>NC_055997.1:117023770-117348156 GCF_018446385.1 Zingiber officinale
TGCAGGAGTGATATGCCTGCCGAGCGGTCGACCCGCTCGGCCCTGGAACAAACAGGGAATGCAAAAGGACAAAGGAGACAGGGGATAACATCATCCTCGAGACACCTGCTGCCGAAAAGTAGCAGAGTTGGCGGCCGAGCCGTACACAGGATCATACGGTGGAAGCTTCCACCGTCACATCCGGGATATACTCGGACGATTGCGGAATGGCGGCAGAGGTACTTTTTTGACACAGGCTCGTTAAGGTATGTGTTGGGGAAGCGTGCACGTATCGGGAAGCGTGCCCGCGTTTCCCCGGGGTCCTATATAAGGACCCCCAGACATCGACGAAGGTATGCGCAACTCTTTACTGTAGCCACATTACGCTGCCTCTCTATTTGCCTGACTTGAGCGTCAGAGGGCCGTCGCCGGGAAACCCCTCCCGGCTCGGCTTCTTTGCAGGTTCGCTGGAGAGCTACGCCATCAGTCGGAGACAGCGGAGCGTGCCACGTCCCCAGCGTCCGTCGACTCAGTGCTCGGACAGGATCAAATTGGGGCGTCTGTGGGAACACACCTGAATCTGAGTCGAGAAGATGGAAGAAGTTGGACGTCAACTTCTGGTAACGCTCTCTCCCGAAGAGCTCGAAGTACTCGTTCAAGCGCGAGCAGCAAAAATTGTGGAGCAGCAGCAGAAAGCTCAGGCCGAGCGGGCAGCGCAGCAGGCAATATCAGCCTCGGGGGGCCGAGCGCCGCTTAAAGACAGGCAGGAGCAGCTCTCAATATGGGGGCAAAATAAGGGGTCGACCGACACTCAGATGGGGGCGCCGCCCGCCCCGATACCTTTTCATCGGGCTCTGTTCCAGACGCCCTCGGAGGTAGCGCAAGCCAATCAAGACAAGGGATCTTCATCAGACGAAGCACCCGTCCGGGACGTCAGAAAAGGAAAGGCGCCTCGAACAGACTCTTCACCCGAGCGGATCAATCGGTAGTTTTCAGACGCCATTCTTCGCGATTCGCTGCCAAAGCATTATGTGCCCCCCGCGATCGGGGAGTACAACGGGACAACCGACCCAGACGACCACCTGGGTAAGTTCGACAGCACCGCCACTCTGCATCAATACACAGATGGTGTGAAGTGCCGAGTGTTCCTCACCATGCTTTCTGGATCGGCGCATCGGTGGTTTCGGAGACTGTCGGACGGATCCATCACAAGTTTCAAGGAATTCCGAACGGTGTTTCTCCATCATTTGCAAGCAGCAGGCGCCACCAGAAGACAAGCGTCAACCTGTTTGCCATCAAGCAAGGCGTGAGGGAGCCGCTTCGAGCGTACATTCAGCGCTTCAACCAGGTGGCCATAGACTTTCCAACGGTTACCTCGGAAACAATGATGAACGCGTTCACGCAAGGGCTCGTGGACGGTGACTTCTTCCACTCGCTCATCCGAAAGTCGCCCTGGGACTACGACCACATGCTGCACAAGGCCAACGAATACATCAATGTGGAGGAAGCCCAAGCGGCAAGAAGAAAAGAAGCCCTGAGTGACCAACCAGTTTCCGTCGAGTGGAAGCAGCTCATCAGTCACCAGCCACCCAAAGGACCGCGAGCGGAAGCCGCCCGTCCTCATCAGCACGCTCGGCCACACGCCGTCCAGCAAGTCGCAGCTGATCGGACCAAGCCCAGGGGAAGGTATGGACCCCGATGTTTTGTTCACTCCATCAGTCAGCCACTCACAACACCCGCGACTGTCGGAGCCTCCCCCCATCGCTCATCCCGCACCGAGAAGTTAGCGCCGCCGATCGCCTTCACCAGATCGGCAACATCGACAACGGAGCCCTGTTCAAAGGATAGAAAGGAGATCCCCCGAGCGACATCATCGCTAACAGCCCGGAGTTCACCATCGGGCATCACACGAACGACCTCGACCTTCCGCTCGAGAGGAGGAAAATAGGGGCAACGCATCTCGGGAAGAGATCAACATCATCGTCGGAGGCCCGACCGGCGGAGATTCCAATAGAGCCAGAAAGGTACACGCAAGGCAGCTGAGGATCCACGCGGTAGGCTGCAGCCAGGAAAGGGCGAGTGGACCCGAGATCAGCTTCGGGCCCAGGGACCTCGAAGGAGTTGAAGTCCCTCACGATGACGCCCTGATCATTCGAGCGGTAATAGTCAACTATACTATTCACCGCATTTTCATTGACACAGGCAGCTCGGTCAACATAATATTCAGGAAAGCCTTCGACCAACTGCAAATCGACCAAGCTGAACTACTACCAATGACGACCCCCCTCTACGGGTTCACTGGGAACGATGTCTTACCGGTTGGCCAAGTCCGGCTAGCTATCTCATTGGGCGAGGAGCCGCTTAGAAGGACAAGGACCACCACCTTCATCGTGGTTGATGCTCCTTCTACATACAACGTTATCTTGGGGCGACTGGCGCTCAACGAGTTTCGGGCGATCGTCTCTACCTTCTGCCAGAATATCAAGTTCCCGGTGGAAGATCAAGTAGGGGAGGTGCGGGGAGACCAACTGGCGGCTCGGAGATGCTATATGGAGATGGTCCGAGCCGAATCCAAGTCCGCTCGGAAAATGCCGCGAGTCTAGGTAAATACTATAACCGAGAAATCTCCTTCTTTGGTTTATGAAGAGAAAGAGGAGGTGCAGATTGACTCCTCCCGACCGGAAGCCACCACCTTCATAGCATCCGATCTGGAGGAGAGGTAGAAGGAGAAGCTGATCAAATGCCTACAGCAAAACTGCGACGTCTTCGCTTGGTCGACCCATGAGCTGCCAGGGGTCTCGCCAAGCGTGGCGCAACATGAACTTCACGTCCGGCCGGACGCTCGGCCGGTGAAGCAAAGAAAGAGGGACTTCAGCGTGAAGCAGAATGTAATAATCCGAGCGGAGATAGAGAAGCTTCTAGAGGTCGGCCACATAAGGGAAGTGCAATTCCCAAGTTGGCTCGCAAATTTGGTTCTGGTCTCCAAGCCGAGCAACAAGTGGAGAGTCTGCATCGACTTCCAAGACTTTAACAAGGCATGCCCGAAGGACTTCTACTCCCTGCCTCGGATCGATCAACTGGTGGACTCCACGGCCGGGTGTGAGTTGATATGCATGCTGGATGCATACCAAGGCTACCATCAAGTGCTGCTCGCCCGAGAAGACCAGGAGAAGGTCAGCTTCGTCACGGCGGATGACACCTACTGCTACAATGTAATGTCGTTCGGGCTGAAGAACGCAGGAGCCACCTACCAGTGTCTGATGAACAAGGTCTTCAGGGAGCAGATCGGACGCAACTTGAAAGTGTACGTGGATGACATACTTATCAAGTCTTTCCGGGCGGCTGATCTCTACGCAGACATGGAGGAGACCTTCCAAACATTGAGAAGATATGGCGTCAAACTTAACCCTCAGAAGTGCCTGTTCGGAGCAAAAGGCGGGCGCTTCCTGGGTTACATTGTGACCGAGCGGGGCATGGAGGTGAACCCCAGCAAGATAAAAGCATTGCAGGACATGCCGCCCCCCAGAAATCTCCGAGAGGTACAGCGTCTCACCGGTCGGATAATGGTGTTGTCAAGGTTTATCTCTAAGACCGCCGACCGGAGCTTGCCATTTTTTAAGATTCTCCGTAAAGCCACCAAGTTTCAATGGGACGAGGAGTGTGATCGGGCATTCGAGGAATTGAAGACTTACCTGAATTCCTTACCCGTGTTAGCGAAACCAGCTATAGGTGAGCCACTCCGCATTTATTTATCTTCAACTGAGCATGCTGTGGCCTCAGCATTAGTAAGGCCGAGCGGTGAGGAACAACCAGTGCACTTTTTAAGCCATATCTTAAAGGATGCTGAGTCTCGCTACACCGGTCTCGAGAAATTGGCTTTCGCCTTAGTCCTTGTCGCTCGGAGGTTGCGCCCTTACTTTTTGGCGTACACCATTATTGTGATAATGAATAGCCCGCTGGCAAGGGTACTCCTGAACCCTGAAGCATCCAGACAACTCATCAAGTGGACGATGGAGCTAAGCGAATTTGACATCCAATACCAACCCCGCTCGGCGATCAAAGCACAGTCCTTGGCAGATTTTGTGACCGAGGTACAAAAGCCCGAGCCCGAAGCTACATGGAAAATATATGTGGACGGATCGTCCACTCGGCTCGGAAGCGGAATTGGGATCATGCTACTTTCGCCTCAGGGAGAGCGGATGCATTTATCCGTCCTGCTAGACTATCGGACAACAAATAATGAGGCAGAGTACGAAGCCCTCATAGCCGGATTGCAGGCCGCACGACATGTGGGAGCCAGTCGGGTGGTAATTCACTCGGATTCCCAGCTTGCCGCTCAAACAACTCATGGGCGCTTTTGAGATAAACAACGCAAGGCTCAGATTGTACGCGGAGGCATTTGAAAAACTCAAGACCGGCTTCACCGGGGTAGTGGTCCTAAAGATATCCCGAGCGGAGAACCAGGCGGCAGATGAGTTAGCCAAACTTGCAAGCTCAATATCGTCGGTCGTCATCCAGCAACCAATCGAGCAAGTATCTTTGGTAGCGCACGTGGATCGGATGGATGGCCTCACATTCTCGAGTGATTGGAGAACAACCATCACGGAGTTTCTGCGCTTGGGCGCCACGCCGTCCGATCGGGAGGAAGCCCAGCTACTGAGGAGGAGAGCTGGCCGGTTCACGCTCATCGGAGATCAACTTTACAAAAAGGCGTTCTCCCGACCTCTGCTGAAGTGCGTCAGTTCGGAAGACGCCGAGTACATTCTCCAGGAAGTGCACCAAGGATCTTGTGGAGGTCATCCGGGCGGTTGGTCTTTGGCTAGGAAGATCCTGCTGGCCGGATACTTCTGGCCAACGCTACACGAGGACGTCGCTCGGACAGTCGCAACGTGTCTTTCCTGTCAGAAGTACCATAGTTTCTCACATAAGCCAGCAGAAGAAATGAAAGCGTCCACAGTGTCTTGCCCGTTCGACCAGTGGGGCATGGACATCGTAGGACCCTTCTCTATGGCGACCGGACAACGGAAGTTTCTATTGGTGGCAGTAGATTACTTCTCCAAGTGGGTGGAGACTGAGCCATTGGCCAAGATAACCGAGCACATAGTCAAGAAATTCATCTGGCAAAACATCATCTGTCGGTTCGGCATTCCGCGTCGGCTCGTGTCGGACAACGATCGACAGTTCGTCGGAAATCAGCTCGAGAAATGGTGCAAGGGATATGACATTGAGCAGCACTTCACGTCTGTAGCGTATCCCCAAAGCAATGGTCAAGCCGAAGTAGCCAATCAGGAGATACTCCGAATTCTTCGGGCTCGGCTCGACCACATGGGAGGAAGCTAGGTGGACGAGCTACCGGAGTTCTATGGGCAATCCGCACGACCCCTAAGGAGGGAACGGGAGTAACACCGTTCCACCTAGTGTATGGAGGCGAGGCGGTCGTCCCAGTCGAAGTCGGCGTGTAGTCCGTCCGGATCAAGAACTACGATGAAGATAATTCCGAGCGGAGGCAGCTAGAATTGGACTTGATCGACGAGGAGCGAGTCAAAGCGTCCGTTCGGCTGATGGCCTACAGGCAAAGAATGAAGCAGAATTACAACCGCCGCGTGATTCCTCGAGCATTCCAGTTGGGCGACTTGGTTTGGAAGAAAGTGAAGTCGGTCGGGGACATAGGCAAGCTGGAGGCTCCCTAGGCAGGATAGTTCAAGGTCGTCGAGAAGCTCCGATCTGGAGCCTACTACTTGGAGGATGAGGATGGACGGCGGCTGGATAGGCCATGGAGCGCAAACCACCTCCAGGCCTATCGGGCCGGATGAAAGGTGCGCCGGTGTAACATATTTTCATGAATATTCCGTTCGGATGTATCTTTTGGCTGCAGGAATGAAAGTTATAAGAACAAAGCAAAGGCATGAGCATTGTGCGCCCATTGGATAGCTATATAAAGGCATGATAAAGACCCCGTGTCGTTCGACCGGGCGTATATTATCCGAGTCAAATGCTCGAAGGTGAAGACCCTGTGCCGTTCAGCCGACGTATATTATTCGAGCCAAATGCTCGAAGGTGAAGACCCCGTGCCGTTCGGCCGAGCGTATATTATCCGAGCCAAATGCTCGATGGCGAAGCCCCATGCCGTTCGACCGGGAGTATGTTATCTGAGCCATAGGCTCGATGGTGAAGACCCCGTACCGTTCGGCCGGGCGTATATTATCCGAGCTAGAAGCTCATTATTGAAGACCGTCGAGCGGCGATGTTAAACTCTAGAGTCGGACCGACGACTATAAACCCCCCGGCTTGAAGACCGTCGAGTGGAGACGTTAAACTCTAGAGTCGGACCGACGACTATAGACCCCCTGGCTTGAAGACCGTCGAGCGGCGACTATAAACCCCCCGGCTTGAAGATCGTCGAGCGGCGACGTTAAACTCTAGAGTCGGACCGGCGACTATAAACCCCCCGGCTTGAAGACCGTCGAGCGGCGACGTTAAACTCTAGAGTCGGACCGATGACTATAAACCCCCCGACTTGAAGACCGTCGAGCGGTGACGTTAAACTCTAGAGTCGGACCGTCGACTATAAAGCCCCCCCGGCTTGAAGACCGTCGAGCGGCGATGTTAAACTCTAGAGTCTAACCGGTGACTATAAACCCCCCGGTCGGAAGACCGTCGAGCTCCAACGTTAAACCCTAGAGTCGGGCTGGCGACTATAAACCCCCCAGATGAGGCAGCGTCGCGTCGAAGCACCTCGTCGAGGCATTGGCAAAGAAGCCATGAAAGAGTGGAGAGTCGTTTGACTGATCGGCGAAGTAAAGGGAAACACTAAGCGAAAAGCTCATAGAAATCCCTACTGGAAAGTCTTCTGACCGATCGGCGCGGTATATGCAAACACCCCAGCGACAAACTCATAGAAGTCCCAGGCATAGTGGGAGGTCGTTTAACCGGTCGGCGAAATTAAGAAAGCCTCTGCGAAAAAAAAGGTCTAGCGACCGGTCGGCATAGTCAAAAGGAACACTCGAAAGTAAAGGCTAATGCAACAAGAGTGGGCATTCATTTAAAATTAGCATTTAAAGGTTACAGACGCCACATGAAAATTAAAGACTCGCCGATCGGAAGCATTACTGAAAATACATCATTCAAGGAAGTCAAAGATATGCTTTGGGATGGTAGTGAGAAGCGCAGCATGCTCCGTCGTAGGGATGACCACTGACTCGGGGAGCTGACCCTTGGTCTTCAGATAATCCGCCGTGGCTGTGATGGCCAACTCGAAGGCGATGACCAGCCGGTCGCACACCTTCTCTACAAACTCCGCCGAGCGGATGTAGTTTTGCCTCAAGGCGGCGACGCGGCCCGGCTCCGCCTCTTGGTACTCTTTGAAGGCAGCACGGGAAGCGTCAAGAGGTTCCTGCAAGTCCTTCAAATCGCCCTTGAGCTTAGTCACCTCCTCCGAGCGGCCTTTCTGCTCGCCTTCTAGCAGCTCGGCTAGCTCATTCACGCGCTGCTCCAGAGCGCGGGTTTCCACGTTCTTCTTGTCTAGATCGACGATGGCGGTGTTCTTCCGAGTGGTGGCCAGCTCAATCTTGCGGTCATAGGATTTGACCTTCTTGTCTAGCTGGTCCAACATGTAGGCCTGATCGATCGTCTTCTTCCTCTCGACCTCCAACAGAGCCTTGGTTTTGTCGAGCTTCTTCTGCAGTTCGGCATAAGAAGGGCCTCGGGAGGATGACGGGCCGCCCTGACTCTTCAGTCTCTTCAGCTCGTCCTCCACCATCGCCAAGCGGTTGGAGACAGCAATCTCTTCCACCCATCACTGATGTACAATAAAACTTTAAGGAGGCCGATTGGGAAAACTACATAAAGAAGAAGTAAACCTTACCCCGGTGGATTGCTGCATGTGGCTATCAGCCAGCTTGTCGAGCGGTATCATGGCTACCCGAGCCCGAGCGTCCGCCCACATCTCAGCTAAAGGCCCCTTGATAGTGATCATATGCTCAGGGGCCGTCGGCCGATCGGACTCGGCCATGAACACTTCGGTGGGGAGGTGCAGAGTGGCCCTAACAGTGCGGCGTCGGCCCGGAGTCGTCTGAGCAGACGCCAGAGGATCAGAGGCTGGGCTCGACAGGGTGGACAAAATGCCCGAGTGGAGGACTCGGCGTGGTGCAGGAGGAAGGGAAGCAATCGGAACCGCTTCGATGAGAGCCGCAGGCGCCTCCAGTTGAGAAGGAGTCCGGTCGGAGGATAGCGCCTCGACCTATGGTGCTTGGCCGCGTGGAGAGGCGGTACCCGTCCGCTCGGACGCTTGCACTACAGAGGTTGCCGAACGGAGGGGCTTCTCGACTCTCCGTCTTTTTCTGTTGAGCGGGAGCTCATCCTCCGGATCGGAGTTTTCCTCCCGAACAGTCGGTTCTTTGCTAGAAGTTGCACCACCGGCAACACCCATAGCGAAGCCTGAGCGGCCGACTCGCCTGCCTGCGCCTCACTCTCATCCTCATGAGAGCCGACCGGAGCGATGCCCAGTTGCTCCATTTCCTTGGCCGTTGCCGCTTCGAGCGCGACCGCTTTCTTCTTCAAAATTCCGAACAGCACCGACTCCATTACAATATTCGCTGCAAAGAAAAGAGAAGGAAATCAGTTAAAACTCAAGGCAAATGTACAAGTGAAATTCTTACTGAAGCTGCTCGGGAGGGGGGTCCGGCTCGGACTCAAACCAAATATGTACATCACTCCTTCAGGTAGGAGCTTGTTGATGTCGAGCTTCAGACCGGCTAGCAGATTCACTGCTTGAAGATAGTCCGGTCGGGTCTTATATTTTTTCAGCTCGGGAGAGATGGGCAGTCCGACCTGCCATTTCGTACGAAAGGGGAGCCGCCCGGGAACCCGAAGGTAGAAGAAATTCTCCTTCCAGTGTTTGTTGGAAGAAGGCAACTTATCAAAAAAGACTAAGTCGGGCCGGGCTTGAAACAGATAAGTGCCCGGCTCGGACTGTTTGGGGTAATAAAAATAATAGAAGATCTCCGGGCGGAGGGAAATATTGTGTATCTTAAATAAGACCACAACCCCGCACAGGAGGTGAAAGGCGTTGGGAACTAGTTGGGCGAGCGGGATGCCAAAAAATTTACAAACTTCAACAATGAAAGGGTGAAGGGGAAACCGCAGATTGGCTATGAATTGATCGCGGAAAAGACAAAAGGCGCCTTTCGACGGTTTGTGAGGCCGAGTGGAAGGTGAAGGTAAAATTAGCTCAAAGTCGGATAGGATATCAAAAGCATTGAACAGGCTCTCGACATCGCGCCGATCGAACCGTGACTCCATGGTGGTATACCATGGGCCGAGAGCCGGGTCCGCAGGTTGAGAGGAGCTTGCCATCGCCAAAGCAATGGAAGAAGCAGAGATCGAAAGGGAAAGCAAATGCGCAAGCGAGAAAAAGAGCAAGACAGTAACCAAAGGGCGAAACGCAGCCGAGAGCGCGAAGAAAACGCATGAATGAAAGGGAGAAAGGAGAAAGAACCTTATAAAGGAGTTGAGGATCGAAGAAGAAGGCGGAGGGTCGTCGGAGAAGGGAAAATCGAAGTCGCCGGAACGCTGGAGCACCGAGGAAGGATACGGGACACGCGAAAGCAAGGATGCGGCGGAGGAAGGCTTTATAAGGTCGGGCCCGATCAGCCTCGACCGTCGGATGCAGGTCACAGGGACTGAGGCCCACATCGGGCCGTCCATTTCAAACCGCTGATGTCCCCTCGGACACGTCGTCGCGCCGTACGATGATGCCAGCAGAGGCACCACGTGGCACTATGCCACAGAGGCGCATTTAATAAGCGTCATTATGGCGCACAGCGCACGTGCTTGGTCTTAATGGAGAGGATTTGCACGAATTCCGACGAGATCCGAAGGGCGTCAGCATTGACCATCGACACAGTTACAAAGCCAGCAGCAGTAAGAGGCCGAGCGGCCGTTTGGAGGAACATTCCCGAGTGGCAGGGCGGTATCACTCAGGCCGATCGGCTATCCAGTCAGTCGGACTTAGCGCCTCCTTCGACTAGACTTGAGGGGGAGGCATGTGATCCGGTGGTAAGGGCGGAGGACCCTCGTTGGCAAAAGGTCAACGACACGTGGAGGTGACGACCGACCGGATGAATCGAGCCGACCGGCTATGAATCCCCACGAGCCGAATAAAAGACAACCCGACTAGGGGTCGGGTTTCCGATGCTCAAGGTAAAAAGGTTTCAAGGGCCGAGCGGGTTGTCCGTTCGGCCGGTGCACAAGGCAACACAGGCAGGAGCAGTCTCATCCGAGCATATGACCGATGCAGGAGTGATATGTCTGCCGAGCGGCCGACCCGCTCGGCCCTGGAACAGACAGGGAACGCAAAAGGACAAAGGAGACAGGGGATAACATCATCCTTGAGACACTTGTCGCCGACAAGCAGCAGAGTTGGCGGCCAAGCCGTACACAGGATCATACGGTGGAAGCTTCCACCGTCACATCCGGGATATGCTTGGACGATTGCGGAATGACGCCAGAGGTAGTTTTCTGACACAGGCTCGTTAAGGTATGTTTGGGGAAGCGTGTACGAGCCAGGTAGATGAAAGTCCCGGTGAGTGAAACCGGACAATGGAAAATCCTAGTGAGTGAAGCCGGGTGAAAATCCTAATAAGTGAAGCTAGGTGAAAATCCTGGTGAGTGAAGCCAAGCAGAGGAAAGCTCTAGTGAGTGAAGCTAGGCAGATGGAAAGACCTGGTGAGTGAAGCCAGACACGTGGGATTCAGGTGGGTCAAGGTTGAACGGACACCTGGTGTTGGGAAGTCCAAGTAGATTATGGAGGACTGGACACTTGGCACGAGACGGTAAGTCCAAGTGAGTCAAGGTTGATCGGACACTTGGCACGAGGAGAAAAGTCCAAGTGGGTCAAAGGATTGACCGGATACTTGGTGAAGAAGTCCCAGCAGGTCAAGGTTGACAGGGTGTTGGGTATGAGGAGTTCCAACATGTCATGATTGACCAAATGTTGGATTTGGGGACCCTTGAGCTTAAGTTAAGCAAGTCAAGGGTGGTCAATCATCAGTTGATCAATTGAACTGAAGCCCAATCGATTGGGAGAATGCTGTGATAAACAGCAACCCAATCGATCGATTGGGGGTGTTTATCATGCAAACAGAACAGTCCCCAATCGATTAATCGATCAATTGGTGGCTAGTAATCGTGCGCGTTGTAATAAAGGCTGGATCGATCAGTTGATCGATTCAGGTTTTTCCAACGAGAGCACATAGTCGCTTTGAATCAATCAGCCGATCGATTCAAGCCTCCCCAATCGATTGGTCAATCGATTGGGATACGACCGTTGCACAGGATGCATGTTTTGGATGACGAGATCGCTAGGATCTTACTTGAAAATAGATTGGGAGGAGCCACAATCGATTGGAAGCCCTATAAGCACAGATATAAAGGCGACGAAGCGTTCAAACGCAACAACATTTTTTTCCTCCAACTCACACGATCCTTCATTGCTACTGTTCATCGGACTTCGAGGGTGGAAGATAAGTGCTATTGCACTTTCCAGCCAGTCTAGAGATATCTTCATCAACAAGAGATCAAGAAAGAAGATATTTTTGTTTTGTACACTTTTGTATTTACTTCTTACCTAGAGTTGTATATTGTTGTGTGAGTTTGTAAAAGGTTTCTCTATCTTTGGTAGTTATTGAGAAAATCTTTGGATTAGTCATCTCTTCTTGAGATAGATACCAAGTAAATCCTTTGTATTAGCATTGTGATTCTTGTTTCAAGTCTTTCCAATGCATATCAACAACACCGAAGTAAGCAAACGGAGCGCGACGAGCTATTCACCCCCCTCTAGCTACAAATCGACCCTAACAGAAGATCCCTCGATCAGACAACTAGGCCGCTGACGAGCTAGCTAAGTTAGCTAGTTCGCTATCGCCGATCATCATTAATAAATTGATCGAACAAATCTCACTGGTAACACACATCGACAGGACGGACGGAATAGACTTCCCGCAACTAGAGGATGCCCCTGACAGAGTTCCTTCTACCGGGCATCACACCAGTCGATTAGGAGGAAGCTCGTTTGTTGAAAAAGAGGGCTAGGCGGTTCACTCTGATCGACAACCAGTTATATAAAAGAGTTTTCTCAAGGCTTCTACTCAAGTGCGTTAGATCAGAGGACATTGAATACATCTTGCAAGAGGTTCATCAAGGCTCCTACGGTAGTCATTCGGGCGGCAGATCACAGCTCGAAAGATCTTATTACTGGGGTACTTTTGGCGCACATTGCAAGATGACGCTGCTCGGACGGTGGCCACTTACTTATCATGTCAAAAGTATCATAACATCCCGCACCAATCCACTGAGGAGATGAAACCATTTACGGTGTCGTGTCTGTTTGACCAATTGGACATGGACATCGTTGGACCATTTCCCATGGCGACCAGTCAACGAAGATTTCTACTCGTCGTAGTAGATTATTTTTTAAAGTGGGTGGAGGCCGAGCCACTAGCCAATATAACCAAGCATATGGTTATCAAATTTATATAACAAAATATCTTGTATCAGTTCAACATCCCTTGTCGGTTCGTCTCGGACAACGGAAGACAGTTCGCAGGATGGAGGCTCAAGGAGTGGTGCAAAGGCTATGACATTGTACAGGCTTTCACCTTAGTGGCCTACCCCTAAAGCAATGGTCAGGCGGAAGTCACCAACAAGGAAATCCTTAGAGGGTTATGGGCTCAGCTTGATAACGTTGGAGGCAGCTGAGTCGATAAACTTCCAGTGTATTGTGGGCCCATCATACCACACCAAGAGAGGCGATTGGTATACCTTGTTCCATCTAGTGTACGAGGATAAAGTAGTGGTTCCAGTAGAAGTCGGAATGGATTCCGACCCTATGCAGCTCTACAACAATGGAAACGCCAACCAGAGACTCATGGAGCTTGACTTGGTAGATGAAGTACGAAATAAGGCCGCCGACCGACTTATGGCGTACAAGCAACACATAAAGTAGAGCTATAACTGGAGGGTAATCACGAGGTCATTCTAGGTCGATGACTTGGTATGAAAAAGAGTAAAATCGATCGGTGATGTCACCATATTAGAAGCCCCGTGAGGAGGACCCTACAAAGTTATTCAGAAGCTCCGCTCGGGAGCTTACTATCTGCAAGATGAAGACGGAAGAAAGCTCGAGCGACCCTAGAGTGTAAACCACCTCCGACCCTATAGGGACGGATGAGAGGTGTGTGGTTAAATTTAGATACACTTGTATAAACATATATTTTATAATTGCAGGGGAACGATAAATAAAAATCACAAGTGTCCTAGACTCTTGCGTCGATTGGCCAAGTTAAATGTCGAGCGACAACTATAAATCCTTGTTTACGCAATCAAAAGTTGAGTGACGACTATAAACCTTTGTCTACAAATATAACAGTCGAACGGTGACTATAAACCCTTGTTAACTAATTCAACAATTGAGCGGTGACTATAAATTTTTGTCTACGAATACAATAGTCAAGCGGCGACTATAAACCTTATCGACGAATTCAACAGTTAAGCGGTGACTATAAACTCTTGTCTACGAATACAATAGTCGAGCGACGACTATAAACGCTTGTCGACAAATTCAACAGTTGAGCGGCGACTATAAACCCTTGTCGACAAATTCAACAGTCGAGCGGTGACTATAAACCCTTGTCTACGAATACAACAGTCGAGCGGCGACTATAAACTCTTGCCGACGAATTCAACAGTCGAGCGACGATTATAAACCCTTGTCTACGAATATAATAGTTGAGCGGCGACTATAAATCCTTGTCGATGAATTCAATAGTCGAGCGACGACTATAAACCCTTGCCGACGAATTCAACAGTCGAGTGGTGATTATAAACCCTAGTTTACGAATCAACAGCTGAGCGGTAGCTATAAACTTAGGAGTCGATGACCACCGCCGAGCGGCTGCTATAAACTTGAGAATAAAGTTAGTGAAGAGTTGAGCAACGACTATAAACACCAGTTCAATAGACGTTCGGCAGATAATATTTTCATTTACAAAGGCTAAAAGGTCATTCGGTTTATGATGAAACAGGTGGTCGGACGTCTCATCGACTAATTACATAGACAAGCGGAAGCACAAGGATTCATACTTAGAAAATTTTCACATATCGTAATCTGATGGTTAAAACGTCGGATAACCTCACGGGAGTTGAACGTCAAAGCATGGAAGGATACTTGCAAAATTTAAAAAAAAGGAAAAAGCATCGAACGGACGTGCATCCTTTGACACTTAGAAAATTTTTACAGGACATATGGAGAGAGTACAAAAAGCAGCTTGCAAAACAGAAAGGAGGGTTACTCAAGATAATCAAGTACATCATCTGACAAGGACTCAGTGAGCTTCTCCTAGTTTATAATCTTGTTGGTCATGGTGAGAGGGAGATAGCCACCATCCTTCAGCTGTTGGAGGGTCCCATCGATGGCCAAAAGGAAGAGGCGAAGCGCTCGATCCTTGAGTCGATCGTTGAAGGGGTCTGACTGAAGATAATCGCGTTTGAAAACTTCAAATTGGTCGAGCTCTTCCTCTTGGTAAGCTTTAAAGGCTGCTCGGGATGCTTCCAACTCGGCTTTCAGCAAAGTCAGCTCGGCATCCTTGGCGTTGAGCTGAAGTTTATTAGCCACTTGCTCCTCCGATTGGCTCTCTCGTTTGGTTGCCAGAATGGACTCCACCTCCTTAAGGTTTTGGGCCAAGACCCGAGTCTCCTTGTTCTTGATATCCAAGTCTTCGATGGCTCAGAGCTTTCTAGCGTTAGCGGAGTTGATCTTTTGCCTCGAAGGAATTGACCTGCTTGGCGAGTCGCTCGAGTTGCGAGGCCTACTCAGCATTCTTGCTTCTCTCCTCATTGAGCTGCCCGGAGCTCTTTTCCATATTAGTCTTCAGTTGAGCCACCTCGGCAGTCAACTGTTTAAAATAGGCCCGGAAGGCCTCGGAGGGGCCATTCTGGGTATGCAATTGTTGGACTTCATGCTCCAAAAATGTTAGCCTTTGGCACATAGCTAGGTTCTGTAGAGCTGTCAGACGGGCCAACCAGTGGCTGGGCGGGTCGGCCCGTGGCGGGCTAACCATTTGGCGGGGCGGGGCGGGCCAACCCGCTAACTTGGCGGGTTGGGAAATTTCCAACCCAACCCATTCTAAGGCGGGTTGCGGGTTTAGCGGGCCAACCCGTGGGCCCATCAAATTTTTTTTTAAAAATTAAAAAATATTTCATATCTTCAACATTTTACTTCGAAAAAGTTTTCTACAATTAAATGTATACATAAACATGTATTTTAAATATAAATGAACACAAACGAGCACTTATGTTGGATGAAAAGTACTATTTTTATTTCAAAATTATAACAAAAAAAAATAATAAATTGGTCTAAAACTTAGCTTACATGTGTTTTTCAACCCGTGGGTCAACCCAAGCCAGAGCGGGCCGACCCGCGCGGGTCGCAGGCCTAGGCGGGTCGGCCCACGACGGACTTGGGTTGATAAAATTCCAACTCAACCCGCTTAAATTGTTTGGCGGGGCGGGCCAACCCGACGGACCTAACCCAAATTGACGACTCTAAGGTTCTCGACCTAGAACTGCAGAAAAAATAAGTTAGTAAGTGCTGATAGGGAAAAAGAAAATTAACATGAGGGTGATGTACGTACCCAGTGACCTTCTGAGTATGACTGTCCGTGAGCTCCCCCAGTGAGATGGTCGTCGCATGGGCCTGAGCATAGGCCCAAACTTGTGCTAGCGGTCCTTGAATCCTGATTTGATGTTCAAGGGAGCAGAGCTCGGCGTCGTCTGGGTGGTGCCACTCATCAGTTGGCAAATGGATGATGGCCATTATGTCTCTGGCCCCTCCGACAAGAAGGCTCGGAGGTCGCTTGGGCGGTGGACTTGGGCATGGGAGAAGACCATATTATGGATACCTGGGCGGCTGGCAAGAAGGAGTGTGGAGGCATATACACGATAGGTTGTGCGCATATGGTCCTTGACGGTAACCCGGACAGCGAAGGTGTCCGGTCGGATGACACAGAAGTGGGAATACGACGGTCACCTGCTCAGGAAGGGCAGGTGATGAAGTCTCACCCCACTCGAAGGGAGGATGTAAAGCCGATGCGAGCAGAGGTCTGCAAGACCGAGGTCGCCAGAATGGGACAAGGCTTCCCCTCGGTGTCTCTTGCGTCGTTGTATTAGAGGCTGCCTGTGACCGATTCCGAAAGAATCGAGATCCGCAATATTGAAGGCCGATCAGGAGGGAGTTCAGCCATGGCAGCCACGACATCGCTAGCCACTGTCTGACTTGCCCCCGACCTTGCTGGCTGCCGCATGGCTTCCTCCCAATTGGTCGGTCGAGTCTTCGGATTGGTCGACAGGCTGTAGGCCACAACTCTACAGCTCAGCAATGCCAATGGCGTTAATCTCTGTGTCTGTGAGCTTGCTCTTGTCGCTCAGACGTGCCCTCAACATGATTTGAGCTGCAAAAAATGAGGAAAAATTAGTGAGATTCAAAGATGGAAAGAAGAAAGAGCATATCTAAGGTGAGAAGCAGCCGCGTTCAAATTGAGCTCAACCTGAACATATAAAGGACACTCTCCAATAGCAGCCGATGTATATGATACTTCTGACTGGTCAAGCTGGAAGCTGCTTGAAGGTAATTCGATTGGCTTCGATATTTGTTAAGCTACGGAGGCTTCATTACTTCTATCTGTCAGCTAGTTGGGAAGTCGTGCCGATCGGGGAAGCAAACAAAGAAATAATACTCCCTCCAATGCTTATTGGAGGACGATATTTTTTCGAAAAAGACAGAGCCCACTCGGGCTTGGAATAGAAAGGTCTCTGACTCAGACAACTTGGGATAATAAAAATAATGAAATACCCGAGGCACTAAGGGGATGTCATGCAGACAAAACAACACAACTATCTCGCATAGCAACCTAAAGGAGTTCAACACTAATTGGTGTAGGGAGATAAAAAAAAAAGTATTTACATACGACTGAGAAGAAAGGGTGAACGAGAAAATGAAGACCGACGCAGAATTAATTCTTAAAGAAGGGCAAGAAGCCGGTGTGAGGTTGATGAGGACGGTCGTAGGTAGAGGGGATGACAATCTAATAGTTGTGGGGGACGATAGGTAAGTCTCATTTGATCAATCTCATCCCCGTTGAACTTGGACTCGGTGGAAATATACTAAAGCTTGGGACGGGCGAAGGAAGTTGAGAGGAGACAACCATAGGAAAACAAGAAAGAAGCGAATCGCGGATTCAATGAAAGTAAGAAATGAGAGGGTTACTGAGAAAGGTCGCCGACGAAGACAAGGAGAAGGTGAAGTGTCACAGAACGTGCATGAGAACAAAAACGCGAGGAAGTGTGAAGACGACGACGAGTAAATAAGGGCTTATAAAGCCCAGTGAACAATCGCGAGCCATTCGATCAAGGGTTGCAGAAAACAAGGTTAAAATATGACCATGGAATTTGAAAAGGCGCCTGTCACATCAACCATGGATATCCGCCTATCACATCAAGCATGCGGCAGCAGAGATTGGGACACGTGGTGGCCAGCGACGGGGAAGTATTAATGGGGCTTAATTAAAAGGCGTGGGCGGTGTGCTCAACCATAATGACTAAATATTTACATAGTTTTCTAGAAATTGAGACGGCATCAGCAACCATTACCAAACGCTCGTCCAAGAAAGTGATGAGATGTGAAAAATCGCAAAGTGTCACGGCCAACAACCCCGATCGACACAGAGCTCTGACCAAGAAATAGCTGAGCGGTGGCTCTACCCCAATTCAATAAGAAACAGCTGAGCGGTGGCTGTACCCCAATTCAATAAGAAACAGCCAAGCGACGACTCTAAACCTAGGTTGGTGAGTGATGGTTGAGTAGTGCATCTAAGCCTAGAATGCCCGATCGACCGTGAAGGCCACCAAAGACACTACTTGTCCAGTCAGTCGGACTTACAACCTCCTTCGACTAGACTTGAGGGAAAGATTTGTGATGCGGTGATAAAGGGGGGCCCACCCAGTATGGGTTAAGGGCGGAGATAGTAGCCAATGTGGAGGTCAAAGTCAGGATGGTCAATGAAGAGAACCCAGGGGCTCAACAAAGGTGAACCGAGTGGAGGTCTACTGCAGTTGCTGATCGGGCATGAAGTGTTCGATCGGCAAATGACTTGTTTGAGCAGAACGCTTGTACAAGCAAGAGCACTACAACAAGAACATTAGATGCTCATCATGGAGCAAAGGAACGCTAAGGTGGCCAAAGTGCTGGTTCGGTCGAGCTGAAACAATTAACTAAGCTAAGAGATTACGGAAAAGATCGACTGAGGTCAACCAGGCGGGGATCCCCGGCCGAGCGACTTCCTCGCTCGGCTAAACAATAAGACCTCTCTTATATCTCTTAATATCCTTTTGGAAGATAATGCCACTGATAACGAGGTATGATTGACAGGTAGATCATACGACGGAAGCTTCTACTGTCACGCCTCGGAGGAGTCCCTGTCCGAAAAAATTTCGGCAGCATCTCTCCTGTACGACGGACAATCTGAAACTTACTACATCACCATATACCTTAGCCACATGCGGCTGGAATAATAACAATAATAAACAAACCACAACACATAGACATCGACGCAGTTTAATAAGCAATCAAACTGAACAGTAGTACGATAACTCGAAAAACAACCCTACTCCACTACACCCATAAAGCACAAATCCGACGATAAGATCCACTTACCTCTTCTGCCGTCTAGGCAGGTATGTACTAAAACATATCGAATAAAAATCCATCGACAAGTACAATCCATACAGGATCCAAAGTATTCAAAACATGACAAGTTCAAAACATAGTCTAGTACATAAAGCCAAAAGACAAATAACAGCCTCGTGGGCTGCAGGGGACTAGCAATTGGAACTCTCTCCTGACAGCATCAACCTGAAATAGCAACGGAGGAAGGTGTGAGTCCAACACTCAGCAGGTACAACTGATATACATAGTAAGGAAATAACAACTAAGACTAATCATGCGTACAGTCTCCTGGCGTAATGAAGGTAAATGCAAACTGAAATAACCAGGAGAATACTGTACTAACCAGGACCTGGTACAAGGATAAACAGTCTGAGAGGTTTAGAAATCCTGTATGCATGTCAAGCATGGGCATCCAACCAATATGCAGCAAATAAATGCAGCAAACACAATCACAAGAAATAAATGCATCAATGCGTATGATGTCAATGCAGTCATGGTCACCCCTGACGCCAGTCAGCCATCTCACACACAATGGTGGGACCGAGTGGGTAGGGCTGTGACAACCGTGCACTCTGCATCACTACTCCTGATGAGTGACCGAGTGGACGGGATGCTGTCGGATTACACACATACTCCTACCCCAAATCATAAATGGGGGAGTGCAATGCTCTCATCTCTCGGTACACCATGACGGGGAGGGATCCCTGACATGCTACCACTCTGTGTCACACTACCCATGAGCGGACCAACGGAACACCGAACAGAGCCAAACTGACGTGCTACCACGCTGCGTCACACTACCCATGAGCGTCACAACGGAGCATCGAACAGTGATGAAACTGGCGATGTGTTCGACAATAATGGAGCAATCTATCACACAACATGCAATCATGCGAATGGTGCATGACACTAAGCATGGTAATATATTAAACCAAATCTATATACATATATGATGTGCACCATAGTCAATAAATCATATCAAGGGTACACAGATCAGATAAGGTATCACACCTAGGTCCTGAACATGGTGAATCATGGTTATATCACTACCCCTAAGCATGTATAATCAGATAAGCAATAACATGAGATGCAAAACAAGCAATCAACCAAGCATGTAACAGGTATCGGGTAGTGACTAACCGAAACAAAATAAGAAACATAATTATTGCTATTTGTTAAATTCACTACTATGCATATCAAAGACATAAAGTCAAAAGTACCCATCTCCAATCGAAAAGTCCAAACTGGTAGTCGAGATACGCGTCTCGCGTCAAAGTCCTGTGTCATGAATTGAAATACATTTTATTTAGCTACCATTATTCTAAATAGCTAAATAAAATCTCAAATCCTAAATTAGGGCAAAACCCTAATTAACACATGTACCTAGGTTAACGTTAGTTATTAACCTATCTATCAATCATTGATAACATGATTAAAACCCTATTCCTTACCTCACTTCTCACAGCAAGGATGTTGCTGGAAATTATGGCCGGAAAAATCACAGCTGCTGTGGAACCCCGATACACTACCAGCGAAATGAATCTACAATTAAAGACCACTATCCTTAGTTAGCATGATCTTCCACCCAACACAAGTGCTGCTCACAACACAACAAGAATCAGAGCACAAAATCGAAAACCAAACCTTAAACCCTTACCTTAAATCCCACTACTGTGAGCACTGATCCAATGCCAAGAGATGGTCGCTGCTGGTATTAGAACAAGCAACTTCACTACTAGGGCATGGGTTGGAGGGCTTCAGCAGTAGGGAACTAGGGCACAGGTGAGCCAGCAACGATCTAAGGATTCGGTTGGCCGGCACTAGGGCAAACGACAGCGACATTGTGCAGAGGAGCAGCGGCGGTTGTACACCCAAACTAGGGCACAGGGGAAATCGACGATGCTCTGCCAGAAGAGAAGAAAGGACTCGGTCGGTGGGGCTCGCGCGTCGCCGGCGTTTGGGCAGGGAAGAAGAAGAAAGGCGGCGTCACTGCTCCCTGTGTCGGCTGCAGCAGAAGGAAGGCCGACGGTGTCTCGTCGGACCAGAGGATGGGAGAGGAATCGGGAGGCGGCGTCGGCGCTAGGGCTCGGGTGCCGGCCGAGAGGAGTCAGTGGCGTCGAGTGTGGCTCAGGAGGAAGTGAGGAAGAGAAGGAGAAGCAAGGGGGAATCGGGTCAATTGCGGGAAGAAGAAGGAAAAAGGGAAGAAGAAACCGCCCGTGTGCGGTTAGGGCAGAGGAGAAATCGGCAGGGGAAGAAGACTCGGCGCGAGGAAAAGGTGTCGGGTGTGGCTCGGCACGCGGGGGAAAAAAGGAGAAGGCACATTAACGAGAGAAAACAAATAAGAAAAGGAAATAGAAAAGGAAAAAATAAAACTTTTCCTCGTTAAAACGGGGTAGCCTAAAGAGGCTTTTCCGGGCCCCATTTTTATCCCCGTTAACTCGTCCGTACGAGCTCCGAAATTTTTTTGAAAAATTTCTAAAAATTTCCTTATTAATATTCGTCTATTTTCGATATTTTATATTTTCCTCCACTAATTAAAATTTGGTCCCCAAATTTTATTATCTACCATCAGCAAATACTAACAACAGATATAGAGTATAAATGCTGAATGGTAAATTAAATCACATACCTCAAGTGAAAAGATGGGGGTATCGAGCTCGGATCAAAAAAATAGATTACAACATTGTCAATAAGGATAATGGAAACCGATCCAAACAACCTAGGAATATCGAAATCATCGAGTCCATGAAAACATCTAGGGCTTTGTAAGCCTAAATGGTAAGACCTAGAACTCATAATGCTCGTACAACAGGCATACTCAACTGTAAGATCCCCGACAACAAGTCTGAAATCTAATCACCAACAATATAAATCACCAAAGAATAAATCCTCCAGTGTGAGAGCAACGCTCCATCACAGGAAATACCACATATGTGGGAGCAACGCTCTACCACAACCATTAGGGCTGAGCATTCGGTCAAAACCGAACCGACCGAACCGAATAAACCGAAAACCGAATAAACCGAAATTTTTTAGACGAACCGAGCCGACCGATTTTCACAAGAAAAACCGAGAAAACCGAACCGAAATAAAATCGGTTTATTCGGTAAAAACCGAATAAACCGATTTAGCCGAATTTCCCATGAACTGAGTATTAAAACAAGTTAAAATACTATTCCAAATTCTAACTTTTTTTCGTTTTTGCTTTCAATCTTTTTACCATCAATTTCCTCCATCAGCACAATATGCAATCACATAATTCAGAAATCATACTTGAGCCAAGATACGCAAATACAAAGAATGCAAGGATAAATTTCCTCCATCTCAACAACAACAACTAGCAGATATACAATATTCAAAAACCATACACGAGCTGGAAAAAATTTTATTATCTGGTCAGCATACTGCATAAAAACTTCTGAATTATAACCTGCAAGCATCCACAAAGAAGGGCCTGCAGACTAGCTGCTTCTCCTTTTCTTGTTGGCTTCTCTCCTCCTCTCCTCTCCTGCCTTGGCCTCCATTTTCCTTGGAAGTTCTTCCGCATTGTCTGCCGAAATGACAATGTGACTCACAGAGTCCTCGATGAACCCTTCTCTCACTCCTTTGTCAAACAGTTGGATCAAATCGTTGTAGTAACCGTCCACATTCAGAATCCCAACCTGCTCAAATCAAGCAAATTGAGCTAGGGTGGTTTGATTATATTTTTCCAGCTTTTGGAATTTGATAGCTAGGTGCGTGTGCATGAATGACTGAGAGATGAGCTGTGTGCATTACTCACTAGTTTGTGGTGGATGCCAAGCTGAGACCAAGCTATTATCTCAAGAAGCTCCTCCATGGTTCCATAGCCACCTAAGAGTTTGGGGATTATAAGTTGACTTGAGATTGTTTCAGATAATTCACTTGGGTCTCACCTGGAAGAGCAATGAAAGCATCTGCATTCTTAACCATTTCTGACTTCCTCTCGTGCATGTCTGTAACTCTTTTCACCTCACCGATGCTTTCTCCTAATATCTGCACACAAAAATTTCTTTGCTGCTTAGTCGTTTTCTTGTAGCCAAAATAAAAACAGAACTATCTATATATTGAAACAAGATTTATAGAGGGACATCATCTGGAACTGCACCTCACTTCTGCAGTAGACTAGAATAATCATCTGGAACATCCATATCGGATATAATAAAATTAAATTAATATGTAAAATGGATCATGGATCACCTCATCCATGTAAAAGATTGTTGATCAAAACTCCCCATAATTTACCTCTATGGTAGATCGCATGAGACCGTCTTAAAACAGTTGAATAGCACATGAAAAAAAATAACTACTCGATTACTAACCGAAATTTGACTCTAAATCTCATAATGACAATGTAATCAAAATTTGACTCTAAATCTCATCATGACAACATTATCATGCACTAACCAACTGTCTCAAATGTTATCATACACTAACCAACTGTCCATCTGAGAGAACAAAAATAAATATTACATGTGATGATAAAATGTGATTCGTTCGCTCCTAACACTTATCCCCAGACCAACACGAAAATAGACCACTGACCTGCTACTGACCTGCTTCTGCTTCGGGATTTATCAATGGACAAATCAAGAAGGCCGCCAACACACCTAGATGTTCTTACAGTTTTAACTTCTTCATTCGGAGTAATCATGTAAAATAATATAACATTGCATTAATTTTAGTTTAACTTGGCATCAGACAATCGTTTGCACTGCACATAAAAATACAAAAGAAAAAACACAATTTGCTAAAGTTTGTGGCCTATAATAACGATTTTACAGCGCTTCTCTACTTTGTAGCCCATTCCATCAGAATCAAGAAACCATGAAACCATTCAGAAATGTTCCCATTAAATCACCTATATTTTCCAATCTCTCTTTTCTTCTTGATGGTTCGGTTTCCATGATAAACAAATGCATCGATAATTCCAGACACCGTGAAGACACCTGAAATTTAATAGCCCACAATAAGAAACTGGATTTCTCAAATAACTTGTCAGGAAATCCTGTGTCAGGAAAACTGGATTATGAGAATTGAAGCACTTTGAAGACAATAAGCATTTTTTACTTTATACGGACAGAATGGATCTCGGTCATCCAAAGCGAATGACCGAGATTAAAAGACTCAAATCAGATGGTTAAACAGTGGAGCTTCATAGGATATCCTTGCTTCATCCTTTATCCTAGTTTTTTTCCTTGCAGTAAGTGAAAGAATGTATGATTGTTTATTATTAACTCTAAAAATGGCTCAATATGGCCTAAAAATGACTCAAGAATGTATGATTGCTTCATCCTTTATCCTATTTTCAGGCATCAATTCACAGGTAATAAACAGAAATAATTTACAAACCTCCAATTATTGCACATAGCTGTGTCACGTAATGCAAGAATGAACGGTTTTCCTCTGTGAAAATCACCTGCAAAGCATTTCCAATTAATTAAATAGGAGAAATGAAAATATGTATGAATACAAATAAATTCCAATTAGACATCACATAATGTCATATTTAATTTATGGCCATTATTATATCTTGTTGACAGCCTCACAAAAGGAACATAATGGCAAACCACTTCTCAGTGCTCACCTTAATTGGCGAGAAGTCATAAAAGAAGTACACCCCATGAAGGTGATCTGGCTGTGCGTTTCCATCTCTGAAGTGATCAGTTACAGAAAACTGGAAAACAAATTACATTAAGCTTTCCTGCAAACATCAGAGATAAGAGTAGAATATGGGAATCAAACCTTACCTGGTTTAACTAGAATAATCACAAAAATAATACATTTTTTTTTAATCATTTAACTATATCAGCTTTTCTATTGACATATTATTATATTCTTCCAAACATCTAGCACCAAATGCGACATAAGGTTAGGTACATCAAACAAAAACAAAACTGCAATTTGCCAATTTTCAGGAAACACATTCCAATCAGCATACTTTCCAAACTATAGAATGAGTGGGATGCTCAAAATCTATATATAAAATTGTATCAAAGATTTTCATAAAGAAAAAAAAAAGAAGAATCTTTCCCAGTTCCCACAATATATCAACAAAGATTACCATTTACAACAAAGTTTATGAGGCATGTGTCTCAATGCACAGATAAATATGCACATGGCTGCTACCTGGAGTCCTGGACATTTAATTAATTCAATCAACTTGCTTAAAGTCAGACTTACAAAAGCTTTAAATGCAGGTCGATGAGCAGCCATCTCATACACGCAACAACCTGATCGATGATTTCCAAATTAATCATATGCATAATCCACCAGAAAGCATTTGGTATAGAAATTCATGAAGAAGTCATACCCAAGGACCAGATATCTGACTTAAATCCATAAGGAATATGCTAGAGCTCTGGACATAAGGAATATGCCGAATATCTGCAAGGAAAAAGAAATCCAATCAAAGATTAACCTAGCAGAAATTATCAGACATGTTTTACATGGGTTATAATTTGGAGGTCTAACCTTACAACAAACCATAAATTTTGAATATTGTAAAAAGTGAAGTAAGCAAGTCACATACTCACATGAATGAAACCAACACATATCCTCATTCAGTTCAGATGAAACCAAACATACATTTCACTCAATCACATAATTGAGTTGTCACAAAAGAGAACTCTAAATAAAACTGTCAATAAGAAAACACCACAAAAGAAGCAAAGTCTACTTGTTTGAGACATACAAAAAACTTCACACAATTGTTTGGTTACATCAAGATAAAAAATTCATAATTTGGATGGCAGCTTTCACGTATACAGCAGAGAACAACATCAAAACAGAAAGCAGCAAGGTCAACCCCAACATAGCTATGTGTCCTTAGCAATCCTTTCCAAATAAACCTGCATTATACACATCAAATTGCATAAATTCATCTATTCACAGGACTACTATTAAGAAAATTTGTAAATTTTTAAGATCAAACTGCATGCTACTATTAAGAAAATTTGTAAATTTTTGGAAAGACCAAGTAGTAAATGGACAAAGAAAACTATTTCACAGGACTCCTAGTTAGAGTTTGAAATGGATAAGGGGAGAAGCTTATAGTAACAAATGTAGCCAACAAAGCCTCACAAGTTCAAGAACCGAAAGCTTTTCAAACTTTAAATGAAGGCCATTAAATGTTACAGCTGATGTCAATCCAAGAAATTGGAGGTAAGCAAGTTATGTAGAGTTTCTGATCACTAACTCATATTTCTCAATTTTTGGACTACTTCATGGTGGATTATGTCAACAGATTCCACATTTGTCCGGCTAGAAACTTACGAGTTCAATCAACAACATAGAAAGAATTCATATTTCACTAGAAAAGTTTGAGATGCTAGAATTTTTTAAACAAAGTAACCAGTTCCAAGACAGAAAACATAGTCAAAATTATCATAAAGTAGTCAACATTAATTGATCAAGTCCTATTGAGCTAGATTGCTAGCTTGGATGGCAAGGTTGCCAGCAATGAACGACACAAATGAGCACCAGAGCTTTTGATAGAGATTTAATTGTGTGTTTTTTTTAAATTTGACATACCTTTTTCTTTCCGCAAGTGATTCTATATAGCTGCAAACACCACAAAAATTGAGGAATAACAATACTACAGAAAGTGAGTAAATTAGAAAGTGAGCAAATTAGAAACAAGAACACTTATATCATCATATAACTTCATGTTCTTAGTATCAAGGTCAATTTATATAAAATACAATATTTAAATATACCATTGATCCTTATGTCACCGGTGTTGTCGAAGAAGACGAGTCCATTATGATTTTTGAGAAATCTGGTAAAACCATGCAAGTTAAGTAAATAAAGTTTATAATTATAAATAAAAATTTAATTATATTTTTTTTAAAAAAGGAAAACTTACCATTTTCAAGTTTTTCCACATCCTCTAAAATTTCTTCAACATTGAGTGATTGCAAATTTAACCGAAGCCAATCTTGAGTACAAATAAGACTTTCTACCACATTAGGAGTCAATGAACTCCTAAAACAATCAAGTACCCGACCACTAGTACTGAAAGCGGATTCTGAAGCAACTGTCGATATCGGAATAGCTAATACATCACGAGCAATTTGAGAAAGGATAGGAAATCTGTGACAATTTTGCTTCCACCATCCCAAAATGTCAAAAGTATCACAATATTCTTCAACTATTTCATTAAGATACTTGTCTAATTCTGACATATTGCCATCACCAAAAACTTGTGCCTTTTGTTTTTTATACTTCGCTATGATTGCTTGTCTTTTCAAATCACTCATATTTGTTGAAGTATTATCATTGTCAACTGATTCTGGAATAGATGAAACTATTGAAGTACCACATCGAGGCTCCACTTTTTCCTTATAATTCTTGTACAAAGCAAATAAAGTGTCCTTTATTATCTTTCCTACTTTGCACCCTTCTCATCTCCATATAATTCAATCAACATAAATTCTACGAAATCTAATTTATGCCTTGGATCAAGCACCACAGCAATATAAAGCAACTTATTCATTTTCTGGGATCTCCCCAATACTTGTCAAATTTGTTTTCATTCTAATTCCCATTGAATACACATCAATATCATCACTTTGTTGCCACTCCTTCAAGATGGTATGGATATAACTAATCTCGTGTGCAAAAGTATTGGATGTGACATACAAAGATCCTGAAACTTTTAATGTTAGTTCATAAAAAACTTGCAGTAAAGATGCAAAAAGTCTAACATTATTCCAATCTGCACTTGTTGGTTTCCCATCAAAAGTCTTCAATTCTCTTTTAGGTTTACCATCTGATTCAAATATCATCTCTTCATTCTCATTCAAAATAACTTGCCATTCTGTATATTGAAGATCTAATTTAAAACATGGATCTTGTTCATCAAACCTATCAAAAGCTCTTTCAAATTTTTGAGCTGTATTCAACATCAAGAAAGTTGAGTTCCATCTGGTTGGTACATCTAAACATAATGAGTTCTTGCTTTCAATTTTTTCAATCTCTACACATTCTTTGAACTTACTTAATCTAGAGGGGGATTGCTTAACATATTTGATTGCATTTCTGACCTTCAACACAGATTGATTTATATCTTTTAAGCCATCAGTAACAATCAAATTGATTATATGAGCTACGCATCTCATATGGACATATTCTCCCTTTAAAATAGTGGAATCCCAATTAGTCATCTTTTTTCTGAAACTATTGATAGCAACATCATTTGAACTTGCATTATCAACTGTAATAGTAAAAATTTTGTTCATTCCCCAACCCCTCAAGCAATTTTCAATGGCTAAACTAATAGCCTCACCTTTATGACTTGTAATTGGACAAAAATTGATAATTATTTTCTGTAAATTCCAATTTTTATCAATGAAATGGGCTGTTAGACACATATAATTGATTTTCTGAATCGATGTCCATGTATCAGTGGTCAAACAAACCCTTTGTGCTGAATCATGTAACAATTTTTTCAATTTTTCCCTTTCAACGACATATAATTCAACACAATCACGTGCAACCGTCCATCTTGAAGGAATTCGAAATTTTGGACATACCATAGCCATAAATGTTTTAAATCCTTCTCTTTCTACAAATTTGAAAGGGAGTTCATCCATTATGATCATTCTAGCTAATGCTTTTCTAGATGCATCTTGATCAAATTTCCAAGAAGTTAAACACACCTCACCCTCTTTTAAACTTTGTTGTAAACTTAGCTGTGCTTGAGTTGTTTCAATAACATGAGGGTGTTTTTTACATGAGGTAATATGAGATCTCAAGCTTGTTGTCCCATTTCTATATGGATCACAAAAAAATTCTTTATCACAATATTTGCATTTGGCTTTCATATCTGATGCATCATTAGTAAACTTTATAAAATGATCCCATACTTCACTTCTTGGTTTCATTGCTTTTCTCTTAGTTGCCTTTCCTTTATAATCTACCGTAGTTTTTGTTCCCACTGAAGGACCAATTTCAGATTCTTGTACTGAACAACTATTATTAACATCCATATTTGATAAATCTCCTTGCATAAATACCAGATAAATACTAATCACAGTCTTCACAGATCACAGTCACAGACACTGTTAAAAATTGCAAGTGTAATAACACTGTTTAAAATATAATTAACTAAAACTAAAAAAACAAATATGAAACTCAACAAGCATGATAATACTTATCAGGATATCTAAACACTGTTAACTACTTGAGTTCAATAAAAATTCATATGTTAGCACAAGATCAATGCAAGGATTACTAACTAATGTTGCAAAGACCCAAGATGTGAGTCTGTAACTGAGACTAAAAAGGAAAAGGAAGAATTAAAACTAATAATTTGTGTATTCTGAAAACAAAAAGAAAAAACAGGAAGCCAAAATCAATACACAGAAAACCCTAAACCCTTAAAATGTAGTAACTATCCAATCAATAGAACACAAACTAACTACGACTTAATGAATTTCTTGCAAATACCTCTAATTTATGCAGGCAGTCCAGTCCTAGCGTGAGGACAAGGAGATTTCCTGGAGCAATGAGCACTCGAGTGGTGAGTCTGGTGACTGGTGAGAGTGACGAGAGGGTGAACAGGGCCGGAGGATAGACGGAGATGCTGAGTCGCAGCAGCCTTGCAGGTGCTCGGCCACGGGAGGACCGACGGAAGACGAGATGGAAGGAGAGACGAGAGAGGGTTGAGCAAGACGGAGAGGTGGAGTTGCAGATGATCAACGGCGAGAGTTCGAGTGACGCGGTGGGGAAGGGGGGAGACGTGAGAGCGGCGGCGAGTGAATGAGAAAACCCTAGGTCCCTAGCCGAATAAATCTGGTGTGGACTGTGGAGACCGTGTGCCGTGTGCCCGTGTGGTGACTGGTGAGTGACTGAGTGGTGACTTAACACTTTTGGATTAAAACCTAAACTAGTAAGTAGTAAACATATTAAATAATTCGGTTGTTTCGGTTTAACCGAATAGGTAACTTTAAACCCGAACCCGAACCGAAAAATCCGAAAAAACCGAATTATTTAACCGAATTAACCGAAATTTCGAATTAACCGAACCGAATTTAAAAAATCGGCCTATTTGGTCGGTTTATTCGGTTTGACCGAACTTTTGCTCACCCCTAACAACCATCCATAACATGTGGGAGCAATGCTCCACCACAACAATCCATAAATACTGCTAGAACATTGGTAAGCCCAAATGACATTACCAAAAACTCATAATGGTCGGAATGTGACCACCCTCGTCTGGTAATCAACAGTGGCATGATATGGGGACAAACAATCTATGCCAAAAATAATATTAAAGTCGATCATTTCCAATACTAACAGATCTACCGTAAGTATCATGTTGTCAAAATCTAACGGGCAACTCTTACCTCCTAGTGACGTCCATGGTGTCACCGGAGGGTAGAGAGACGGTCAGTCGCTGCGATCTGAAAGTGGGTAATCTACCAATCTCCCGCATAAAGGTACGAGATATAAAAGAATGCGAGCTACCAGTATCTATCAGCATATCAGCAGATAATGCATAAATAGAAATCGTACCGCGGAAACTGCGCATCCTCTCTGATGTGCATATCAAATCAAATTCACACAACTTGGATGAGGCTTTAAGTTGCTCAGTTGGTTAGATATCAAGTTGGGTTCTACATGTCGCTTCTTTCATTCATGCAAAATAACCATGTAGTACCAGATGTGGAGCAACCGGTATCGCTGGTGCAGATGCTGCGGGGTATACAATAGGTACTGGGGGCACAGGTGCCCCATGGTGTCGGGTACACGGTAGGTCCAGGTGGCTGTGGTGTCGAGTACGCCGTAGGCTGCGCTGGAGCAGATGTCGGGTATACTAATGGTACCCCTGGTGGTACCGTAAATACGGTAGGGGTGGATACAGTCGGTGCAACCGGTGTAGGTACCTCTAAAGGAGCCATCGGGATCTGAGAGTCCGACGCGCCCGCAGTATGCTGAGTCTGTCCCTGACTGACAGGCTCAGCCCCAGTAGGCATCTCTGGCAAATCCAGAGATCCCACGGTCCTCGTACGTGGCCGTCCAACACCACGTCTCGCAGCAATACGTGTAGATCTCCTCATATCTGTTAAATTATATCACAGATATTACTACAAGCATAAACAATTACAAAATAACATCATACTTAATTGTTGTATAGAGATGTTCCATCGCTGTCGGTCCCTAATTTACCTCAAAATTCCTAACGAGAAATCACCGAAAATCCACACTAAAATCTGAAACAAATACCCAGTTTGACTCGCAAACCTGGGCTAACACAAAAATATCCAGAATACCAAAAGTAGGTATCACACCCTGCTCTGATACCAATTCCAATAAATTGGTATCAGATAAATCTCAAAATCCGTAACACGAAAATCAAACAAGTATCACCAACTTTGGCGCTCTGATACCAAATAAATTGGTATCAAGTTATCCCAAATATCCAAAATACGAAAACAAAGGATCGTATAACTGTGCTCTGATACCAAATAAATTGGTATCAGATAAATCTCAAAAATCCAGATCACATAGCAAGTATCGTATACCTGCTCTGATACCACTAAATTGTCACGCCCCGGAGGAGTCCCTGTCCGAATAAATTTCGGCAGCATCTCCCCTGTACGGCGGACAATCTAAAACTTACTACATCACCATATACCTCAGCCACATGCGGCTGGAATAATAACAATAATAAACAAATCACAACACATAGACATCCACGCAGTTTAATAAGCAATCAAACTGAATAGTAGTACGATGACTCGAAAAACAACCCTACTCCACTACACCCATAAAGCACAAATCCGACGATAAGATCCACTTACCTCTTCTGCCGTCTAGGCAGGTATGTAGTAAAACATATCGAATAAAAATCCACCGACAAGTACAATCCATACATGATCCAAAGTATTCAAAACATAACAAGTTCAAAACATAGTCCAGTACATAAAGCCAAAAGACAAATAACAGCCACGTGGGCTGCAGGGGACTAGCAACTAGAACTCTCTCCTAACAACATCAACTTGAAATAGCAACGGAGGAGGGTGTGAGTCCAATACTCAGCAGGTACAACTGATATACATAGTAAGGAAATAACAACTAAGACTAATCATGCGTACAGTCTCCTGACGTAATGAAGGTAAATGCAAACTGAAATAACCAGGAGAATACTGTACTAACCAGGACCTGGTACAAGGATAAACAGTCCGAGAGGTTTAGAAATCATGTATGCATGCCAAGCATGGACATCCAACCAATATGCAGCAAATAAATGCAGCAAACACAATCACAAGAAATAAATGCATCAATGCGTATGATGCCAATGCAGTCATGGTTGTTAGGATGTCTACTAAAAGCCTAGCTTTTGGTATAAACATTTATCTAGAAATAAGAATCACATTGGTCAAATGTCTACATTTATGATAAATGTAGTTATTCAATTAATTTATATTGTAGATAACATGGTGTGTGGTGTCACACACAGAGGATCATGTTATCAGTACCTTATAAATTATAAACAGTAGCTCACGACCAAGATGGAAAGGAACAAACCATTGGAAGGTCGCAGTGTAATTAGGTATTAGTTTATCTTAACTATATAATTACACTAGTACACTTAGAGTGTATTGAGTAGGACCATTAGAGGTCGTTTCTTTTATTCTGACTTTATAAAGGAAGAAAGACCTCAGTTATTATGGAAGTGTGTGCTCTTAATCCTAATATAATAACAAGCACATATATTTGATATTTATTTCTTTAATTTATCAATGGGTGAGATTTAGTTCGATAAATCAATAAGCCTGATAAGTTGGGAAATGATATCACTTATAGTGTGTGTTGTTGATTATAGAAGGAAACTGTGTCCTAGTAATCTAGGTTGAGAATGTCCCCAAGAGGAGCTCATAAGGATTGTCATGTTAAACCCTGCAGGTGGACTTAGTCTGACATGACGATAAGGTTGAGTGGTACTACTCTTGGACTAAGATATTAATTAAATGAGTTGTCAGTAACTCACTTAATTAGTGGACATTCGACATCTTAAACACAGGGAGACTAACACACTCATAATAAGAAGGAGCCCAAAATGTAATTTGGGATTGGTGCGGTAGTTCAATAATAGTTCTCTAGTGGAATGAATTATTATTGATAAAATTAAGTTGTGTGTTCGGGGCGAACACGGGATGCTTAATTTTATCGGGAGACCAAAACCAATTCCTCCTCTCGGTCCCTATCGTAGCCTCTTGTATATAGAGATTTATATCCACCACATACCCACCTTCTTACCTATCCAATGGAGCCGGCCAAGCTAGCTTGGAACCCAAGCTAGGGCCGGCCAAGACCAAGTGGATGAGCCAAGCTTAGGTGGTCGGCCACTAGAATATTAAAAAGGATTATTATTAAAATTATTTCTTATGTGGATATCATGGTTTTAAAAGAGAGTTTAAAAAATTAAAAATTTCCTTTTATAGCTTTCTACAAAAGATTAAGAGAAGAGATTAATCTCTTTCCTTATTTGTAGATTAAAAGGATGGTTTTAATTTTTGGTAAAAACTTTCCTTATTTGTAAATCATCTACATGTTTAAAAGAGAGTTTAAAATTTGAAATCTTTCCTTATTTGTTGATTAAAAGGTAGATTTTAAATTTTAAGAAAACTTTCCTTTTTAACCATGTTCATGATTTAAAAGAGAGTTTAAAAATTAAATATTCTCTTTTATAAGTTTCTACAAGAGATTAAGAAAAGATTTGATATCTTTCCTTATTTGTAGATTAAAAGATATTTTAATTTTTAGAGATAACTTTCTTTTTATCCACATGTTTAAAAGAAAGATTTTAATTTATAAAATTTCCTTTTTACTAACCATGAAGGGATTAAGTTATTGGAGAAATTTTATAAATTTCTGGAGACAAATTAGGAAGTTTTAATTAATTAAAACTCTCCTTGTTTATAGCTTGTGGTGGTCGGCCATATGAATTGATGAGAAGAAAATTGTTTTTAATTAAATAAATTTTCTTTTTCAATGGCAAAAGAATTAAGGAAGTTTTTATTAAATTTTCCTTATTTGCCAAGACCAAGGATTATAAAAGAGGGGGTAGAGGAGGCTTCATGGGGTAAACGACTCTATTCTATTTTCTCCCTCTTTTCTTCCTTGGTGTGGCCGACCCTTCTCCTTTTCTCTCTTCCTCTTGTGTGGCCGAAATCCTTTATCTCTTGGAGCTTTGAGGAGGTGGCCGGATCTAGCTTGAGGAAGAAGGAGAGAAAGCTTGCATCCCTTGGAGCTTGGTTGGTGAAAAAAATTCTTCATCCTTTAGAAGATATGCTTGGCCGAAACTTGAAGGAAGGAAGAAGAAGGTGCCTTGGTGGTTCTCGTCTCGGAAGATCGTTGCCCACACAACGTTCGGGATTAGAAGAGGAATACGGTAGAAGACCTAGAGGTTTTTGTTTGCAAAAGAAAAGGTATACTAGTATTTAATTTCCGCATCATACTAGTTTTATTTCTTTGTAAAAATACCAAATACGAGAGGCATGCGATTCTAGTATTTCAAATTAGTTTTCGATGTTGTATTCTTTTGTTTTTCTTTTCCTTGTGATTTGATTGTTCTTTTTGGTTGACCTAAAGTTATTTAAGGAAATTAAATATTAGCTTTCCTTAAAAGGCTTTGTCTAGGCGGTGGTGGTTGTTCCCATATCCAAGAAGGCCATGTGCCTCGCCATGTAGTCCTGGAAGCCAATTTTGGAAATTAATATTTAATGGAATTAATAATCTAGGTGATTTGGATCGAACGTGTTAAGTTCCGCAGGAGATCCAAGTCTAAACCTAAAAGAACAAATAAATTAAACTTAGGATCAAATGTGTTAAGTTCCGCAGGCGATCCAAGTTTAATTTAAAAGAACACATGGTAGCTAGGAAAAGGTTCAGACCTTTGTACAAAATTTTTGTATAGTGGAACCGATAGGTTTTCCGAGTAGCAACCAACAATGGTCACCCCTGACGCCAGTCAGCCATCTCACACACAATGGTGGGACCGAGTGGGTAGGGCTGTGACAACCGTGCACTCTGCATCACTACTCCTGATGAGTAACCGAGTGGACGGGATGTTGTCGGAGTACACACATACTCCTACCCCAAATCATAAATGGGGGAGCGCAATGCTCTCATCTCTCGGTACACCATGACGGGGAGGGATCCCTGACGTGCTACCACGCTGCGTCACACTACCCATGAGCGGACCAATGGAGCACTGAACAGAGCCAAACTGACGTACTACCACGCTGCGTCACGCTACCCATGAGCGTCACAATGGAGCACCGAATAGTGATGAAACTGGCAATGTGCTCGACAATAATGGAGCAATCTATCACACAGCATGCAATCATGCGAATGGTGTATGACACTAAGCATGGTAATATACTGAACTAAATCTATATACATATATGATGTGCACCATAGTCAATAAATCATATCAAGGGTACACAGATCAGATAAGGTATCACACCTAGGTCCTGAACATGGTGAAGCATGGTTATATCACTACCCCTAAGCATGTATAATCAGGTAAGCAATAACATGAGATGCAAAACAAGCAATCAACCAAGTATGTAACAAGTATCGGGTAGTGACTAACCGAAACAAAATAAGAAACATAATTATTGCTATTTGTTAAATTCACTACTATGCATATCAAAGACATAAAGTCAAAAGTACCCGCCTCCAATCGAAAAGTCCAAACTGGTAGTCGAGATACGCGTCTCGCATCAAAGTCCTGTGTCATGAATTGAAATACATTTTATTTAGCTACCATTATTCTAAATAGCTAAATAAAATCTCAAATCCTAAATTAGGGCAAACCCCTAATTAACATATGTACCTAGGTTAACGTTAGTTATTAACCTATCTATCAATCATTGATAACATGATTAAAACCCTATTCCTTACCTCACTTCTCACAGCAAGGATGTTGCTGGAAATTATGGTCGGAAAAATCACAGCTGCTGTGGAACCCCGATACACTACCAGCGAAATGAATCTACAATTAAAGACCACTATCCTTAGTTAGCATGATCTTCCACTCAACACAAGTGCTGCTCACAACACAACAAGAATCAGAGCACAAAATCGAAAACCAAACCTTAAACCCTTACCTTAAATCCCACTGCTGTGTTCACTGATCCAACGCCAAGAGATGGTCGCTGCTGGTATTAGAACAAGCAACTTCACTGCTAGGGCCCGGGTTGGAGGGCTTCAGCAGTAGGGAACTAGGGCACAGGTGAGCTAGCAACGATCTAAGGATTCGGCTGGCCGGCACTACGGCAAACGACGGCGACACTGTGCAGAGGAGTAGCGACGGCTGTACACCCAAACTAGGGCACAGGGGAAATCGACGATGCTCTGCCAGAAGAGAAGAAAGGACTCGGCCGACGGGGCTCACGTGTCGCCGGCGTTTGGGCAGGGAAGAAGAAGAAAGGTGGCGTCACTGCTCCCTGTGTCGGCTACAGCAGAAGGAAGGCCGACGGTGTCTCGTCGGACCAGAGGAAGGGAGAGGAATCGAGAGGCGGCGTCGGCGCTAAGGCTCGGGTGCCGGCACAGAGAATCGATCGAGAGGAGTCAATGGCGTCGAGTGCGGCTCAGGAGGAAGTGAGGAAGAGAAGGAGAGGCAAGGGGGAATCGGGCCAACTGCGGGAAGAAGAAGGAAAAAGGGAAGAAGAAACCGCCCGTGTGCGGTTAGGGCAGAGGAGAAATCGGCAGGGGAAGAAGACTCGACGCGAGGAAAAGGTGTCGGGTGTGGCTCGGCACGCGGGGGGAAAAGGAGAAGGCACAGTAACGAGAGAAAACAAATAAGAAAAGTAAATAGAAAAGGAAAAAAATAAAACTTTTCCTCGTTAAAATGGGATAGCCTAAACAGGCTTCTCCGGGCCCCGTTTTTATCCCTGTTAACTCGTCCGTACGAGCTCCGAAAAATTTTTGAATTTTTTTTTAAAAATTCCGGAAAATTTCCTTATTAATATTCACCTATTTTCGATATTTTACATCTACTGTCTCATCAAGGATTTGCATGCTTATTAAGGTATAGTGTCAGAGACACTTTCCTGATAGGTCCTTTCATAGGACGGTTAGGGAAGTGTGTCCGCGCTTTGAGGCGCGTGCATATCGTCCACTAGGATGCTATATAAAGAGAGGTCCATGCACTGACAGAGATATGTTTTATTCACTATTCATGCATGTGTTTACTGTTGCTCCGTTTTCTTCTATTATTCCGGTGACTAACTTGAACGTTGGAAGGTCAATGTCAGGGTCCCCTTCCCTGATCCAACACTAACATTTCTTGTATTGCATAACGGAACGAGGTCTACATAAGGTCAACTTAGAAGTCACATTCTTAGCAAGCCTTCTTCACGATTTTCGGACAAGATGATGTATAATTGTGCATTATACGCAGATGTTTAATTCAGCATTTTTAACTACATACAACATGCATAAAAGCATTATAACTCAAAATAGATCTCGTTTCTTCTTGCTTCAAGTTCTTGTGCTAGTTGAATTTTTCTTGTATTTATTTCCTTGTATATTAACTCTTACACAACATAATTCATTAGGAAGCAATTGAAAGTTCCTATCATGCTAAATGCCTTGTTGATTGTTGTTTTGAAATACAGACACCTAGAGGTATTATTTGAGACATGCTTTCTGAAGTCTGTTGGCAGGTGACAATCATATTCGATTTTTTGAAAAATGGATTCCAGGAACTCAGCGGCTCCTTGGATTTGTCATTTGACAATGATTCTGTTGCTGATGAAAAGATACCATTTCTAGCTTATCTTGCTAGTGTACTAAAAGAAAATACATTTCTACCATATCAACCTCCAGCAGGAAGTACAGATTTTAGGAACCTTATAGCTGGATTCATGAAAATCTACCATCGTATTCCAATAACTGCAGATGTAAGAACTAATTTTCCACTCAAGTTTCACTGCAGATTGGACAACAATATACCACAGAATATGACAGCAACAAGAGCCATGAGTCTCAAATACTCAGGATCAACTATATCAATCTTATCCCACTAATGGACAACAGTCTATTGATTTCCCTCCTTTTTTGAATTATAGAGGAAATGTAGTAGTTTGCTCTACGACATTAATAATAGATCTATTTGTTTTGGAGGTCTTGCTCAATTTTTTTATGTTATGAATTGTGAAACCTTTTGTCAAGGACAAGTATCCAAGGTCAAATATCTTCTCACGAATTTTGAAAGGACTCAAACTAAGCCACAATGATTGCAACCGATGTGAAACAGAGAGAAACATTCTTAGGGAGTTGTACATGTCATTTCTCATAAATTTTGTGGGAAAAGTCTGATGTCTTGAACAACATAAAACATTGTGGATGAGTATTATGTCTTCATATGTTTATGTTAGTCCTTTCCAAGATTCATTGATTTTACCAGACTGGCATTGCCACGTTACCATTGAGGATCATGCGATCAATTTCTTCCTTCTCTTCTTCTCCATGATGGTCACCTTTATCTTGAATTAGAATCCTTCCTCAATAAGTTGGAGTTCATGTTAAGAGAGAGAAGCCAACCAGAAAGAAAAGGATTTCATCATTTCATTCATAGTTTACATTTCCTTGGTGGTATAGGGCAATACATTTAGTACCCCTATAGTATTATTGTTAGCAGACATAGCAGTATAGGTACTTGATTTAGAGAAACACGTACTATATAATCTCATCCTTATTCTTTGTGAGTTCCATCTTCAATTAATGTAACTAGAAATTGCAGACTGAATGATGGTATTGATACTATAAAGATGGCATTCCTGTTTGCAGTTGCATCCTTTTACGATATCCTTGCAAATGGAAAATAGTGGCTAACTGAATGAATTCTGGAAAGATGAAAGTTAAGTCGGATGAGTGAGCCCAAGTCTCTTCCAAAAACTTGATTATCTCCATTTCGACTCTATAAGGAAGGCCAGTGGGAAAGAGATTACGGGAATGCTTGTATAAAGCCAGCCATCCCACTTTTGCCTAGGTCATTGGGAGGCTAGTTGGCAATTTGACCATGTTTCATCCACACTGTATCTGTAAGCCTTTTTTATGTTGTCTTTTATCTAAGCCTTCCAAATCCACACAAACACATGCAAATGACTAACATATACACAATCAAGTGTATGATTGGCACATCAAATTTATATTTCCATAGAAAAATTTATAAGTCAATATACAATCCAAACCGCATAAAATATAACAATCAAGATCAACGAAATCCGCAGGACGCCACTTACATGTTGTGAAAATGTTGATTTTTTTTTATATATAAACTTCAGTTGATGCTAATAAATTTTTACATTTACATTTTAAAAGTTGGATTATAGTATTAAATATTTAAAAAATAAAATAAAAAATTTGATGTGCCTGAGATAATAAATTCCTATATATATATATATATACACGGAATGATATAGTGCTCACCCTGTGCCCAACTCTCGTACTCGACTGAGTGAATAGGACATCTAAAAATATACTCAATTACTTATGAAGTTGCACACGGGAAGTGAGCACGGTAGCATTACTATATATATAGGATTGATCTGTTATACGATTGTTCATCTGTATTTGTGCGTAACAGGTGTTATACAGCTCGAGGTATCTAGAATTGATCTAGGCGCCTCAAGTTTTAATTTAATATAATTTTTTTTAATCCTAAACTCCTTAAATCCTACCTCCTAAATATTATATCCCAAATTTAAAATCCTAAAATAAAATACCCATCATAAATACTATATCTTAAACACTAAATCCTAAATCCAAAGTATAAAAAAAATACACCCTAAATACTATGTATTATTTTTTATGAACACCTAAATTTTTTATATTTTAATTTCTTTTAACTTAGCAACTGTAATATAATCCTTAAATCTTCTATATATATATATATATATATATATATAATTTTTATATTCTTTTTTTCCTTGTTTTAACGAATACACTAAAAAGTTAGTAATAAATGCTTTTTTCTTTAATTTTATTTTAAAAAACAAAAGCAAAATTTTAAAAAATGGAGTAAAAGAGTGACTAACCAGCCTATTGTCATAAGTAATCTTTAAAATTGAAATTACAAAAATAAAAAGTAATTTTTTTTTTGTAGGTAACAATTTTTGTAGGTAACAAAGAAGAGAAGAGAGGATTTTAAATTACAAAGCATTAAACATTTAAAGGGAAATCAAAATGCATCAACAGGTTTAACCCCTGCTCGTTGATCCCACTCGTCGGGAGAGAGAGCATCTGCCATTATCTTCTCTTGCCCACGCCAAAGTATCTGTCATGCAGCAAACGAAACCAATCTTAAGCTCATGTGATATTAGAGCTAGCAATATCAGACCTCATTTTAAACAAAGGATCCTACATCTTTCTTTAAAGAGTTCAATTAAACTTATCCTTTATAAGAAAATATTCCTAATAATTCTATAATTATTCTTATATTATCTTATATAGTTTTTTATTGACTTGAATATCATGATCTGTTATGACAATTAAAAGGATGAATGAGAGCACCTTGTCGATGACTCCAAATTCTTTTGCTTGTATTGTGTCCATATAATAAGGTCCTTGATGAATAGCACTCTTGATTGTATCCACAGACTGCCGTAAATAAATAAATAAATAAATAAAAATAATCAAACTCAGTATCTTGTCGATTATTAAATAGCCGGATGAGTTTTATTTGCACTCACATTCCCAGTGTGTCTTGCTAAAAGTTTAACAAATGTGTCTCTATTCTTTAATGCCTGTGAAACCAGAAATCCGTGAGAAAATGCAGTTCATATAAATAATCTTTGACAAGCATGCACGCAAAATAGGCATTCTCCTGAGATGAAATATCATAAAAAAAATTATCTAAAATCACCGACGAAAGGATGGGAATAAACCTCCTCTGCACGAATAATCACATCACTTGCTTGCATTAGGCCGGTAGATGGAAGACGAGGTTGTTGGATCATAGCTAATAAAAACAAAAGCATAGTGAGAGATTATCCAGTGGTAAAAAACAGAATAACATAAAGTGGAAAGATCATGCTGTCAAATAGGATCAGCATAATGGAACTTACTTTGAGCATGGGGCATTGCAAATCGTCTACCTTTTTTCCCTGCAGCAAGAATTAGACAGGCATGACCTATTGCAGCTCCAACAGCTACTGTCTCAATCTGTATTGCCAACAAGATACGTTAGTTGCAAGTAACACAAAGAAACAGACGATTTGTTCTATTGGGGAGGATGCTATGAAACACTACTGATCAAATTTCCATAGCTGATTGACGATGGGTAATTGTGTGAGGGGAACTGAAAATGGTCGCGGTCATCCCGTAAGACGAGAAGCAAATGGAGACATCTGGTGGTTGAGGGGTCATGTCTCATTAGCTAGTTGGTGAAGCAATAACTTACCAAGATGATATCAAGTAGCCAATTAAAGAAAATGAACCCGCACTAGGATTGAAACACAACCCAAATTCCTACGGGGAGGCAAATTCATTCTCTAATGTTGCAAGAATAATTGATCAGAAAGTTGAATATTCAGCTATCCAAATGTGTAATTTTAGAGATTCTGATGATTTGTTTAATTAATAGAAATTGTGACCCATATCTCTCGGATATTTTGATTGCACATCACATTCATGCTATAGTTTCAGTTTTGTCGGTTTTAAACAAATCAATATCTGCAATTCTGCATTCCGTGAGGATCGCTCTGGCAATATCAGAAGTCTCTGGTTACGACTGAGAATCAAAAGTTAATTATTTGGGTTTTTTTAGATTTTATTATTAATTTCAAACAATAAAAAAAAAAAAAAAGGTGAAGTGGAAAGGCATGGACGATAGGACATACCTCATTCTTTATATGTTTCATAGCATCATAAATAGCAAAACCTTCTGTTTCCAATGCTACCTGCAAAAGTTGAAGATATTGAACATTTTTTTCTTTAACATATTAAATATGTTCATTAACTTGATTAATATTAGCCACTCAGAATATCCAGCAACAGATCATGCAAATAAAGAGGTGAAGCAGAAAGACTGCAATCACCACTGGCCAATCACAATTTGATTGCGATTAGCAACTCTCTGGAATATTTCCATAGATTAATTTAAGCTAATACACAGATATGTCTAAATTTTGTCCATTCATGCTAGCAAAAAAGATCTGTTGTGCAAATAAGAAACACACCAAACAATCTAACATTATATTTGCGTCAGAACACCAAAGGCATAATTCAAAAGGCTAATGGTGAGCAAACTGAGGATTAGAAACACCAAAAGCACTAAATCAAAGCTAAAATATAGAACCTTATTCATGACTATGTATGGAAGAATAGCCGAGATTACTTTCAGTGAATTAGCCTAAATCCAACAGACTAAACTGAAATTCCTAATTTTTATAGTGGAGCATTGGTTTCTATTCCTAATTGTATACATATCAGGGAAATTTCATCTACAAAGCTTCACTTCGCAAACTCTGGAACGCATATTGAAGGTTATAAAACTATGGCGAATTTTCAAAAAGTGAGTAAACCATGGGGTCAAAATGAAATATTCACATAATATATGTATTGCAAACAACAGAGTATCTATAGGTCTATCTTGTGAAAAATATAGACAGCAAAAATTGACTCAAATTTGAGCATGTCAGTTTTCCTTGATTTAGGTAAAAAGCGAGAGAAATGGTAAAATGGCTTCTTACAGTTTCACCATCATCACGTGTTGTTCCAGTCGAATTAATGTAGATAAAAATAGGTTCTTTTGCATCCATCCATTGCAAGTAAAGTAATTGTGCAATCACGAGCTCTGTAACAACTGGCACCAACTGTCCACAAAAGATGGGTTAGTTCAACAGGAATCATATCTATCATGTCAAAAGAGTAGTAAAAGTGAAGATGGTAAAGGTTAGAAGAAATATAATGACAGAATTCATAGCAAATCCATCACCTATAACATAAAATTCTCTGCTACATTTGCAAAAATCAGAAATAGAAATTCAACGCTCTTATTGTGATTATCAAGCTTCTTCATTTAATAACTTATGACAGTGACATCATAGCAAAACCATCAGCGATTAATTAAAAGCATAATAGATTAAAATTCAACAACCACATTCAGACACTCAACATTTCCCCTATTTTTTATTTTTTTCAATGATGACGTAGGTATTATAGTAAATAAAAATTCCAAGGAATCAAGAATGAAGTTGTAGAAGTGCAAAGATTGACATGAGAACTATAATATTATAATTAATGCTCCATATAAGATTGGATAGCCAGAAAAAAATGAACCTGTTAAAAATAATGAATATGTGATTATTGTTAAAAAGAAATTGTTTATAGTTGAAGGAGATTTGATTTGACATACTGGAAGGGGGAGAGGAGAATATATGTGTGTACAAAAATTTTATATTTAATAAAAGAAAAGAAAAAGGCAATACAAATTGTTGGCACTCGGACCATGTGGTTGATTACTTTCACACAGACAACAAAAATTGTCAAGTAAATAATTATATTCCTCACTATACTAAAAAACAGTAAGGAAAAGTAAAAAGTTGGTACTCTCCTAACCCTTTATTCTGTCTCTTCTATGACTTCGTGACGTACATTAAAACCAATTCAAGTCCTCCAATGTTTTTGATGTCATATGTCCAATCTTTATACATGGTAATTTATGTTATTCTGATTCAGGTATGATTGTTTGACACAAACATGGATCTGGGTATTTGCAATCTCATTTCCTACAAGCTTAACTTGCCAACTGGTCAACAAGGCTGTTGATGTTCAACTTGAAGTGTAAATGTTGAATGTCCAATAAGGGCCCAGGTGGTAAATGAAGAGTAACAGAGAGGAATATCTTTCCTGATAGCACTTAGTACAGAAAGTTTGCCATACTTATTAGCACTGCCATTTTATGGGCCACCTTTTGATCCATGAAAAGTGCATTTCTCAAGTGTTTTTCTTCTTGAACTTTGTAAACAAAAAATGTATTAGTATTGACAAGAAATCTCAAAAACTTCTTGGTGGGAAAACATTTCTGAAACAATAAAATCCATTAGGTAATGATCAGAATATAGCTATCAATCACATGCAATTGAAAATTATGTTTCAAGACTTACCGGCATGCCAATGTAGACAATTCGTCCATGAAGAAGTAATGACGGCAAATCTGGGGGAGGTCTTCTTGGTCGATGTTCATTATAAGAAACAGACCGTTCTACCTAATCAAGGTTTATAATACAAAAACCGTAAGTATATTGAAAAAAATAAACTTCTATTTTTTAATTAAATAAAAAGGAAAAAAACAAAGCAACTTTAGAATTAAAAAAAAAACATGGCAATAACATGTAAGCAGAGAAAAACTGAGGTTATTTGAAATTGCAGATACATTGATTATAGCTCACCATTAATTGAAGTAAAAAGGAAATAATATGATGTGATATTTAGAAGGAGAACCAATCTATGCCAATTTTTATTGAATATGCCTACACAATATATAAAGAATAGGCTATATAAAGAGTACCAAAAATGCAACAACATAAATATATCCAGCAACTTGTGAACATAAAAACAAAATAATCTAACACACAAAGGAAGAGGATCAAGATTCAAAATACCAATGCCAGTGCTGGAATTGATGTTGTTGCAGAAAGGTAAGGTCATTGTTGCTATTTTAAACTTTTACATAGCTAGGAAATTCAATGCTGATGTTCTTGTTTAACTATATTGGCATTTATATTTCATTCTGCCAATAATGAAACGAGGAAAAATTTTGTGTGAGGTACTTTTTTGTTGCAGCATTTAAACACAGCTAACTTCAGTGATTTTATTCCATTGTAGTTAAATTATTTCCTAAGATGATACCTAAGATAGGAAAGAACTCTTATGAATGATAATTGAGAGAGATTATGTTATAATGAAAAGGAAGAGAGTACTTCTGTTAATCAAAAAGCTAAAGAATATGACTATCACATTTAAATTGTCAATGTAAACTAAAAATAATAATTTGATATCTCATGTCATGCCCAACATACCAAGCGACATGGTTGAAACTTATTGTTCCCATAAATTAACAAACATTGATAATGCTCAACAAAGATAATTTATCCAGTATTTAGTAATGGTAATGAGTGTCATGTTATGTCGACACTCAATACCTCTTAGCATGCTACAATATGCGTCGAGATAAATTGAAATATTGTTGGTTATTTCTGCAGTTTGGGCCCATACAATACAACATCAGAACTATATCATTCCAGATCGGATACAAAGTCAACTTAGATATATAGTTGTGTTTCTTTTTTTTTTCTTCTTTATCTGCTTCCTTCTTTTGTATTCAATTTTTCACCAGCACCATATGTTGAAACATCGGCATAGTACCAAAATAATATCGTCCCAATTAAAAATTGAACTTCAGCACAGCTTGATATTTTGAATCTTGCTAAAAATTACAATAATTATTTCCTGAACATGAAAGACACCAAAACAGGTGCTTGTAATGTTGACACCAAATTTATGGTACTAATAAATCAAATGTTTTGGAATGCAACTAGTGCATAGTTGTTATATTACCAAAAAATCTAATGTAGTACATGAGAGTCATTATATATTTCCATAGATAAATAAACAATGTTGCAGAAACTTGAAAACAATTCTAAAACACATCCAATGATCTCAACTAACATTTACATAAAACGAAAGAAAAACTCTTCTTTTTTTTCTTATATGGCAGTTGATTCAAACACCAGAATGTTACAGTTTTTTGTTGCTCGAGGTGGTATTACAAACAACTTCTACCCTTGCCACGACCATTTGAAAATCTTCATCCAATTCCCTAGCTAACTCAACTGAACCAATTGCCATTTTCCTTTTTTTTTAAAACAAAATTTCACCTATCAAACTTACTAAGATAACCCATTTCCATCTTATAAGATAAATTCTTTCCTTTTTAAAGGAGAAAATCCTTACAAATTAAACGTTTTTGTAATAACCTACAATTTAATGTTTATGAACGCTCTCGTTTCCATCAGTGCGGACCTCCCAGAAGATCTGTTCCGGTGCTGAATGAGAAAACCCTTTTGACACAAATCCTCAGCACCCAACTTAATACTTCGAACAGAAAGATAAACTATACGATCCATCTATTCGTACCTCCCATAAGATTCAATCCTGATCCCGGTACAAAAACCTTTTTTTTTTACACAAATCTCCCGGAATCCTAATTAATATTTCAAAAATATACCAGAATAAAATGAAAACGATCTAGAAAGTACCTGTGCTGGACTAGCCATGAGCGTCGGGGAGGCAAAGAGATCGAGGTAGGGCGGCATGTCGCGATTGCCGGACGACGCCAAAGCCAAAGGGTCGGGTGCGGCAGCAGCCGCTTCGGCTAGCTTGGAGAGGAAGGGATCGCGGGGATTCAGGGGAGGCATCGGCGGCGGCGCCCTTGCTGCCCTAATTTTGAGGGGAGCAGCAGAATCGGCCGACATGGAGAAGGAAGAGGAAGGAGGAGAGGAAGACAAACCGGAGGGAACGAAAGCCAGAGGCATCCGAGGCGAGAGGAAACGGAAGCTTACAGCGCCGCACGCCATCGCCGCCTTCTTGTCTTCGCTTCAACTGAGGACTTTTATAACTGAGGGACTTCTTGGAGGCCAGCGAAAGATATAGATCGGATATCAACTCTTGGAAAAACAATATATAAAAATTGTATTTTAAAAAATATCCTCGTAAAAGGGTAAAAATTATTTTTGTTATTTTGAAAAATAATAATAATAAAATAAAAAGGGCACTCATTTTTCTCTCTAAAATAGCTTTATTGCTGTTTTATTAACTTTGGTCGTTAAAATATATTGAAAATACTCTTAAAAATTCAGTTCAAATTATTTTAATATTGATTAGAAATGTTTAAATATTAATTAAAATTATTTAATTTGGTCAAAAACTAATCAATTATTATTGTATTAATTTTGACTAAAATTACTCCAGTTGGTTCTAGTGTAGTGGTTAGAATCCAAGCGGAGATTTCAAAATTTTCAGAATTGATTTTAAATGTGACAAATTATATACGATTATCGTTATTAAGGGTGAGGAGTCCACCTGTTAAATCGATCAGTCTGCTTATACCCCAATTGAAAAAAAAAAATTCTCTTATACCGATATAACCCAATTGAAAAAAAAAAATTATGGGATATAATGTAGATATAGGATTCTGATATTATATTATCTAATCTAATATGATCGAATAATTTTTTATCCTAATAATTTAATCAATCCGATCTACTATCACTCCTATTTATAACAGTTATTATCAATAAGTTGTTATCCCCGAGGCATGGTATCGTGGTAGAATATCGAGGTTGTCACTAAGACATTTACGGTTCAAACCGCATGCGCTTCCGATTTACCCTGATGACCGATGGAAAATTTTCATGAGACCGAGTCGATCATCTCAGGAATAGTCAATAAGATTAACTGGTATTATTATTTTATCATCGATAAGTAATATCTATTATCATTTTAAAATATTTTATTTTTTATTATATTTATATTTATATTTTATTGGATATATAATTAGATATCTAAATAATTGATAATATGTTGGATATATAATATATAATAATCATCAGATATAACGACGAATATATAGTCTTAATATTATATTATTTCTTCTAATAGAGTCGAATAATTTTTCCCTCATAACTGAATAAATCCGATCAACTATCCTCCCTAATCATTATGGTCAATGGAAATCGGTTCAAAAAAAGGAAATACATAATACCAATTAAAAATAATAATAATTTTAATTAAAACTACTTATGTCGTAATAATTTTGATCAAAACTAAGTTGCAATAATATTAACTAAGGTTATTACAACATATAAAAATATTATTAAATTTATTGTTCAGGAGGAGCTACCGATAATGAGATCGACAAGGTAGGTCAGTACAATCTCTTTTAACTGATAAGTTGTTCAAATTTGTTAAATTATTAACTAAAGACTGTTGCAAACTTGAAAAAGAAAATAATTAAAAATAATTTTAACTAAATCTTGTTTATTAGAAGATTTTGAAAAATTAAAAATTGAAAATGATAAATTAAGGACACAAGTAGAAAATTAAGAAAATCATAAATGTTTAATTGTTCAAGCTCAAAATTTTAAAAGACTAAGCTGGTATTTTAGATTTCACAGGGGCCAAATTAGAAAAAATCTCAAAAATTATGTGCCCCCAAAATTCTTGATTAATCTTATAGGAAGGAACATATATTAAGCTCTAAAAACTTGTATAAATTAAAGTAAAATTGGACTTAGAGCTTTCAGAGAGCAAGTTAAATGTTTAAATTCCTTAAGAGGCTTTGTCTAGAAGTGGTTGATGATCCAATAACCAAGAAGGTCTAGTGTCTCGTCACAACCTAGAAGTCAATTACTAATTTGAATATTTAATTGACATACTGATAAGCTTGTGAAATTAAAATAATGCTTTGAATCGTTGTCAATTGTTAGAAAATTTCATAACTTAGAAAATTGATTTTACAAAACTTAAGGTTTCTAAATTTTTTTAATAAAATTATTTTCAAAAGTATGTCAAAAACTTCAAAATTATTTTCAAAATTTTGTCAAAAACTTGATCAATTTTTTAAAAATTTTATCAAAAATCTGAATTTTTTTTGCAAAAAAATACCTTTAGGTTTTTATTGGCACCTTAATTTTTTATGTGATCAAAGGGGGAGAAGGAAAGATTAAGTCTAAAGGGAGGTAGTAGTTCAATTCAATTCAAATTTTAAATTAAATTTAAATTTGAAAATCTTTTTTATAATTATAATTTTATTATCTTTACTTGGTATTGCAATTTTATTATCTTCATTTTATGATTAGTTTACCTTAACTTAACTTGAGTTGCTCATATAAAAAAAGGGGGAGATTATTGGAATCCCAAGGTTTTTTTGGTGTGATCAACCAAGTTAGATTAAGTCTTGTTATATTTTGATCTCTGTGTCTAAGTGTACAGAAACTTATAAGCACAGGAAATCGAGTGGAAGACGCAGCTAGCGAGAAGGACGGTATGGAAGAGAGCCGACAGACTCGGTGCGTCTGAGGGACGAGGTGCTATGCAAGAATATACCGGTGGACGAGAAGGACGCACGCGGTGGTCCGAGGGACGAAAAACTGGGGAGGAAGGCTACTTGAGGAGAAGATCGGAAATTGAGTTCGGATGAGCCCTATTTCGATTGATCGCAATCACCTAGGCGATCGGAGCAGCAGAGAAGCGAAAGAAGCTGATGAAGACTGCTGGAGGCGCCCTCAAAGGAGATTGAAGGCGCCCGTGCCTCCACCACCTTCAGGCGGAAGGCACCCTCCATAAACATGGATGGAGGGCGGCCTCCATAAGCATGGAAGGCACCCCTCCATGAGTATAGAAGGTGCCTTTTTTTCGACCAGTCAAAGTAGTCATTCGTAGTGGATAAAACTTTATCCACTGCGCGTCGCTGGAGGTGCCCTCAAGCTACTGATAAGTTCTTCCAAGGGCTATAAAAATGCCCCTGGACCTAGGAACGAAGAAACAACTTGTGTATTCATTTTTTAGCAATAGTATGAGCTATTAGTGTGTGTAAGAGGCTTCTCCGCCTTCACCAAAAGAGATTCTTAGTAAGCTTTCATCTGTTTTGGATTAACAACCATCCCGGTTGTAACCAAGTAAATTCTGAGTCTCTTTCTTTTAGTTTTGTATTGTTTATTTTTATGCTATTGCTGCTAATCTAAGTTGAAAGACGAGAAAGGTATTGTGTTTTAATATTTCAAGCAATTCAAAGCTCTCCAACCGGCCTACCTGGTCCTACAGTTTCATTTTCAAGTCTACTGAGTTCTAAAATCTTATTTACTAGCATTTTATGAGAGGACTCATGTGATGGTCTTGGATTCAAACAATTTCCAGGCCTCGGCATTGGAGTGGTATGGCCTTGGGGTTGTGGAGGAGTGTAGGCAACAAATTTTATAGCTCCCTCCTTGCTTAGCCTGATAACTGTGAGAAGAAATAATATGTTGTTACAGGAGATTTACGGAGTATTAACTAAATTTAAACTACACTGAATTAAATTCAACTTACAGTTGAGATGACCTAAACGGATAATCTCAGACTGTCAGCAGGGGCTAGTTTTTGCTACAAGCCGAAGAGTCGACGAGCGAGAAGATCGGCTTAGCAGCAGGTCTGTGTTGTCAAGCGGGCAGATCGGCCAAGTAGCAAATATGTGTTGCCGAGCGGGCATATCAGTCAAAATTGAGTCACTGCGCAGGCAGATCAATCAGAATTGCAGTTGTAAAATTTGAAAATTAAATAATAAGTGTTATTAGAGGAATAACCTTATTGGATTTTTCAAAAAAAATTAGAAAATTTTCGGGATTTAAACGGAGTCTGCATAGCACGTTTAAAGGGATAGGTCGATTGGGCTAGGAGAAAGCCTACTTTAGATTACCCAATTAAGCTGGGAGTTGATTGGATCAATAACCTAAGTTTCCTAACCTAGGTTTTTATTTTTTTTCCTTTCATTCTCCGTCGATTACTTTTCCCCCTCACGATACGCCTCTTTCCCATGTTCCACTCCTCCCCATCACGCAGCTCGTTTCGCTCTGATCTACCGACCACTGGTCGTTGGGCGACAATGCCGACGACCACGAAGGGCCAGACGCGTCCGACTCAGCCTCACGACCTCAAGCGCAGGTTGTGGCCGTGATAGGAGCAGGGATCATCTCTCACAGTCGTATCGTGTCACCATTACTCTACCTCTTCGCCGAGCACTGGCGTTGATCGGTCCCATTCGTCCTCCTTCGATCATTGCTAAAGTTGCCTTGCCGCCAGGCGTCGCTGCCATTAGAGGAAGGATCGACGCCTCCACCATTAGGGGCAGTACCTCCTTTTCCTTGCAAACCACATCGTCGACACTGTCGATCGCTAGCACTATCCTTGGCATAGCAGGTGATTGCCACTGATCCGGTCACAAGAAGGGTAGGTTGTGCCACTGATCACTGTTCTTCCTCCCTACATGATTGTCGGTCATTGTGTTCCTTAGGTCGGCATACTGATCACAGTTCTAGCTGTTAGAGTGTATACTAAAAGTCTAGTTTTTTGTAAACATTTACTTTGAAATAAAGAATCACATTGGTTAAATGTCTATATTTATATGCTAAGTGTAGTTATTCAATTAATTTATATTGTAGACAACATAGTGTGTGGTGTTACACACAGAAGATCATGTTATCAGTTCCTTATAAATTATAAATAATAGTTCACGACTAAGATGAATAGGAACAAACCATTGGAATAGTCGTAGTGTAATTTGGTATTAGTTTATCTTGACTATAAAATTACACTAGTACACTCTAAGTGTATTGAGTAGGATCATTTGAGGTAGTTTCTTTTTATACTGACTATATAAAAGAACAATACCTCTGTTATTATGGAAGTGTGTACTCTTAATCATGATATAATAACAAGCACATATACTTAATATTTATTTCTTTAATTTATCAAAGGGTGTGATTTAGTTCATTAAATCAATAGGCCTGATAAGTTGGGAAATGATATTATTTATATGGTGTGTTGTTGATTATAGAATGAAATTGTGTCCTAGTAATCTAGATTGATGATGTCCCCTTGAGGAGCTCATAAGGATTGTCATGTAAACCCTGCAGGTGCACTTAGTCCGACATGACAATAAAGTTGAGCAGTCCTACTCTTGGAGCTAGATATTAATTAAGTGAGTTGTCAGTAACTCATTTAATTAGTGGACATTCTATATCTTAAACACATGGAGACTAACACACTCATGATAAGAAGGAGCCCATATAGTAATATGAGATTGGTGTGGTAGTTCAATAATAATTCTTTAGTGGTATGAGTTATTATTGATGAACTCGAGTTGGATGTTCAGGGCGAATACAGGAAGCTCAAGTTCATCGGGAGACCAAAACAAATTCCTCCTCTCGGTCCCTGTCGTAGCCTCTTATTTATAAAGTCTTATACTCACCTAAACTCAACTTCCTACCCACCTTAAGGTGGTCGGCCAAGCCTAGCTTGGAGCCCAAGCTAGGGCCGACCAAACCAAGGAGAAATGGGTTCAAGTGGTGGCCGACCATAATAAAAATAAAAGGGATTTTAATTTTAAAATCTTTCTTTATGTGGAAACCATGATTTAAAAGAGAGTTTTAAAATTATTTTTTTCCTTTTATAGTTTCTACAAAGGATTAAGAGAAAGGTTTGATATCTTTCCTTATTTGTAGTTAAAAGGAAGATTTTAATTTTGGAGACAACTTTCATTTTTGTAATCATCCACATGTTTTAATAGAGAGATTTTAATTTATAAAAGTTTCCTTTTATAACCAACCATGAAGGAAATTTTAAAAGAGAAATTATTATTTTAAAAATTTCCAGAAACAAATTAGGAAGTTTTAATTTTGTGTTTAAAACTTTCCTTCTTTAGAGGACTTGTAGGGGTCGGCCACAAGATGGATTAAGAGGAAATTTTAATTAAATTTTCCTTATTAGTCATTGGCAAGGAAAATAAGGAAGTTTTAATTATGTTTAAAACTTTCCTTATTTGCCAAGACTAAGAAATATAAAAGAGTGGGTAGAGGTGCCTCACCTCATAAGACATCTATTATTCCTCTCCTCTCTTCCTTGGTGGTGGTCGGCCCTCATCCTTCCTCTCCTCCTTTTCTTCTTCTTTGGTGGCCGGCGGCATCAACTCTTGGGGAGATTTTGGTGGCCAGATTTATCTTGGAGAAGTAGAGAAACGATGCTTGGTTTCTTAGCATCTCTTGGAGCTTGGTTGGTGGCCGAAGTTCTTCATCTCAAGGAGATTGTTGGTGGCCGAAACTTGCAAGGAGAAGGAGGCTTGGGTGAATTCTCGTCTTGGTAGATCGTTACCCACACGACGTGCAAGATAAGGAGAGGAATATGCTAGAAGATCGTGAGGTCTATAAGCTACAAAAGGTATAACTAGTTATTAGTTTCCACATCATAACTAGTTTATTCTTTTGTTTAAATCTTGAAATACCAAACATAAGAGGCTAACGATTCTAGACTATCGAATTTATGTTTCGATTTTATATTTCTTTTGTTTTTCGATCTTGTGATTCAATTGTTCTTAATGGTTAAACCTAGGGTTACTATAAGGAGATTAAATATTGAATTTCGTTGAAAGGCTTCGTCTAGGACGTGGTGGATGATTGATAATGAATCTGTCACACTCGTAAATCAAATTAACAAATGTATATTATATTCACTGAACCCCTTAACTTCACAATCATGTTATAATCACGAGCTCAGGATCGAACCTCGAGGAACCAACGGTAGGATGTAATCTAGGGTTGTCAGTTATTCCTATTTTTGGGGTTTCCATATATAAATGGGGGTTTAAACTTGAATCAAAGTCTAACAAAAGTGAAGCACAACAATAAAGAAATTAATCTAAAGCAAGAGTGAAACCTAACTAGGTGCCAACAATTAAACCATAACACATTGTCACTCTACATTGTGATTAAATCATTAACACACTCAATCTAAAAATGAAATACAAAACACAAGATAAATCTGATCTAAAGCATAATTAAAACCCTAACTTAGAAATTAAACACTTAACAATTAACTAAGCATCAAACAAGAATTAAACTAAATTGTATCAACGAAATTACAACTACTAAACATGAATTAAACTTCAACAAAGCAAAGAAATGCTAAATTACTTGCATAAAAATATAACAAACATAAAAGGAATCTGTTCTAAGCTATAAAACAGTAGCAAAATGAAATAAAACCCTAAACCAATCCATTCTCACAATCAATTCCACAAACTCTCTTGCCGTCACACAAGAGGTCGGAGACGAGAATGTTGGTGCAACCTTAGGTCAAGGTTGACCTGGTTGACCCGACTCGAGGTGACTTGACTCGAGTTGTATTTTGATGTTTGACTTGGGAAGATTGTCGGTGCAACCTTAGGTCAAGGTTGACCTAGTTGAGTTGCATGTTGATGTTTGACACTCGTGAGAGAGTTCTATTCTTGATATGGGACAAGAATAGATGTTTGGGAGGTTGTTGGTGCAACCGTAGGTCAAGGTTGACCTGGTTGACCTGATTCGGGAAAAGTCCAAGCAGGGAGCTTGGCACTGGAAAAGTCCAAGTATGGAGACTTGGCACTGGAAAAGTCCAAGCAGAGAGCTTGGCACGCGAAAAGTCCAAGTATGGAGACTTGGCACTGGAAAAGTCCAAGTACGGAGACTTGGCACGGGGAAAAGTCCAAGCAGGAGCTTGGCACGCGGAAAGTCCAAGTATGGAGGCTTGGCACGGGGAAAGTCCAAGCAGGAGTTCGCACGGGAAAAGTCCCGTGAGTGAAGCAGGCGGTGGAAATCTGGTGAGTGAAGCCGGTGAAAATCCTAGTGAGTGAAGCTAGGTGAAGGTGAAAGTCGTGGTGAAGGCATTGGGAAAATCTGGTGAGTGAAGCCGGTGAAAATCCTAGTGAGTGAAGCTAGGTGAATGAGAAAGTCCTAACTGGATGTTAGGCGGTTGGAAAGTCCTAGTGAGTGAAGCCGAGCAGTGGAAATCACGGTGAGTGAAGCCTGTGAAAACTCTAGTGAGTGAAGCTAGGTGAAAGTCCCGTGAGTGAAGCCGGGAGGGAAAATCCAGATGGATCAAGGGTGATCGGACATCCGGTGATGAGAAGTCCAAGTAGGTCGAGGAGACCGGATTGTACCAACAGTCAAGATTGACCGGATGTTGGTTTGGACTTGGTTTGGGCAAAACCAAGCTCGGATCGATCGCTGGATCGATCCGATCTGACATGCCGCTATCCGATCGATCCGGTGACCGATCGGATAACGATCGCTGGCTTATCGAGGCTTTTCCGATTGGTCCGAGACCGATCGAGACGAGCCAACTCTCACGAGAGTTGGCTGATCGGTCTGGGACCGATCAGGCCTCCCTGATCGGTCCATGCACCGATCAGAGCACGATCGATGGCTCTGTGAAGATATGGCTGATCGGTCTAGGGACCGATCGGATTGACCTGATCGGTCCCACGACCGATCGAGAGGCTCTGACCGATCGGGTGGAGCACGATCGGTCCAGTCTAGCCGTTGCGACACAACGGCTAGTTCTTGTGTCTTTTTCTTCGCAGGTTATAAAAGGAGATCGAGCCTCTGCTTCTACGGCTTCTTCTTCCACACTGCTGCGATTAGAGCTTTGCTGAGCTCTCATTGTGCTGAAGCTCTGCGTGAGTTTCCTGCTGGTTTTCTAGCTGAGTTTGGATCCTAGAAGCTGCTGTTTCATCTGGGTTCCAATCGACAACAAGAGGCAAGCAAGTGTTTTTACATTCCTGTTGTTCTTGTGTTCTTGTTCTTCTTGTACTCCTTATTGCTGTTGCAAAGATTGTGGTGAGGTTTCTCCACCCCGAAGGAGTTTATATTAGCCGGTTCTCCGGGGTCTCATCCACCGACGGATTGATAGGGCTCGTCCACCTTACGGACACGCCGAGGAGTAGGAGTATCATCTCCGAACCTCGTTACATCCTTGTGTTAAGGTTTGGTTTTCTTTTCCTTCGTTTCTACGTGTTATTTTCCGCTGCGCTAACCCTAGTTTGTAGAAACGCGACGATTTGGGGTCGGCTATTCACACCCCCATCTCTAGCCGTACAAAGGATCCTAACAAGTGGTATCAGAGCAAGGTCGCTCTTCGCCGGATTAACACCCGAGGGAGCACAAGCTAGAGATGGATCAACTCGGAGAAGACATCACCATTCCACCCTTCTACGATCGCGACGACTTCGCGTATTGGAAGGTAAGGATGAAGTATTTCCTTATGACTAACATTGAAAATTGGAGTTGTGTACAATTAGGTTTCACTCCTCCGATGGATAAAGAAGGAAAACCTCTTGAGAAGAAGAAGTGGACGAAGGAGCAAATCCACCAATCCACAATCAACGACGAGGTAATGAAAATATTTGAATTCTCATTACCTAACGATATATTGTGTAGGATAGGTGGATACAACAATGCCAAGGAGTTGTGGAACAACTTGGCTAAGTTCCATGAGGGGAACTCCACTTCAAGCCATGAAGAGGAGTCAAGTGAGCCAAGTAGCTCACATCATGGAGAAGAGGAATTAGAAGTTGAGGGCTACTCAACATCTAAGGAAGAAGAGGAGGAGAGTTCTTCTTCAAGAATGGAGCAAGAGGAAGAAGCTTCTACCTCCGGAAGAGATGAAGAAGAAAGTCTTCATCCATCCTCAACCCTAGATAACTCAAGCATTTCAATTTCAAATAAATTGCATATATTATGCTTTGAGTGTAGGGAATTTGGACATTACAAGAGTAAATGTCCAAAGAGGGTTAGGAAGACTCCACCGGCGCCAAAGATCAAGGAAGCCGGAGTCCCGATACGCAAGAGCAAGGAGCACGTGATGTGCTTCCAATGCAAGCGAAGGGGACATTATCGGAGCCAATGTCCGAGAGGGAGGCAATCTCACAAGGACAAGAGATCGAGCACATGTATAGGGGGAGCTAGGGCAAACCCTAAGGTAATCTCTAAGGCACACTCTTGCAATTCTAGTAGGATGCATGCTAGTAGCCTTATTGCTATTGTCAAGAATGATAATCATGTTAATTATAGAAATCGATACACATGCTTAGGTGCCAAACATGTGAGCCTAGATAAGGATAACACTAGGAAAGCCAACCCTAGAATTAACCCATCTAAGGCTAAGGAAAATCTAGGTAGAAATCCCAAATCATCTAGACATATGCCTAGGAATACCTCAAAGAAAAATGATAAATTAAAGTTTGAGGTATTAGAGAAAGAAAATCAAGTCTTGAGGTCAAGACTTGACTCTCTAGAAAAGGCTCTTAAGGATTTGACTCTAGGGTTTAAGGGTCAAAAACCAATGTCCAAGGACAAGAAAGGTTTGGGTCACAAACCTAAGTCCCAAGTGGTCAAGCCCACTTATCTTAATGTTCCATTCGATTATGGAACAAAATCTAGGGCTAGGAAGACCATCACCAAGGTCACAAGGGGAGTCACCCCTAGAGTTGATCTTGATGAGTCCCAAATGACCAAGGCTTCAAAGCCTAGGAGGGTCATTAGGAGGGTTGCTAGGGAAGTCATCCCTAGTGAATATTTAGTGAACCCAATGAGCTCAAATAGGTATTGGGTTCCTAGGAGCGTGATTTCATCACGCTAGATGAGTTAGGGTGTGCCAACCTTACTTGAATAGGTAGTTAACCTAATCATGGCAAAAGGTGGTACTTTAGGAATTTTCAAGGTGTAATCAAGCCTTGAAAATGAAATGAAAAGTTATTCCTAAGGTAATTAGGATGTGCCAATCACATTTGAGGAGTTTTTCTAGAGTCAATCTAGTTGGCACATAGTGATCTAAAAGTATTTTGTATATGATTTTAGGTCAATTACACTTAGGAATATAGAACCTATGGCAAAATGATCGAAATTATCGAAAATGGCAACTAAGGCTAGAATTAGGTATTTTCTATACCTTTACATGTTATTTGCCATATATTGTTTGCCATATGTCATGTCATGACATCATATTTAGTTTTATTATCATTTGAAATGTCATGATAATGCTTAGGCTAGTTTTTATGTCATGTTTATTTAAGTTTCAAACTTTATGCCATGACATCATGACATTGACACATGTTTTCATTGATGATACCATTTTATGCCATGTCATCATCTCTTACATTAGTAATCAATTGAATTGATTTAAGGATGAAAAACACATTTTGATATTGAGATCAAATTTGTGTTTAGAAAATGCATGAGACCTTAGTCTAAGATACCTAAACTCATATCTCACATCAAAATTGACATGGATGTGTTTGATACACTTTAGATGAGTGTGAGATATTAGGATCATGAGTTAGGATCAAGGTGCATAGTTCTTGTACCTAGATGAGCCTAATTCAAGAAATGGAGGATCATAGGGAAAACTTGTGTACAAGTCATGTACATATAGTCCTAAGATTATGGTCCTAAATTCAAATGGTTTTAAAAGCATTTTAAAATTGATTTGAAAAACCTTGATGAAGCCATCTTAGTGATTGCATTCATCATTGAACATTGTGATACAAAGTTGAGTTAAACTTGAACTATTTCAAAGTTTTTGAACTTTGTATCAAGATTGAAAAATGAAAGTTATTTTCATAGAAAACTATTTTTCCATGATAGTATATGTTATGAGGAATGTATCCTCAAAATTTCACAATTTTTCAAATTTTCTGGAATTTTCTAGGAATTTCTGAATTTCGGGAAGGAAATTTCAGAAATCAGAATCCAGGATTAGTGGACCGATCAGGAGGTTCCCTGATCGGTCCAGGTCTGTGTGGATCGGTCACTGGACCGATCCAGGGAAGAGCTTGATCGGTCTGGTGACCGATCAGGGAGTGCCAGTTTCGACTGTGCGGTCGGAAATTTCTGAATTTCGATTTTAGGTTGGTCGAAATTTCAGGTGGAAGTTGGGTTTTGTGGATTTCTAAAGGTTTGGAACTCACAAAGACATTGTTGGTGCAATGGTCAAGGGGAGTTGACCTTTAGGGGAGTTTTAATTGTCAAGGGGAGTTGACTTTTGGGGAGTTACTCCTTAAGACTTTTGAGGATTAGTGATATGGGATTATCACTAAGTTGATTGTTGAGTTTAGTATCGAGGGAAATTAAGAGTTTCAATGAAAGGTATGGGACTTTCATTAGGAAGAAACTCTTGACCTTGATACTCCTTTTTCTTTTGATGTGTGTCAAAAGGGGAGAGTGTTCATTGGAGAATTATTGGAGAACCCAAGTTAGGTTATCAGGTTAACCTAAGCTAGGGGAAGAATGTCAAGGAATGTTCGAGGAAGAACATTGGAATTCTTTTTGATGTGTGTCAAAAAGGGGGAGAATTATTGGAGAACCCAAGTTAGGTTATAGGGTTAACCTAAGGGGAGAATGTCCAGAGAATGTTCAAGGAAAGAACATTGGACATTGGAAGATGGTTGGAAAACTTAAGTTAGGTTATCGGGTTAACCTAACTTGATTATGAGTTTTGTCAAACATCAAAAAGGGGGAGATTGTTGGTGCAACCTTAGGTCAAGGTTGACCTGGTTGACCCGACTCGAGGTGACTTGACTCGAGTTGTATTTTGATGTTTGACTTGGGAAGATTGTCGGTACAACCTTAGGTCAAGGTTGACCTAGTTGAGTTGCATGTTGATGTTTGACACTCGTGAGAGAGTTCTATTCTTGATATGGGACAAGAATAGATGTTTGGGAGGTTGTTGGTGCAACCGTAGGTCAAGGTTGACCTGGTTGACCTGATTCGGGAAAAGTCCAAGCAGGGAGCTTGGCACTGGAAAAGTCCAAGTATGGAGACTTGGCACTGGAAAAGTCCAAGCAGAGAGCTTGGCACGCGAAAAGTCCAAGTATGGAGACTTGGCATTGGAAAAGTCCAAGTACGGAGACTTGGCAGGGAAAAGTCAAGCAGGGAGCGGAAAGTTCAAGTATGGAGGCTTGGAAAGTCCAAGCAGGAGTTTGGCACGGGAAAAGTCCAGTGAGTGAGGCGCAGGGAAATCCTGGTGAGTGAAGCCGGTGAAAATCCTAGTGAGTGAAGCTAGGTGAAGGTGAAAGTCCCGGTGAGTGAAGCCGGGCATTCGGGAAAATCCTGGTGAGTGAAGCCGGTGAAAATCCTAGTGAGTGAAGCTAGGTGAATGAGAAAGTCCTAACGGGATGTTAGGCGGTTGGAAAGTCCTAGTGAGTGAAGCCGAGCAGTGGGGAAATCCGGTGAGTGAAGCCGGTGAAAACTCTAGTGAGTGAAGCTAGGTGAAAGTCCGGTGAGTGAAGCCGGGCAAGGAAAATCCAGATGGATCAAGGGTGATCGGACATCTGGTGAGGTCAAGGGAGTGGCCGGATGTATTGTACCAACAGTCAAGATTGACCGGATGTTGGTTTGGACTTGGTTTGGGCAAAAACCAGCTCGGATCGATCGGTGGATCGATCCGATCTGTAGCTATCGATCGATCGGTGACCGATCGGATAGCGATCGATAACTTCGAGGCTTTTCGGTTGGTGCAGACCGATCGAGACGAGCCAACTCTCACAGAGAGTTGGTGACATCAGTGGCACGTGTGAACTGATCGGTCCACAGATCGATCCGATCAGTGGCTCTGTGAAGATATGGCTGATCGGTCCGGGACCGATCAGACTAGAGCCTGATCGGTCCCATGACCGTCGGAGGCTCTGGACCGATCGGTGGAGCACGATCGGTCCAGTCTAGCCGTTGCGACAGCGGCTAGTTCTTGTGTCTTTTCTTCGCAGGTTATAAAAGGAGATGCCTCGCCTGCGGCTTCTTCTTCCACTCCGCTTCATTAGAGCTTTGCTGAGCTCTCATTGTGCTGAAGCTCTGCGTGAGTTTCCTGCTGGTTTTCTAGCTGAGTTTGGATCCTAGAAGCTGCTGTTTCATCTGGGTTCCAATCGACAACAAGAGGCAAGCAAGTGTTTTTACATTCCTGTTGTTCTTGTGTTCTTGTTCTTCTTGTACTCCTTATTGCTGTTGCAAAGATTGTGGTGAGGTTTCTCCACCCCGAAGGAGTTTATATTAGCCGGTTCTCCGGGGTCTCATCCACCGACGGATTGATAGGGCTCGTCCACCTTACGGACACGCCGAGGAGTAGGAGTATCATCTCCGAACCTCGTTACATCCTTGTGTTAAGGTTTGGTTTTCTTTTCCTTCGTTTCTACGTGTTATTTTCCGCTGCGCTAACCCTAGTTTGTAGAAACGCGACGATTTGGGGTCGGCTATTCACACCCCCTCTCTAGCCGTACGAAGAGATCCTAACAGAGAACACTCAACTCCAGTCCTCAGCGGAGAACCTCAACTGCGTCTCAGTTCGAGGTATGCTCAACAACGTCGGCGGACCACCTCGGGCGAGCTAGAACAACCTTAAACTCACACAAGTGCCGAAAATGCTGAAAATCTGCAACCCGGAGCTCTCTGAATCTGGATGAAGATGCGGATGACGATTTGCTGTCGGATGGAGCTCAGGAACACCGGAAGACCACCTCCAAATGTTGCTAATGGGAATCGGAGTCGCCGATTAGAGGAACACCTCCAAATCTTTCTGGAACAGAGAATGCCGGGAGAAGAATTTCGTCGGAGGAAACACTGTCGCTGCTGAGAAACTCTCCACCGTGGTTGAAGCTCGGAAGATTGATCAGAGAAGGAAGGGGTCGAAATCTCTTGGAGAAACGTCGCGGGACGCGAAGCTGTGCGTGGAGGAGTCGACGAAGCCACGAAGCTACTGTAGCTTCTCTTTTGAATCTGATCCAGATATGAATGGATGGCTGAAATTGATTTGGAGCTTGATCAACGGTGAAAATGTTAGAGTGTATACTGAAAGCCTATGCTTTTGTAAACATTTACTTTGAATAAAGAATCACATTTGGTCAAATTGTCTACATTTGTTTGTAGTTGTTCAATTAATTTATATTGTAGATAACATAGTATGTGGTGTCACATACAGAAGATAATGTTATCAGTACCTTATAAATTATAAACAGTAGCTCACGACCAAAATGGAAAGGAACAAACCATTGGAAGGTCGTAGTGTAATTAGGAATTAGTTTATCTTAACTATATAATTACACTAGTACACTTAGAGTGTATTGAGTAGGACCATTAGAGGTCGTTTCTTTTATACTGATTTAATAAAGGAACAAAGACCTCAGTTATTATGGAAGTGTGTGCTCTTAATCCTAATATAATAACAAGCACATATATTTGATATTTATTTCTTTAATTTATCAATGAGTGAGATTTAGTTCGATAAATCAATAAGCCCGATAAGTTGGGAAATGATATCACTTATAGTGTGTGTTGTTGATTATAAAAGGAAACTGTGTCCTAATGATCTAGGTTGATAATGTCCCCAAGAGGAGCTCATAAGGATTGTCATGTTAAACCCTGCAGGTGGACTTAGTCCGACATGACGATAAGGTTGAGTGGTACTACTTTTGGACTAAAATATTAATTAAATGAGTTATCAGTAATTCACTTAATTAGTGGACATTCGACATCTTAAACACAGGGAGACTAACACACTCATAATAAGAAGGAGCCCAAAAATATAATTTGGGATTGGTGCGGTAGTTCAATAATAGTTCTCTAGTGGAATGAATTATTATTGATAAAATTAAGTTGTGTGTTCGGGGCGAACACGGGATGCTTAATTTTATCGGGAGACCAAAACCAATTCCTCCTCTCGGTCCCTATCGTAGCCTCTTAGTTATAGAGTACTATATGTTGGTTGCTACTCGGAAAACCTAGAGGTTCCACTGTACAAAAATTTTGTACAAAGGTCTGAACCTTTTCCTAGTTACCATGTGTTCTTTTAAATTAAATTTTGGATCGCTTGCGAAACTTAACACGTTTGATCCAAAACTTAATCTATTCGTTCTTTTAGGTTTTGACTTGGGTCTCCTGCGGAACTTAACACGTTCGACCCAAATCACCTTAAGTTATTAATTCCATTAAATATTAATTTCCATAATTGGTTCCCAGTACTGACGTGGCGAGACACACGACCTTCTTGGATATGAGAGCAACCACCACCGACTAGACAAAACCTTTTATGGAAAACTAATATTTAATTTTCTAAAATAACTTTAGGTTAACCGAAAAGAACAATCAAATCACAAGGAAAAATAAAACAAAAAAATACAACATCGAAAAACATATTCGAAACACTAGAATCGTAAGCCTCTTGTATTTGGTATTATTTCCATAAATAACTAGTATGATGCGGAAAGGAAAAATTACTAGTTATACCTTCTAGAAGACCTCTTGATCTTCTACCGTATTCCTCTTCTAACCTCGGACATTGTGTGGGCAACGATCTTCCGAGATGAGAACCACCAAGCACCTTCTTCTTCCTTACAAGTTTCGGCCATCAAAACTTCTCCTAGGATGAAGAGGTTTGGCCACCACCATCATGCTCCAAGGGATGCTAGAAAAGAGGCTTCTTTTCTCTCCTTCTTCTCCTTCTTAGATCCGGCCACCAAAGCTATCTCCACCATGAGAAGGTTTCGGCCACACAAAGGAGAGGAGAGGAAAGAAAAGGGCCGGCCACACCCAAGGAAGAAAAGAGGGAGAAAAATAATAGAGTTGTTCTTTTTGAAGGCACCTCTACCCCCCCTCTTTTATAATCCTTGGTCTTGGCAAATAAGGAAATTTAAATAAAAACTTCCTTAATTCTTTTGCCATGAAAAGGAAAATTTATTTAATTAAAAAATAATTTCCTCTTCTCACATTACATGGCCGGCCACTTTTATTCTCCATCAAGGAAGTTTTTTTTTTATTCACAAGAATAAAAACTTCCTAATTTATTTCTAGAAATTTATAAAAAAAATTTCCAATAATTTTCTCTTGATGGTGATTTGTAAATTAAAAATCCTTTCCTTTTAATTCCACGTGATCGGCCTTAGCATTAATCAACGTTGGCAACTTCTCACATTGATTTAATTTACAATCAAAAAACGTGAGTTGCTTAAACAAGCTTCTCACGTGAATTTGCAAACAAAAACGTGAGTTGCTTAAACAAGCTTCTCACGTTGATTTAATTTGCAAGCAAAAACCGTGAGTTGCTTAACGTTGATATCTCAAAGCTTCTCAAGCTTCTCACGTTGGCATTTCAAAATTTCTCACATTGATACATCACAGCTTCTCATGTTGACACATCAACGTTGGCAAGCAAAATGTTCACAAGCTTCCCGTGAGTTGCTGTTCAGTTCATGCTAATTTCAGTAGTGTGAAGCAACACCAACAACGTGAACTAGAAGATGAACTTGGATGGATATAATTTTCTATATACAAGAGGCTACGATAGGGACCGAGAAGAGGAATTGGTTTTGGTCTCCCGATGAAATTAAGCTTCCCATATTCACCCCGAATACATAACTTAATTTCATCAATAATAATTCATTCCACTAAAGAACTATTATTGAACTACCGCACCAATCCCAAATTACATTTTGGGCTCCTTATTATGAGTGTGTTAGTCTCCCTGTGTTTAAGATAATGAATGTCCACTAATTAAATGAGTTACTGACAACTCACTTAATTAATATCTTAGTCCAAGAGTAGTACCACTCAACTTTATCGTCATGTTGGACTAAGTCCACCTGCAGGGTTTAACATGATAATCCTTATGAGCTCCTCTTGGGGACATTCTCAACCTAGATTACTAGGACACAGTTTCCTTCTATAATCAACAACACACACTATAAGTTATATTATTTCTCAACTTATCGGGCTTATTGATTTATCGAACTAAATCTCACCCATTGATAAATTAAAGAAATAAATATCAAATATATGTGCTTGTTATTATATTAGGATTAAGAGCACACACTTCCATAATAACTGAGGTCTTTGTTCCTCTATAAAGTCAGTATAAAAGAAACAACCTCTAATGGTCCTACTCAATACACTCTAAGTGTACTAGTGTAATTATATAGTTAAGATAGACTAATACCTAATTACACTACGACCTTCCAATGGTTTGTTCCTTTCCATTTTGGTCGTGAGCTACTGTTTATAATTTATAAGGTATTGATAACATGATCCTCTGTGTGTGACACCACACACCATGTTATCTACAATATAAATTAATTAAACAACTACATTTATCATAAATGTAGACATTTGACCAATGTGATTCTTATTTCTAGATAAATGTTTATACCAAAAGCTAGACTTTTAGTATACATCCTAATACTATACCCACCTTCATACCCATGGTGTAGGGGTCGACCAAACCTTGGTCCATGGGTGGCCGGCCCTAGCTTGAACCCAAGCTTAGGTGGCCGACCCTATTAAATTAGAAAAGAATTTTAATTTTAAAATTTTCTTATGTGAAAGATATAATTTATTGGAGAGATTAAAAATTAAAATATCTCTTTTATAAGTTTCTACAAAAGATTAAAAATTAAAATATCTCTTTTATAAGTTTCTACAAAGGATATTTTATTTTTCTTCTTTGTAAATTATTCGCATGTTGAAAAATTAAAATTATAGAAATTTCTTTTTATCAACCATGAAGGGATTTTAAAGGGAAATTTTATTTTTTTTAAATTTCCGAAGACAAATAAGGAATTTTAATTGTTGATTGAAAATTGCCTTGTTTGCTCTCCATGAGGTGGACGACCATGACATGATCTACTAGGAAATTTTATTTATTTTTTCTTAATTAATTCATGTCAAAGAAAGTTAAGAAAATTTTATTGTAATTAAATTTTCTTATTTGCCAAAGCTAAGGATTATAAAAGAGGGAGTTTTGGGTGCCTTCAAGGTGAACAACCTCTATTGTTTTCTCCCTCTTTTCTTCCTTGGTGTGGTCGACCTCTTCCCTTTCTCTTCTCTCCATCCTTGTGGCCGAACCTCTCTTCCTCCTTGGAGATCAAGTGGTGGCCGGATTTTAGCTTGGAGAAGAAGGAGAGAAAGCTTGCATCCTTAGTTGGTGGAAAAGATCTTCATCCTTTGGAAGCTTTGAGCTTGGCCGAATCTTGAAGGAAGGAGAAGAAGGTGCTAGGTGGTCCTCGTCTCGGAAGATCGTTGCCCACACAACGTCCGAGATTAGAAGAGGAATACGGTAGAAGATCAAAAGGTCATTATCTTCTAAGTAAGGTATAACTAATATTGTTTTCCGCATCATGTTAGTTTTATCTTCATGTAAAAATATCAAATACAAGAGGCATGTGATTCTAGTATTTCGAATTAGTTTTCGATGTTGTGTTCTTTTGTTTTTCTTTTCCTTGTGATTTGATTGTTCCTTTTGGTTGACCTAAAGTTATTTAAGGAAATTAAATATTAGCTTTCCTTAAAAGGCTTTGTCTAGGCGGTGGTGGTTGTTCCCATATCCAAGAAGGTCATGTGCCTCGCCATGCAGTCCTGGAAGCCAATTTTGGAAATTAATATTTAATGGAATTAATAACCTAGGTGATTTGGATCGAACGTGTTAAGTTCCGCAGGAGATCCAAGTCTAAACCTAAAAGAACAAATAAATTAAACTTAGGATCAAACGTGTTAAGTTCCGCAGGCGATCCGAGTTTAATTTAAAAGAACACATGGTAGCTGGGAAAAGGTTCAGACCTTTGTACAAAATTTTTATACAGTGGAACCATTAGGTTTTCCGAGTAGCAACCAACAGAAAAGTCACCTAAAATCTGATCCGGAGGTACTGATCTTGATCTAGGGTCTGGATCTACTCTCCCTTAGGTCGGATCAACCAGATCTTCACTGGATGGTTCAGATCTGTCCAATCTTCGATGAACGGTCCATAATGCTCCGCAACTTGATCTTCTCGTTTAAACTCCTATTAGAGCACAAATTCGGTTCGAATAGATCTAAATCCAAGATCCTTTGATGCCTACAAAATAAGAATCAAATATTAACATCAAATAACACCAAAAATAAGATAATTTGTAATTAAATCCAAAAATAAAGACAATGCATAAAATGTGATGTAATCATGATTTAAACATATGAAATCAACATCATACCATGCATATATGAATCAAAATAATACAGTAAAATCATAGTTGTCAAATCCTCCTCACTTAGTCTTGAACGTCCCGTGCAAGTCAAGAAAACTAAAAATCATCTCCACACAAATTCCCTAGCAATATCTAAAAGATAGTAAAAAGAATTTAACTAAGACCATCTAAAGATCACAAACAATCATGAATACAATCCAAACAATAATCAGTAGGTATGGTAGCTTCAATCCAATTGAAAAATTAAGCAAGTTGCAATTTCACAAGGTTTTTACCTATTCTAGCTCTCACACTCAAAATTACATATATGTGGAATTCACTCAATGCAACTCACAATATTTCACTACCATAAGCTTGCTTATTTTCTAATTCTCCACCACTATAAACATAGCATACATGAATCAAAAGGAATTTATCATGAAGAATTGAAATAGAATCAAAAAGAACAATTTACGTGGATGAAACAAGCAAAAGAAAAGTATTCAATGAAAAATTGAGAAGATGAGAGAATTGGAGGAATATACTTGATGAGTTGACCAATTTTGATGTGTAAAAGATGAATACTATTTGTCATTATCAATACAAAAGATCAAGCTAAACTCCCCTTTAATTTGATGGCTATCCAAAAATTTTGATACTCTATCTCCACACTTGATACTCTTTTATTTTGCCATTATTTTTTCCTTTCTTCTTCACTGTTTTTGCACTTCAATTTCAGTATTTGGAGACTAAAATAATCTCACATCAACTTGCCAAGAAGAGTTCCCTCCCCCACACTTAAAATATTGGTCGTCTCGGACAATGCAACACTTCATAGAATCAAGCAAAACAATCAAATTTGTAAGGTGCTGCTAAAATCTGGATTCTAACATTTGCTGCAACAAATTCTGTAAAGAAGATCTTATAAGACTGCAAGAGCTATTATTGTCTTAAGGAAGTACCAAATCAAAACTCCATTGATACTACAATTTCAGAAATGATACTTGCTGTAATTGAGTTGCAATTTCTGTAATACAGTGAAGCTATGCAGTTTAAAAATTTGTAAATTAAGATAGTTCATATCCAGGAGAATTCTTGAGCTATGAAGCAACTACAATTTTGATAAAAAATAGCATCAATAAATGGCACAAAACAGTTCCGAAATCCATTGGCTGAATTGTAGCTATTGCTTTTCTTTCTACAAATTTTTCTTTGTCTTTCTTTCTCTGTAAATTTGAATTCATCATAACAGAGGCAAGTTGGTGGAGTGGTTACTGCAAGAATCTAAGGCTTCAAGTAGCAATCAATTATCTCAAATAACCAATAAGAATTGTTAGAAAGCAGCAAATCTGATTTCTGAATTCTGTTTCTGTATATTTCAGTTAAATTTTGAACATAATTTGAAAAACCACCTTTAAACTTATTGGTTTCTCTAAAACCTACCCAAAAACAAGATATTACCACATTCCATCTGCTTTTAACAGAATTTCCAGCTCTCCTAAACAGCTTGAAAAATGTATTCATGTTGCACTGGTATAAAATAGAACTCATATTCTGAAATTTTCACAGTTTTTTCCTACAATCTTAATTCTTGTAAATAGAAACTCAGTTCTGCTACTACCAATCAAAGACTTCATAGAAGTTTAGCACTAACATGAAATTGTTGATACATTGGTTCATTTTTGCAAATGTTGTAGAAATTTCGAATCTGGATTCTGAATTCTGGTAATCATGCAATTAAGAATTCAGATTCAAGCAATCAAGAAAGAATTCAAAATGCAATGACACCAATTGACAATAAATGTGTAGGAGAGCTCTTCTCTTGAAGTCGTTTCCTTCTCTTTTGAGATTTACATTCCTTTTGCAATCCACTTGAAAAAATGCATTCATTTATGCATACATTACTTGAAAGCAAAAAGAAGAAATCGTAGAGCACCACAGTATACACATCAGAATTCTGCATTTTCATTTCTCTGTTTCTGATTTTTCAGATTCAATAAAGATTTAATCAAATTCCATTAATCACTATTAACAGCTTTGATCACAAAATTCAGCAATGAACAATCACAACTCCAAACCCAGCAATTCAGAAATTCATATTTGCAAGAATTCCAATTCAATTTGATACCAACTCAAACTATAAATCAGCTTCCTATGATTTTGAAGTTGCAGAAATCAAAATCAATGAGATTTAAGCTGCTCAACTGACCAAAGAAATGCATTTCTTATACACTTACTGCAACCCAGCCTCAACCTCTGATAATAGCACTAAATTCCAGTTTAAGTCTTAATCAGCTTTAGTGTAACGGCAAGATAAAACTTAAGTTTGACACTCAACATACCAATCTGATACATCCATTTCAGTTTCTTTAAGAAGATTCCTCAAAGATGTTACAATTCAGCAATCAAATTCAGCAAGAATCCAAGAGTAGTTAGCTTCGAAAATTCATGGTTTCAAACTTCAGTTTCTTCAAGAGAATGCCAGGTTAAGTATCAACACTTCGATTTCTTGCAGCCTTATTCCTGATCAGAAAATTTGGTTGAAAGATTGGCACAATTTGCACATTCTCTGCTGCAGCTTACAGCTTTCTTCATTCTGCATATCAAATTCTTGCAATTGTTTCCTTCTTCCTTTTCAACGTCTTTGATACTATCTGGAACAGCTTCATGGACTCGATAGACTTCAATCTGACATTACAGAACTGAGCTTGCTTAAACATCATCTTCAAATTCGTTCCTGCAGATTTTTCCTTTCTGTAGATTGCTGCAAGTTTCTAAATTCTGTGTGTCCAACAGCTTATAAATGCATTCATATTACATACACCTAGCTTTTCTTGATCCTTCCATTGATTAGAGAATTGCAAGAAGAGCTTGACACACACTTGCTATATTTTTTTTCATTTCTGCAGCTTTCAATGGTAATTGTTCAGATTCAAATTCAGCCTTCCATCTGCCCAAATTTCTACCCACATTGAACTTGAGGGGCACTTAATAACTGATTTAACCTTTAGTGTTAAATGTTTCACAGAGTTCAAAACCCACAAAATCTAGCTCCTATTGTGCCACTCATCTCAGCTTTCTTCATCATTCATGATATCAATTCAATCTTATATAGTTGCAGCTTCTGAATTCCAATTCCAGCACTTTGATTTAATTGTAGGTTTCAGATTTTGGATGAATTCTAACTGTTGCTGTTCAGAAATATCATATGAAGTTGGCACCAAGATTCAAACCCTTGCTCCTTTTCTTGATACAACCTCTAGTTCTTGATACTCCCCTGTCACCACACTAGCTGAATTGTTTCCCTTTTTGTTTCTGCAACTTCTTTAACTTTCCATTCCTGAACAACATGAATGTTCTGAATTGAAGTACTCCAACAATTGAAGGTTGCTATTTTTTGAATTTTGAATGTTGATCCATAAGAATTAGTTCCCAATAGTTACACATGTTCACTGTCACCTGCAGTTTCTTGCTTTCAATTTCTGCAATTAATACCAAGAGCCTTTGTCTTCTTTATTCCTCCTCAAGCCTTTGCAGCTATCAACTGAAACTTGACATTCTAAAGCTCCATTTGATACTCATCATTCATGCTACTGAACTCAGCTCCACAGATCAGATTTTTAGAATTCAAATTCCAGATAATGGTCATAAGCTTGAAAAGAATAACTCCTTACTTGTCACTGATCAAGCAAGAACTTACTTAAGCCCTTTCACTAACCATGAAGATATATAAAATATTTAGCACATTATAATCAAAGCACTGAATTTACATTCCAGCGGCCCCTTTTCTTCTCTTGAACATTTCAATTATTGCTGTCCAAGATCAGTTTCACAATTTTGATTCTTAGAAATTCAAGATTTTAAATCACCTGAGACTTGAGAAGAATGAAATGCTACTTGTCCTTGAGTAAACAAGAACTTCACTTGATTTTTACACTTATCAGAAACTTGCCACAAAAGCTTGGCATGCAACTTGTCAAAGTTGATACATCAATTACAGTTTAAGAGGCTATCCAACATGCCTTCTTTTTGCTCAGATACCGGAGAAGAATAGGAAAAGAATCAAGCTGGATTGGAGATATAAACTTGACAATTCCGTACCAGTCCAATTATGCATTTCCAGGAATCACAACCACTAAATTCCACAGTACATCCACAGCAAAAACAATCATTCTACTGAATTTTGTGTACTGCAGTGGAGCATGACAATTCCAGCAATCTCCTCCATTGTTCATACATGCTTTAACTCATAGCAGATTTCAATTGGATTGAAATAGAAGGCCAAATACTTCACTTCAATTCTACAGGCCAAGTGCTTGCAAAATAAATTGACTTTATTGAATTCCAGCTTCCTTCTAAACTGAAGTTTCAGAATTTTGCTTCAATGGAAATTCGGCACAGGATAATGGAAGGTAGAGTTCTGACTGCTGAATTCCTTATTTTAGAAAGTCCAGATCCAGTCATACAGGTGTGAAGAAAACATATTGCATTCTTTTTCCATTTCTATTCTGAGTATCCAGTTGCTGCAATTCTCTTCACTTCTTCAGAAATAATGATGCCATGTTCAAGTACTTCATTGGTAAAATGATACCCACCAATTGAATTCCGAAATATAGTCTATTATGATCAGATTTCAATAGCTACAAAATTCACCGTTTCTGCATTTTTGTGTCTAGATGGAGTTTCTGAATTTCATCCTTTCTTATTTTGCAGATGCTAATGAAAGTAAGCATACCATTTGTTTTCAGCATATTCTTAAATTTCAATTAAGCTTCCCCTCATTTGAATATTGCATTCTAAATCTTGATACAAATTTGATACAAAATGCACCTCACATTCCAGCTCTGCACTTTAATGTCTTTGCAGATTTTTGTGCAATGATCACTGCAACTCATTCTGAATTTCTGAATTTCTGAATTTCTCTGCAATGATTGTATGTATTAAATACAACAGAAGCTGTATTATCCCTAAGATTTTACTTTCTGTTCAATCTAGACCTCATGTATATTCCTTTGTGGAATATAGGATCGATAAATGTAAAATTCTATTTTTGTCGCGGATCGTATCCTTGCAGGCGTGGTACTATTTGAGGACCAGAGGCGCAGCGGAATAAGAAGCAAGATAGATGCGACGACTAGACCCGATTATGGTGGCTAAAGATGTCAGCAGATAGGGTTGGTAGCACACGGAGGACAGTGATGGAAGAAACCATAATAGTTGGAAAATTAATTTCCATATTTATTACTTTTATTTACTGTGATGTGTGCTTGCATGGTTAAAATTCCTCACCTTAAATAACTAAGTGGGAGAGGGATTTTAAATAAATTCCACGGTCTCCATTACTGGTTTGAAAGTGATGCAAATAAACTTACGTGTTGACTCTAAGTGCCTTCCTCCACAACGGATGAGTTTGTTTGCGGGTCACTAGCTAGATCAAACTTCCTTTTATGGATGATTATAGAAAATTATCTAGGAGCGTGTGATCTTCTCCAACTGAAGGGGCACAATCTTATTTAATGGACTAAGTATCAAGTAGGGTTGTAAACGAGTCGAGTCAAGCTCAAGCCAGCCTTGGCTCAAGCTCGGCTCGACTTGATTTAGGTAAGCTCGGCTCGAGCTCGAGCTCGATCAATCTTATAAATTTAAGTTTTAGCTTGGCTCGATCATTTAATCCTAGGCTTGAGCTCGACTCAAAAAGCTCGAATTAAATTCAAGCTTTCAAGCTCGAGCTCGAGCTAGAGTCATAAACTAAACCAATTTTACTGTATTTTTTTTATATTGTAAATCAAACAATAACAAGTTTAAATAAATAATGGCCAAATTCATCCCTAAAACTAAACATCAAAACATCAATTATTCATCTATGAGATACAAGAAAACTATTTGAACATCACAAATTCACAACACAAATATCTCAAATTCTTAGTCTCAGATAATAAAAAAAGCATAAATAAAAAACACAATTATCTCATAAAACACTATTCTTGTTGCCAAAATATCAAACTTCATCTCAAATTCCTAACAAAATTAACCAAATCCAAAAACATGATATTCCAAATTCAAACCATCCAAAGTTCCAATCCAAACCGCTCAAAACACTAAATTTCTGCAACAATCAATATCTTCATCTCCATCTCAAATTCTCAATCATACCACCTATACTGCAATCTACATTCAATAATATGAAGTGATATTAAGCTTAACTGCAATATCACAATCTGCATTCAATAATATGAAGTGATATTAAGCTTAATTGTAATAGCACAATAATTACACTGGAAACACATGTTAAACAAAGAACTAAAATTTTACTTACTTTAAGAGATAGATACTGGAAGAACAATTTCTTGATAAGTTTTAGCTTTCCTGAAAAAGTAAGAATCAGATAAATAAGCGATTAAATACATTAGTATGCAACTTAGAAAGCTAATAATGAAATTTAACTTACTTTAGTCTTCTTTTTCAGTCCATGTATTTGTCGAAGCCAATCACCCCCACACAGTAGAGTCTGCACTGTGTCTGGAAAGAGAGATGAACGATAAGAATCAATAACTCTTGTCCCTGCACTAAATGTTGCTTCTGAAGCCACTGAACTCACTGGAATAGCTAAAATATCAACTGCTATCTTTGACAATATTGGATACTGCATTCTATTCATTCTCCACCATTCTAAATACGAAAATTTTTCAGGAATCTCATTCTTCTTTAGACGACCCTTTTCAAGATAATCTACTAATTCAGATCTCTTAGTCTCCGAAATTTCAAATTTTGCACAATAATCATTAAAATCATCCCAATTATACACAGAACTTTGTTGACTTTTCTAGCACTTGAAGAACCAAAACTCTCAGACTCAGATAAATGAGGTGCTCCTTTATTAGTTTCTTCAACAACATACTCCTCATAAAGAGAATTAATTATCTCCTTAACTTTTGAGATATGCTTAGAGGCATCCAATTCAGAATAAAGCTTAGGAAAACAAAATTCAACAGCAAGCATTTTTTTGGTTGGATCTAACACAGCAGCTATAGCCATCAATAAATTACAATCACTCCAATACTTTTCAAATTTTTCTTTCATTTTGCTAGCTAGTTGCTTAAGAAACAAATCTTCATGTTGTGCATAAATATCCAATGCTGACTTTATTTTTTGAACTTCTTGAAGAAATAAATTTGAAGTAGGATACTCACTACCTGAAATAATGTGTGTGGCTGTCCAAAATGCCTCCAACAGTGAGCAAATCTTTTGAGCTTTATTCCATTCTCCTTCTTGAGGGCAGCAACCATAAAAGAGATCACGTTCTTTGAACATCTTAAAAGCTTCTTTGAACTTGAGTGCACAACTTAACATCTCAAAAGTCGAGTTCCACCTGGTTTTGCAATCACGAATCAATTTTTTATCCTTCAACGGTAGTTGTTATACACACTCTGCAAATTGCACACATCTTACCTCTGAACGATTTACATATTCTACACTTTCCCTTATATTACCAATAATATCTTCAATCTCCCTCAATTCATCTTGAATGCACAAGTTCAAGATATGTGCACAACAACGAACATGAAATAAATTTCCTTCACATGCCAATGTTCTTGACCTTTGAATGGTATCTTTCATATATCGAATAGCCAAATCATTACTTAAAGCATTATCAACTGTAATAGTGAAAACCTTGTTTTCAATGCCCCACTCTTTCATACACTTGAAAATGGCATCGAAAATTTGAAGATCTCCCCTTGGTGGTGGAATGTTAATGAAACTTAAAACTCTCTTTTGTAAATTCCAACAAGAATCAATCCAATGTCCAGTGACAACCATGTATTCAATCTTTTGAGTCTTTGACTTCCAACAATCTGTTGTCAAACTTATTTTATTAACACACTCAAGACTCTTCTTCAACTTCTTTTTCTCAATCTCAAAAATTTTCATACAATCTGCTCGGCATGTCGTCCTACTAATATTTTGCCATTCCGGCATTCCACGCCTTATCATTAAATTGAACCCCTCTTCATCAAGAATGGTGAATGGGTGTTCATGCATCATGATCCAATAAGCAGCTGCCTCCCTCATTTGTTCCATGTCAAATTTTCCAGAATGCAAAGTAAGAATGGATGGCGAAGCTGAATCAGTGGGCAAAAAACTCAACTTTGATTGTTGTTCAGTTGCTCGTAAATTAATTTTTCTCTTCACACAATTTAATCTATGCCTCAAAAGACTTGATGTGGCCCCTGATTTACCCAATGTAAAAAGAGATTGGCAATGTTTACATTTTTCTTTCTTTGATCCATCCACTGTGTCAAAATCATTTCAAACTTCTAAATTTTTTTTTCCTTTTCTTTGTTTGACACCCCTCTTCCTCTTTTGCTTCAGGATTTTCTTGTGTTTCTTGACCAGCTATGTCAATTTTCTTGTTGATCTCAAGATTAACCTCATTACTTTCAGCTATGACACTATTTATGGTAAGTGGAAGAGATGACCCTTCTACAGACATAACTGATCAAGAGATAAAAAACTGCCAAATAAATTATATAAAAACTCAGAAGAAAAAAAATAAAGTCGAGAGAATATAAATGATGAATTAGGACAAACTAAAAGTATGAATTTTACTATTGTTAAGACTTAAGAGAAGAATATACCCTTTCTTAATGGATCAAGTTTTTAGATCATAGTGCTCACCAACCAGACTTAACATGCAGAAAATATATGTTTGAATCATGCCCATTTAAATAAATATAGAATATAACCTTAATTAAACTAGTCCGATTGTTGAACTTCAGGTAGTTTTTTGTAATCCCAACACCCACAGATAGGAGTGTTAAGAAAATATCGATTGTGTCATTTGCTAAGAATTTTAACCTTATGAAATAATGTTTGTCCAATCAAATTTAACACATGATACAGATTTGAATTAAACAAGACTATTTGTACCAATTCCAAACCAGATTTATTTAGGTTTATAAAAAGTATAAAAAATTAGCCAACCTCATATAGTCAGGTTAAACGATGAAACAATGATAATCATAGCATGATCCATAAGTGAAATTATGAGTTCAGTTTAAGATTAAAAGTAATGCTACCCCTGTACTACCTATTATCAGGTAGAGACCAATCACTTTGAGGTATTAATTCACCTTTTCTTTGTTATTACATGATTATCCTTCTATCTACTTCAAGCGTGGACTTTATCAGTACAACAAAAGAAAGTTGGGTTCGGCGGTAGAGTTTATCCTTCTATCTACTTCAAGCGTGGATTGTGGATCTCTTGAATGACCAAATTTGTGCATTTATGGCATCAAGAAAAAGGAAGAAACAAGAAACGCATAGAACACAGTGTTTTCTGAAAACTCACCAAAAAAAATGCACGAAAGAGGTTTGTTCCCGACCGAGGGTGCGGCTGAGACACCAAGTAGGCACGGCGGCGACTCCTAAATAGGCACGGAGGCGACTACTGACTAGGAACGACGGCGACTGCTGAGTAGGCGGCAATGGTTGAGAAGGCGGCAATGAAGGGAAAGTTGAGAGGTTGAGAAGGCGGCGACGAAGGGAAAGTTGAGAAGGCGGCGACGAAGGGAAAGTTGAGAGGCTCGAGCGTTGAAATTAGGGTTGTAGCTAAAATCTGATATTTAGGAATTTAGAAATTAGAATTTAAGAATTGGATTTAGATTTTAAAATTAAAATTTTAAAATTTACAGTTTTACCCGGTACTTATCATGAATTATGTAATGGCACTAAATTTATTAATAGTTACATGAATAAATAAACATCATGTATTATACATATAGCCTGGCTCGAAAAAGCTTGACAAGCCATCGAGCTAGTATTATTTCAGCCCGAACTCGACTCGAATACTAAACGAGCCGGCTCGAGCTCGGCTCGAGCTCGGTCAAAATCAAGCTCGAGCAAAGCTTTAACCGAGCGGCTCACGAGCGACTTGACTCGTTTACAGCCCTAGTATCAAGTAATGATATACACTTAGACACATTCGATAGTATCCTCCCCAACGGAGTTACTGCTATTTTTTGTGTGACTAAAGGAAAACCAACTATTAATTTTATTTGTCATAAAGTTAGGATGACAAGATAATAAAATTAATGGGTAAAACTTCCTCTTACAAATGTTTGAATTTGTATACGTCCATACTAACGCGGCATGCAAAATTCACGGTGTTTTGAGGTGTTGGTAAATATAAATAGTATTGTTTGAGGAATCAATATTATTCTAAATTAAGAGTTTTGCCCAAAACTTATTTTGTGATTCTTAGGATGACTTTCTGTTGGTTGGTCCTAGGAAAATCGTACCGGTTCCACTGTACAAAAATTTTGTACAAATGTCGAACCTTTTCTAAACAACCTATTGTGTTCTTTAGAAGTTAAATTAGGAATCGCAAATGGAACTTAATATTATTGATTCCAAATTTAACTTATCTGTTCTTAATGGTTTACACTTGGATCGCAAGCGGAACTTAACACTATTGATCCAAATCCACCTAGGTTATAAATTCAATTAAATATTAATTTTCAAAATTAGCTTTCAGGACTGCATGGCGAGGCACATGACCTTCTTGGGTATGAGAGCATTCACCACCGCCTAGACAAAGCCTTTTAAGGAATGCTAATATTTAATTTCCTTATATAACTCTAGGTTTAACCAAAAAGAACAATCGAATCACAAATTCGAAAAATAAAGAAAAACACAAACACGAATTACTAATTCAAAAAACTAGATCTAATGTCTCTTGTGTTTGGAATTCATACAAAGAAAAATAACTAGCATGATGCGGAAAACAATTGCTAATTATATCTTTTCTTTGTATGCTAATAACCTCGAGATCTTCTGTCGTATTCCTCGCCTCGCCTTGGACGTCGTGTGGGCGACAATCTTCCAAGATGAACACCACCCAAAACCTTCTTCCTCCTCCTCTAGAATTCGGCCGCCACCACCACCAAGGAGAAAAAGAGAGCAAAAGGAAAAGAGAGGGAGAGAGGGGCCTGCCACCAAGAGGAACTCCACTAAGAGAATAAGAATTAATCTAACTTGAGGCCTCCTCACCCCTTCTATTATATTACTTGCCCAAGGCAAATAAGGAAAGACTTTTTACAAAAGTTAAAATCTTCCTCTTGGTTTTTCTTTTCCCTTTTCTTTCCACTTGATTGAATCAATCATCAAATATTAATTGGATGATGATTTAATTTTATTTATTTTGGTCGGCCCCTTGCTTGGGCACCAAGCAAGGGTGGCGGCCACATCATCAAGGGGAAGGAAAAAATTTTATAAAATTTTATAAAAGAAGAAATCCTCCTATAAAATTTTACATGCTCTCTTTCCTAAAGTAGATGTTAAAAAAGGAAAATTTTTAAAAATTAAAACCATGTTTTAAAATTTAAAACTTCTCTTATAAAATTTTCTTTTTTAACATGGTTAAAAAATAAAAAAATTAATTTTAAAACTTCTCTTCCTTTTTTTTAAAACCATGAGGATGGTTAAAAAAGAAAAGTTTTAAAACTTTTAAAACTCTCTATTAAATCATGTGACCTAATTCAAATAAGGAAAGTTTTTCATTTTAAAATTTCTCTTGTAAAACTTATAGTTTTCTACAAAGAGAAAATTTTAAAAATTCAAAATACCCCTTCTACTTGAATTAATCATGGTCGGCCCCTACTTGCTTGGTCACCAAGCAAAAGGGCCGACCCCCATAGAGGAGGATGTGGCCGACTCTTGCTTGGTCACCAAGCATTGGACTGGCCCCCTTCTTGGACACCAAGATGGACTTATATTTGGATGGACTTGAGGCTTTAATAAGGCTACAACAGGGACCTAGAGGAGAAATTAGTTTTGGCCTTCCGATGAGCTTGAGTATCCCGTGTTCGCCCCGAACACACAACTCAAGTTCATCAACAATAACTCATTCCACTAGAGAGTTATTGTTGCACTACCGCACCAATCCCAAATTACATTTATGGGTTCCTTCTTATCATGAGTGTGTTAGTCTCCCTATGTTTAAGATAATGAATGTCAACTAATTAAGTAAGTTACTGACAACTCACTTAATTAATATCTAAGTCTAAGAGTAGTACCACTCAACCTCATTGTCATGTCGGACTAAGTCCACCAGCAAGGTTTAACATGACAATCCTTATGAGCTTCTCTTGGGAACATTCTCAACCTAGATTTACTAGGACACAGTTTCCTTCTATAATCAACAACACATACTATAAGTAATATCATTTCCCAACTTATCGGACCTATTGATTTATCAAGCTAAATCTCATCCTTTGATAAGTTAAAGAAATAAATACTAAATATATGTGCTTGTTATTATATTAGGATTAAGAGCACACACTTCCATAATAACTAAGGTCTTGTTCTTTTATTAAGTCACTATAAAAAGAACTTACCTAAAATGGTCTTACTCAATACACTTAGAGTGTACTAGTGTAATTTATTAGTCAAGATAAACTAACACATAATTACACTACGACTATTCCAATGGTTTGTTCTTTTCCATCTTAGTCGTGAGCAACTGTTTATAATTTATAAAGAACTGATAGCATGATCTTCTGTGTGTGACACCACACACTATGTTATCTACAATATAAATTAATTTGAACAACTACACTTTAACAAATAAAATATAGATATTTGACCAATGTGATTCTTTTATTTCAAAAATAAATATTTACAAAAGCTAGGCTTTTAGTATACACTCTAACACTTTCAATCCACTGGCTATTATACTGAAAGAGAACAAACTTACTGGTCCCAATTACATAGATTGGAAAGGAAACTGGGGCATTGTCCTAACTGCGAGGGCTATAAGTTTGTACTATTTAGAGGTCCGCCCTAATGTGCCTAATAGTGATTCTAGTGAAGAGGAGATTGAGTGTCATAAGAAATGGGTAAAGACAGATGAGATAGCGCGGTGTTACATTTTGACTTCAATGTCAAATGTGCTGCAACATCAGCATCAGGACTTACTAACTGCTTATGACATGATAAACAATCTCAAGGAACTCTTCGGACACCAGAATCGGGCTGCTAGGCAAAAGGCAATGAGAAAGTTAATGACAGCCACCATGTCAGAGGGGACACTCGTAAGGGATCATATCCTAAAGATGATGGCTTATTTGAACAAAATACAAATTCTTGGAGCTGAAATCGATGGGGAACCCCATCGATATTATTCTCCAAACGCTACTCAGAAGTTTTGAGTAGTTCCGCCAGAACTATAACATGAACAAAATGGCTTATACATTGGCGGAACTTCTGACAGAACTTCAGGCAGCAAAAGGTATATTTCGTCATAGTTCTCAGATTCACTTTGCTGAAAATATTTCTACTTCTAAGTTGAAAGGCAAAAAGAAGAAGAAACAGGATGGCTCGGCAAAGAAGGTGAATAGATCTCTAGGTACTGGACCAAAAGCTGGAGTGAAGAAGCCAAAGGGCAAGTGCTTCATCTGCAAACAGTCTGTACATTGGAAGGCGGACTGTCCTCGTAGGAAAGAGAACAATAAAGGTATATTTTATTCTCTACTAGTTGTTAGTGGTGTTATCTACCAGCACCTAGTGTATAGATACAGGAGCCACTGATCATGTCTGTAATTCATTGCAGGGTTCCAGGAAACCCGTCGACTATATGAAGGAGAGAACCGTCTACATGGGCAATGCTACGAAGGTGGCGGCTATTGCAGTGGGAGATGTCTACTTATCATTCGATAGGAATAGAACTTTTATTTTGAGAAATTATCTTTATGTACCAAGTTTTAGAAAGAATTTAATTTCAGTTTCTAAACTATTTTTGGATGGATATTCTGTTTCTTTTGATGACAAAGTAGTTATCAAGAAAAATAGGGTTATTATCTATTCTGGTACATTAGTAGGCAATTTGTATACTCTAAATCCAATTTCTCCCACAAAGCAACAAATGGAAATTAATAACACATCTTCTAATAAGAGAAAGGAACCTTCAGAAATGAACCAAACATATCAAATTTAAGTAGGATTCAAAGGCTTATAGGACTCTTGGGTTCATTAGTGGTGGAAAACTTTCCAACCTGGGAATCTTGCTTAGAAGGAAAAATGACCAAGAGACCTTTTAAGGCCAAGGGGTATAGAGCCAAAGATGTATTAGAACTAGTTCATTCTGATTTGTGTGGTCCTATGTCTATCCAGGCAAGAGGTGGTTTCGAATATTTTGTCTCTTTTATAGACAACTATTCAAGATATGGGTACGTTTACTTGATGCGCCGCAAGTCTAAATGTTTTGATAAGTTCAAAGAGTACCAGGCAGATGTGGAGAAACGTCATGGTAAAAGTATCAAGACACTACGGTTTGATCGTGGTGGCGAATACCTCTTTGAAGAGTTTAGGAATTACTTATCAGAGGCCGGAATTCAATCCCAATTATCTGCACCTGGTACACCCCAACAGAATGGTGTGTAGAACGAAGGAATAGGACTCTTATGGAAATGGTTAGATCGATGATGAGTTATTCAGAATTACCAAATTCATTTTAGGATATGCTCTGGAAATAGCAGTGTACATTCTAAATATGATACCTTCTAAATCAGTACCCTTTATTCCCATAGACTGATTTTTCTTTCACCAGGTAGCAGGTAGATGAATCAAGGATGCTTGGAGAGTCCTGGCTGCCAGTCCCACTACACATTCGAGGACAGTTTTCTTTTCGATATTATTTCCATTTAGGTGGTATATTGATTTTGCTTATTTGCTTTCTAACTAGTTGATGTGGATCTTGGAGTCTAGTCTGGTGATTGCAGGTATTTTGTGGTAATTACTTTGTTGGTTTTACATTCATATATATTTTTGTGATTTCTGTTGTGTTTATTCTCAGTCGTGTGAGTTGCTTAAAACTGTGTGGTTGTGTTTACTTTCAGCCGTATAGACTGCTTATAAACTTCGTGGTTGTGCTTTTATCCAGCCATGTGGGCTGTTGAATATATTAATATGTCGAGTGTGGATGTATATTGGTTCCAATTGTCACTATTACAAGGGAGGTGCTATCCGATTTTCGATTGGACTCCCTGACCCTCGGGGCGTGACAATAGCTTTCGGAGTAGACCGAGCGAGTGGTTGGCTGAGTGGACCGACCAGACAAAGAGCCGACCGGGCGAGAGGTTGGCCCGGGTGAGTAGGCAGACCGAGCTAGGCCGGTTGGGCGAATAGGCAGGCAGGTCAAGATGGTGCCGATCGGGCAAAACAGACCGGTCGGGCGGAGAGGATGACCCGACAAGTGGTCGGTCGGGCTTTAAGCAGCGAACTGAGGCCTACGATTGACGCAGTTTCCTTGAAACAAATTCGCTCACCTCCGGCTGTGCTTCGAGGTTTACTTGGGCCCATCGTTTCATTATTCGCCGAGCAGTGAAACGCCCACCGTTTCACTTATTATCACTCGACCGTTTTGATTCTGCATTAATGTTAAATTTAATGCATCCGTTACATAGCAGCAAAAGGTATATGTGGAAAAATATTAATTATTCCACTTGGATAAATTTTTACCCCAACCGATCCGATATTTAGCACGCGCAGATCATACTCGCATACGAGTCAATATGGTTCAGTGCAATCCGGACCTTAAATTTATTCCCCCTATGTATCTACACATGAAAAAAAATCTCTTCCCATATATATATTCACATATTTAATAATATGAATTAATATAAACTAACTAATATACTTTGAAACTCTCGATATGAGATTAAAATATCATTCTAATCAAACTTGTATCCTTTTTCATCTTTTCATCGTTAACACATTCAACGATAACTACTGATGGTTCTTGATACTCTAAGCATATCAGTATATCCTTATCAGAGTGAGAAATGACAATGAGTGCCAGAGGGTCTGTTGTGATCTGACTTTGACATGACATTTTGTTTCCTTGTGTTACGAGATCATTCTCATCCACTATGGATCCCAAGTTATCACTTCGTCTTCCTCTATCTCTTCGACACCTAGAGCAGACATGCGTTGGTTTCGTGTCGTAATTGTAGCTGCCCCGTGGTATCCAGTTCAATTCTTCTGTCCTGAAACTTCCTCTGTCCCTCTGTCCCGCGCAGTAAACGACAAGGAGGAACAGTGTTTCTCACGTGAGAAGCACGTGAGGCCGAAGAAGATCGAGTCAAAATTGTCAAAAACACTACGACGCAAGAAACCTATTCGCGAACGCCGCCCTCTCTGTGCCCTAACAGTCCTTCCCACGTCGTCTGTCCCTACGAAGGCCCACCGGTGCGCAGTTCAAGCCGTCTTCCAACTATCGACGGTAACAGGCGGCACCATCGACAGTTGAATCCCGACGCAGCCCTCTCTGTGCCCTAACAGATACTCCTTCCCACGACATCTGTCTTGACGAAGGCCCGCCAGTGCCAAATCCCATCGTCTTCCAACTATCGACAGCAACCGGTTTCCGTGTGTTGGTTGCTACTCGGAAAACCTAGAGGTTCCACTGTACAAAAATTTTGTACAAAGATCTGAACCTTTTCCTAGCTACCATGTGTTCTTTTAAATTAAATTTTGGATCGCCTGCAGAACTTAACACGTTTGATCCAAAACTTAATCTATTCGTTCTTTTAGGTTTTGACTTGGGTCTCCTGCGGAACTTAACACGTTCGACCCAAATCACCTTAAGTTATTAATTCCATTAAATATTAATTTCCATAATTGGTTCCCAGTACTGACGTGGCGAGACACATGGCCTTCTTGGATATGGGAGCAACCACCACCGACTAGACAAAACCTTTTATAGAAAGCTAATATTTAATTTCCTAAAATAACTTTAGGTTAACCGAAAAGAACAATCAAATCACAAGGAAAAATAAAACAAAAGAACACAACATCGAAAAACATATTCGAAATACTAGAATCGTAAGCCTCTTGTATTTGGTATTATTTCCATAAATAACTAGCATGATGCGGAAAAGGAAAAACTACTAGTTATACCTTCTAGAAAGACCTCTTGATCTTCTACCATATTCCTCTTCTAACCTCGGACGTTGTGTGGGCAACGATCTTCCGAGATGAGAAATCACCAACCACCTTCTTCTCCTCCTAACTAGGTTCGGCCACAAAGAAGCTTTACCAAGGATGAAGAACAAAACACCAACCAAGCTCCAAGAGATGCAAGCTTTCTCTCTTTCTTCTTCTTCTTCTCCAAGTAGTATCCGGCCACCGCAAGAGCTCCAAGGGAGAGAGAGGTTCGACCACCACAAGAGGAAGAGAGGGAGATGATGATGATGATGGCCGGCCACACCAATGAACAAAAGAGGGAGAGAAATAATAGAGGTTATCTCTCATGAAGGTACCCCCACCCCTTCTTTTATATTCCTTGGCCTAGGCAAATTAGGAAATTTAATTACAATAAAATTTCCTTAATTTCCTTGACATGATTTAATTGAGAAAAATAAAATAAAATTTCCCAATTTAATCTATATTGGCCCGCCACATCAAGGGGAAACAATTTAGACAAGTTTTAATCAACAAATTAAAACTTCCTAATTTGTTTCTGGAAATTTTAAAAAATAAAATTTCTCTTCAAAAATCTCTTCATGGTTGATAAAAGGAAATTTCTATAATTTTAATTTTACAACATGTGAATAATTTTTAAAGAGAAAATAAAATATCTCACCAATCTACAAATAAGGAAAGAGATCTCTTTCTTTAATCTTTTGTAGATCTTTTACAATAGAGATATTTTAATTTTAATTCTCTTTAATAAATTATATCTTCCACATAATAAAAATTAAAATTAAAATCCTTTTTTAATTTAATTTGGCCGGCCCCTCTAGCTTGGGTTCAAGCTAGGGCCGGCCACCCCAACCCTAGCTTGGTTCCCAAGCTAGCTTGGCCGGCCCCCTTTGGGTGGGTATAGAAGGTGGGTATAGGTGGGTATATTACTCTACAAATAAGAGGCTACGATAGGGACCGAGAGGAGGAATTGATTTTGGTCTCCCGATAAAATTAAGCATCCCGTGTTCGCCCCGAACACACAACTTAATTTTATCAATAATAATTCATTCCACTAGAGAACTATTATTGAACTACCACACCAATCCCAAATTACATTTTTGGGCTCCTTCTTATTATGAGTGTGTTAGTCTCCCTGTGTTTAAGATATCGAATGTCCACTAATTAAGTGAGTTACTGACAACTCATTTAATTAATATCTTAGTCCAAGAGTAGTACCACTCAACCTTATCGTCATGTCGGACTAAGTCCACCTGCAGGGTTTAACATGACAATCCTTATGAGCTCCTCTTGGGGACATTATCAACCTAGTATCTCTAGGACATAGTTTCCTTCTATAATCAACAACACAACCTATAAGTGATACCATTTCCCAACTTATCGGGCTTATTGATTCATCGAACTAAATCTCACCCACTGATAAATTAAAGAAATAAATATCAAATATATATGCTTGTTATTATATTAGGATTAAGAGCACACACTTCCATAATAACCGAGGTCTTTGTTTCTTTATAAAGTCAGTATAAAAGAAACGACCTCAAATGGTCCTACTCAATACACTCTAAGTGTACTAGTGTAATTATACAGTCAAGATAAACTGATACCTAATTACACTACGACCTTCTAATGATTTGTTCCTTTCCATTTTGGTCGTGAGCTACTGTTTATAATTTATAAGGTACTGATAACATCATCTTCTGCATGTGACACCACATACTATGTTATCTACAGTATAAATTAATTGAATAACTACAACTAAATGTAGACAATTTGACCAAATGTGATTCTTTATTCATAATGAATGTTTACAAAGCTTAGGCTTTCAGTATACACTCCAACACCGTGGAGGTCAATCCCTTCTCATTCCCACCTTCGACGGTATTAGAAAACTACCAAATCCCGTCGTCTTCCAGCCCTCTCTGTGCCCTAACATTTATCTTCCTTGAACCTAAGAAAATCATTTAACAATTAGTCTATTGTTAGTTATTTCTCTATGAATAACTTATATTGGAATCTTGTATTCAATTGTTAATTGTGCACATTTGCTTTGCTTTAAAGCTAGGCACAATTCATTCTATTCTTTTGATTTTATTATTGATAGTGAACTTTCTCGTGCACATTTCAAGATTGGTACCTTCAGATAAGAATCAACAAACTCACAGATTCATCTCTGAATTAGGATTCTAAAATATATGTTTTTTTATAGCAGTTGAAGGGACACCATAATGAGGTACATTATTATAAGTTGCACATAAATTAGATGATACTTTTTCCTTTACTTTGAAGATTCAATTTGTCTCATTTCGAACTCTGAAGGGGTTCTCTTAATTAGCTCTAATTTTGTTGAATTTTATTTTTTAGGTTGTTGTTGAATGGCATCATCAAGTTGTTAGTTAGAGCCCTAGAGCCAATCATTTGATGATTGTATGGACTCATTGTATCATATTCTTGTATATTAATAAAGGCATTTGTTTGGTTATTATACTTATTTGTATTAGTGCCAAATAGACTAAGTATAATAGCGTCCTTGAGTAGAAGGTTCATACCTATATCAATCGATTAGTTGAATCGATAGTGAGATGATATAGGGAACACTACTCTAAATCATTCCTAGTCGAGTATTAACATTCAGGGACAATGTTAATGCAATAAGACTAGCATGTAGGTCAGCTCGATGACTTGATCTCACAAGTCATGGATATAGAGATATCAAGCTGACACATGGGTATACATTGGAGAATGTATACTGAATGACCCGCCATGAGAAAGTATCATGGGTCATTATATGAGTGTCATATATTTTCTCATGTGGCTATTAGTATGACTATTAGTCCTTAGACCTGAAGTCACCATGGATCCCTACATAAGGAGTTATGTACTTTGGTTTCGTCAAACGTCACACGTAACTGGGTGGACTATAAAGGCGATTACTGGGTATATAACGAATTATGCAGAGGGATGTGAGTGATGTAGATGGGATCTATCCCTCCCATATGACAGGAGCGACATCGGTATTCTTGATAGAGTAAGACCACTAAGTGCATGGCCATGCCCAAATGAGTCAACATGAGATGTTGAGCTCATTTGATCGAGTGAGTCTACTTGGAGTTCAAGATTTAGATTGATTAGAGGATGACACGGTCTATGCCTCATATTGATCAATCTAGATGTCTAGGATAGAAGGACAATGTCACATATTGTGAGGAGTCACAATTAGTAGTCACAAGGTGATATCGGATCTCGACATTCTTGTAACTTGGGTAGTAATGATGTGTTTCTAGATACCGCTCATTACTTATGCTCCTAAATGGGTTTAGGGCATTGCCAACGTTACAAGAACCTATAGGGTCACACACTAAGGACAATTAGATGGAGATTAGGTTCATATGATGAACCAAGAGGATTAGATTCATTTGATGAATCAAATTGGATTAAGAGTAATCCTAATTGGGCTAACTTGAGTTCGACTCAAGTTGATTCATGTGTTCAATGAGTCTAATTTAGATTTTGACTCATTGAATCAATTTAATTAAATGAATTAGATTCATTATATTAAGTTGGCTTGAATCAAATGGTTGGATTCGATCAACCGTGGAAGAGATTTGGTCAAGTTTGACTTGACTTGAGAGGAAGATTAAAAGTCAAGTTTGACTTGACTTTATGCCACCTCATTGGTGAGTTGGCATTGATGTGGACCAATGATGTTACTCCACATCATCATGGGTGCCACCTCATGGAAGTTACAAAGTCATTTTCTTAATAACTTCACATTAATTGCATTTAATGGGGAGTTACACATGAAGAGTGGCCGACCACTTTGGTTTGAAGTGTGAATTCATTTTTCCATTCAAGTGTGCTTCTTCTTCCTTCTTCCTCTCAAGCTCTCCCTCTCCCTCTCCTCCTTGCTTGGCCGAATCTCACCAAGGTGCTAGCACACCTTTGTGTGAGGTTTTCTCCACCTACGTGTCCGTGTGGATACTTCTAGAGGACCGACGCTTGACGGTCTAGAGATCCGGCAACTCCTTGGACGAGCGGGAACGCGAAAGGGCACGCTTCAAGGTATACTTCTCAACACATAGATCTAGTAGTAGATCTAAAGGTTTTTGAAACTCGTACTCATAATTTTCGTTCGGTTTTTCCTTGCACGGATCTACGGCTTTGGGTGATTCGGGGTTTCCGCGACGCGAAAAGCGGTTTTCGCGGCCCGAAGAACCCAACAGTGGTATCAGAGCCACGTCCAAGGCTTGTACGAGTTTATTTTTGGCTTTACGAAAACTAAAGTTTCTGTAATTTTCTGTAAAATTATGATTTTTGGGTTTTTATGAGTATTTTTCCCGAGTAATCGAAGCACAAGTGTTTAGACGCTTGTAGGAAGATTTTTCCAAAACGGTGATGTTTCGACCCAAATCCGTTTGGGACAGCGAGCGAAGGCGCTGTAGGATCGCTTAGGAGCAACTCACGATGGTTAGATCGTGGGTAGGGGCACTCCCCCTAACCCCGCAAGGGGATTTGCTTCGCGATTGCGCCCGAAATCGCTAATCGGGACCGCCGGGAAAATTCTTCTCAAAGGTTTCATCCCAAATTGTTTTGGGACAGCGGGCTAAGGCACTGTAGGATCGCAAAGGAACCCTCGCGATGGTTAGATCGCGGGTAGGGGCGCTGCCCCTGGCCCCGCAAGGGGATCCGTTCCGCGATTGCGCCCGAAACCGCTAAACGGGACCGCCGGGAAATTTTGCTCATAAAAATTGTAAAAATTAATTTTAAAATTATAGAAAATTATGAAAATATATAATTTTGAATTATATATTAATTTTGTGATAGTCATGGCCCAAAAACCCAATATGATTGGATTGTGTTGTAATTCATAATACGGCCTGCGTGCCGTTATGTGTTTGCGGGTGTTGTATGTTTTTATTTTTCCGCGACCTGCGCGTCGTGCCTTTCTCATATATTCTGGTTGTAAATTAGATTTAGACTCGAATGTAACTCGAGTTTCAAATTGTAATGTACAAATTGGAGCGGTGGAGGGTCCACACGAGACGGAGTTCCGAGGCGGGCACGAGCAACACAAGGTGGTCAAAGGGAGGAGCTTGGAGAAGCTGTTGACCCTAGGTTGACCATTCGATCTTCTCATTGGCTTGAGAAGATCATAGTGGGCCATGACTAAATCACAAATAGATTAATTAGTTAATTGCTTATGTATATGATGCATGTTTAATAAGTAATTAATTAATTAGTGCCTTACGATTAAATTAGATCTAAGTCGTGCACATGATGCACCCTTGCGATTAGATTAGATCTAAGTCGTGCACAAGATGCATCCTTCTCGATTAGATTAGATCTCGATCGAACCAACTCTAAATGCCTAACCGTGCCGTGATACCTATCACTACCTCGATCACATGTATTGTTGAATCTGCCAAAGCAGAGCAATACATATTATCTTGGTAGGGTACGGAGGGACAATCTTAGTCCCGCCTATCAACGCATGGGTGAATACAAACTCAATTAGATTGAGTATTCCTAGTTGCTCGGTTAGTTCGAGTCAACTATAGGCATTCTTCCAACGGTTGGAAAAGATAGGTCAAAATCACATCTATATTAACTCTCAGGCGTATTAGCCAAAGCTAACTCGAGTTTTAATATAAATGCGGATATTGATTTTATAAACAAGAGTTGCATAGAGATGTAATTGGTAATCGTTACCTACCAATCATACTAAGCCTTGGGCGTATTAGCCAAAGCTAACTCAAGGGTTAGTATGATATGGATCTTGTCCCACAAGAATTATAGAATTCAGTGGGAGCATCATTTAGTTAAAGGCCTAATTAAATGATTAAAAATATGATATTTATTTATGCTTTTATTCTGTTGTAGATGACCATGACGTCAAATACGAACACCTTCTCCCTGCGATCTGTCCTTGAGAAGGACAAGCTCAACGGAGCAAATTTCCTGGACTGGTACAGGAACTTGAGAATAGTTCTCACCCAGGAACGTAAACTGTACGTTCTGGAGCAGCCCATTCTGGAGGCTCCTCCTGCCAATGCCCCGCGAGCAGACAAAGATGCTTATAAGAAGCATCAAGACGACGCATTAGATGTGTCCTGTCTAATGCTCGCGACCATGAACTCTGAGCTTCAGAAGCAACACGAGTTGATGGGTGCTTACGATATGGTTGAGCATCTTCGCCAACTATATCAAGGACAAGCGAGGCATGAGAGATTTGAGATCTCTAAGGTACTGTTTCAGTGCAAGATGTCAGACGGGGCTCTCGTAGGTCTTTATGTACTCAAGATGATTGGGTACATAGAGAACCTACAAAGACTGGGGTTCCCACTTGGCCAAGAGCTGGCCACTGACTTAATCTTGCAATCCTTGCCGGATAGCTATAGTCAATTTGTTCTGAACTATAACATGAACGAGATTGACAAGCCACTGCCCGAGCTCCTTAGTATGTTACGAACTGCTGAGGTTAACCTTAAGAAGGTTAAGCCCATTCTGATGGTCCAGAAGCATAAGGGCAAGGGCAAGCCCAAAGGCAAGGGAAAGTCCCAAGCCAAGGGCAAAGGCAAGGCACTGAAGCCGAAAGGAGGGGTCGCCAAGGATGCTACCTGCTTCCACTGCGGTCAGACCGGGCACTGGAAGAGGAATTGCAAGGTATACTTGGAGGATCTTAAGAAGAAGCGAAGTGAGACTTCCACTTCAGGTATATATGTTATAGAAGTCAATCTATCTATTTCTACATCATGGGTATTAGATACTGGATGTGCTTCTCACATTTGTACTGATGTGCAGACGCTGAGAAATAGCAGGGCATTGACAAAGGGCGAGGTGGACCTACGAGTAGGCAATGGAGCACGGGTTGCTGCTGTTGCTGTACGGACTTACTGTTTATCTCTGCCCTCTGGGCTTGTACTAGAGTTAGTCGATTGTTGTTATGTGCCTGCATTAACTAAGAACATCATATTAGTTTCTTGTTTGGACAAGAAAGGTTTCTCGTTTACTATAAAGAACAAATGTTGTTTCGTCTACTTAAACGATATGTTCTATTGTAGTGCACCTCTGATAAACGGACTCTATATTCTAGACCTTGAAAGCCCTATCTATAACGTAAATACCAAGAGGTTCAAGTCTAATGACATGAACCAAACCTACCTTTGGCACTGTCGCTTAGGTCATATAAATGACAAGCGCTTATCCCAACTCCATAAGGATGGTTTGCTGGACTCATTTGATTTTGAATCATATGAGATATGCGAGTCATGCCTACGAGGCAAGATGACCAAGACTCCCTTTAGTGGGCACAGCGAGAGAGCAACTGATTTGTTAGGACTCATACATAGTGATGTATGTGGCCCTTTCAATGTCGCTGCTAGAGGCGGTTATAGATACTTCATCACATTTACTGATGACTTCAGTAGATATGGTTATGTGTACTTGATGACACATAAGTCCGAATCCTTTGAAAAGTTCAAAGAATTCAAGAATGAAGTACAGAACCAGCTTGGCAAGAGTATTAAAATACTTCGATCAGATCGAGGTGGTGAATACTTAAGCCATGAGTTTCGTGACTATTTAGCTGAGTGTGGGATTCTATCCCAACTCACTCCTCCTGGAACACCACAGTGGAATGGTGTATCCGAAAGGAGGAATCGTACCCTATTAGATATGGTACGATCTATGATGAGTCACACAGATCTTCCGACATATCTATGGGGATATGCTCTAGACACGGCAGCTTTCATTCTCAACCGAATTCCATCCAAGGCCGTGATAAAGACACCATATAGGATATGGACTGGGAGAGATGCCCAGGTGTCTTTCATGAGGATTTGGGGCTGTGAAGCTTACGTACGACGTCAAGTCTCAGACAAATTAGGACCCAAATCCGACAAGTGCTATTTCATTGGATATCCCAAGGAAACTAAGGATATTATTTCTACATTCCCAGTCAGCACAAGGTAGTTGTGGCAAAGACTGGTCTTTCTAGAAAGGGACTTTGTTTCTAGAAAGACTAGTGGGAGCGCGTTCGATCTTGAAGAAGTTCAAGATGCGAACAATAGCACTGATGCCTCGATGGAAATTGAACTGGAACCACAAAGTGTTGTGGATGATGTTGTTCCACAAAGAGTTGAGGAACAACAACCAGTTCAAGTAGACATACCTCTTCGCAGGTCTGATAGGGTACGTCGTCAGCCTGAGAGATACTCATTTCTTTTGTCTGACCATGATGGCGTTGTGCTCATAGATGATGAGCCTACCACCTATCAGGAAGCTGTGATGAGACCAGATTCCGAGAAATGGCTATAGGCCATGAGATCCGAGATGGAATCCATGTACACCAACTAAGTATGGACTTTGGTTGATCCACCTGAAGGGGTAAAACCCATTGGATGTAAGTGGGTCTTTAAGAGAAAGACTGACATGGATGGACTTATCTATAAGGGTCGCTTGGTAGCTAAAGGTTTCAAGCAGATTCATGGTATTGACTATGATGAAACCTTTTCTCTAGTAGCGATGTTTAAGTCCATTAGGATCATGCTTGCTATTGCAGCATATCAAGACTATGAGATATAGCAGATGGATGTCAAAACCGCGTTTCTGAATGGAAACCTACTCGAGGATGTGTACATGACACAACCTGAGGGTTTTGTAGATCCACAAGATACTAGTATGCAAGCTGCATAGGTCCATTTATGGACTAAAGCAAGCTTCTCGGAGCTGGAATCTTCGATTCGATGATGCAATCAAACAGTTTGGTTTCATCAAGAACGAAGATGAGCCTTGTGTCTACAAGAAGGTTGTAGGGGATATAGTTGTCTTCCTCATATTGTATGTGGATGACATACTACTCATTGGGAAGGACATCCCTATGCTTCAGTCTGTCAAGACCTGGCTAGGGAGTTGCTTCTCAATGAAGGACTTAGGTGAGGCATCCCGCATTCTAGGGATACAGATCTATAGAGATAGATCTAAGAGATTGCTTGGCCTAAGTCAGAGTACATACATTGACAAGGTACTCCTTCGGTTTGCCATGCAGAACTCCAAGAAGGGATTTCTGCCGATGTCACATGGCGTGAGTCTTTCGAAGACTCAAGGTCCCTCTTCTAGAGAGGAGAGAGACCGCATGGATCAGATCCCTTATGCCTCAGTCATAGGATCTATCATGTACGCCATGCTATGTACTCGACCTGATGTCTCGTATGCTTTGAGCATGACGAGCAGATACCTGTCAGATCTAGGTGAAAGTCACTGGATAGCGGTCAAGAATATTCTTAAGTACTTAAGAAGGACTAAAGAATATTTCTTGATATATGGAGGCAATTATGAGCTAGCTGTAAAGGGTTACAGTGATGCTAGCTTCCGGACCGACCGGGATGATTATCGATCGCGATCGTGGTTCGATACGCATTAATGGTGGTGCTTTGTGAGTGGAAGAGTTCAAGCGACACGATGGTGATTCTACAACAGAGCGAGTATATTCTTGCATCGAGGCGCAAAGGAGGCGATTTGGATCCGTAAGTTCATCATCGAACTTGGGGTGGTTCGATGCAGACCCTATTGAGCTCTACTGTGACAACAATGGAGCTATAGCACAGTCGAAGGAACCTCGCCACACCAGCGGACCAAGCATATACTACTACGCTACCATCTCATTCGAGAGATTATCGATAGAGGAGATGTGAAGATTTCAGTACCTACAGAGGCTAACATCGCATCCCTTGACCAAGGCTTTGGCACAGAGGAAGCATGATGGTCACACTAGGTCATTAGGCCTTAGAGCCTATACTGATTGGCACTAGTGCTAGTGGGAGATTGTTAGTTAGAGCCCTAGAGCCAATCATTTGATGATTATATGGACTCATTGTATCATATTCTTGTATATTAATAAAGGCATTTGTTTGGTTATTATACTTATTTGTATTAGTGCCAAATAGACTAAGTATAATAGCGTCCTTGAGTAGAAGGTTCATACCTATATCAATCGATTAGTTGAATCGATAGTGAGATGATATAGGGAACACTACTCTAAATCATTCCTAGTCGAGTATTAACATTCAGGGACAATGTTAATGTAATAAGACTAGCATGTAGGTCAGCTCGATGACTTGATCTCATAAGTCATGGATATAGAGATATCAAGCTAACACATGGGTATACATTGGAGAATGTATACTGAATGACCCGCCATGAGAAAGTATCATGGGTCGTTATATGAGTGTCATATACTTTCTCATGTGGCTATTAGTATGACTATTAGTCCTTAGACCTGAAGTCACCATGGATCCCTACATAAGGAGTTATGTACTTTGGTTTCGTCAAACGTCACACGTAACTGGGTGGACTATAAAGGCGATTACTGGGTATATAACGAATTATGCAGAGGGATGTGAGTGATGTAGATGAGATTTATCCCTCCCATATGACGGGAGCGACATCGATATTCTTGATAGAGTGAGACCACTAAGTGCATGGCCATGCCCAAATGAGTCAACATGAGATGTTGAGCTCATTTGATCGAGTGAGTCTACTTGGAGTTCAAGATTTAGATTGATTAGAGGATGACACGGTCTATGCCTCATATTGATCAATCTAGATATCTAGGATAGAAGGACAATGTCACATATTGTGAGGAGTCACAATTAGTAGTCACAAGGTGATGTCGGATCTCGACATTCTTGTAACTTGGGTAGTAATGATGTGTTGCTAGATACCGCTCATTACTTATGCTCCTAAATGGGTTTAGGGCATTGCCAACGTTACAAGAACCTATAGGGTCACACACTAAGGACAATTAGATGGAGATTAGGTTCATATGATGAACCAAGAGGATTAGATTCATTTGATGAATCAAATTGGATTAAGAGTAATCCTAATTGGGCTAACTTGAGTTCGACTCAAGTTGATTCATGTGTTCAATGAGTCTAATTTAGATTTTGACTCATTGAATCAATTTAATTAAATGAATTAGATTCATTATATTAAGTTGGCTTGAATCAAATGGTTGGATTCGATCAACCATGGAAGAGATTTGGTCAAGTTTGACTTGACTTGAGAGGAAGATTAAAAGTCAAGTTTGACTTGACTTTATGCCACCTCATTGGTGAGTTGGCATTGATGTGGACCAATGATGTTACTCCACATCATCATGGGTGCCACCTCATGGAAGTTACAAAGTCATTTTCTTAATAACTTCACATTAATTGCATTTAATGGGGAGTTACACATGAAGAGTGGCCGGCCACTTTGGTTTGAAGTGTGAATTCATTTTTCCATTCAAGTGTGCTTCTTCTTCCTTCTTCCTCTCAAGCTCTCCCTCTCCCTCTCCTCCTTGCTTGGCCGAATCTTACCAAGGTGCTAGCATACCTTTGTGTGAGGTTTTCTCCACCTACGTGTCCGTGTGGATACTTCTAGAGGACCGACGCTTGACGGTCTAGAGATCCGGCAACTCCTTGGACGAGTGGGAACGCGAAAGGGCACGCTTCAAGGTATACTTCTCAACAAATAGATCTAGTAGTAGATCTAAAGGTTTTTGAAACTCGTACTCGTAATTTTCGTTCGGTTTTTCCTTGCACGGATCTACGGCTTTGGGTGATTCGGGGGTTCCGCGACGCGAAAAGCGGTTTTCGCGGCCCGAAGAACCCAACACAAGTAACAGTAGTATCGACCATACCAAATTTGAAAATGTACAATGCAGGTACTGCGGACTAAGAGCATTGGTGCTAGTATCTAGATCAATCAACAACCCAGGAAGACTATATTATAAATGTAAACAGCATGGATGGTTAAAGTGGGTGAGGTATGATACTAGACTAAATGAAGATACCAGTGATATACATTCAAGGATGTTGCCAAGAGTGGAGTCGAGGGTAGGAAGTGAATACATTGCGTATCCTGGACATAATATGAGAAATTGGAATGTACCACTTATCATTTGGATATTAGTGACAGTGGACTTATTTCTTTTGGCTGTATATTTATTTTGTTTGTTAGTTGGTCTGGTTTAGTAGTAATGTGATAAAGAAATATAATTATGGATGATGTTGACATGTGCTTTTATTATTTATGGATGGATATTAGTTATGTATTCTTCAGTTAGCTTCGTATGTCAACAAATGATGTTATGATATTATCTTTGCTTATCTATGTCTAAGCTATCTTTAGCACGCATTGCCGAGATTGCTTCCCACTTTAAATTGTTCTTTGTTAATCTCAAATAATGAACATAATTTTGACTCAGATTTTCTGCTAATTTATGATCAAATTAGATTGATAGTCATTTATTAAGTAGATTGATGAGTCAGTCTCATGTCATTTAGATCGAGCGTGAGGAAAAAATATTCTTATAAAAATATTAAACAAGAGAATTGAAAAATTATTTTTCATTCAGTAGATTATATTTGTGTTGCACTATGTATAGTGACCAAAAACTAATATAATGATGTTTTCAATAATCTATATGATGCAAAGTTTAAACCCCACGTTTAAATATTTTTAATACAAAGTAATTTAAATAGCAACCCAATTTATGAAATTTTCACAAACACAAATCCTAAAAAAGATGGATTGTACGGCCTTACAGACCATAAACTATTTTTCAAATTAACTTGGGATTAAAATACTATCATCTTAACTTGAAAATTCAATGCACATAAACGTAAAGTTGATGGACATAGACACATTCAGGTCAATTCTAAATGCTGAAATATTTAACAAAAGTATCCAAGTCAAACTTAGCACACATTTAACAAGTATTTATTTAGTTGACACGGCGAGCTTTTTCTTTTTGGCCTAAACCAAGAGATCTCTGCGCATTGACAATTCCTTCTGGGTCTGCAACAGGTTACCAAGAATGTAGAGTTAGCTAACTGCTACAGAAGTTGATCTGTATAATCATACACTTTTAATAAGTTAACTATATCAAAGACTTATCCCAAAATTGTGTAAAGATCCGAGTAAAAAAACTCAGATTCCTGGAGACGTTATATTGCATAGCAAGAGGAAGAGGTTTCACAATTGTATCTATGCTGAAAACTCGCTGAAGAAACTGCAATGCAAGGGAAAATAGTTTCAAAACCAACAATACTTTAATATCAAAAGAAAGTACTTAATCAATGATCTTTTAGTAATTCAAGCACTAAAGCCAGTTGGTACGTTCAAAGTAGAACAATTAAAAATTGAAAATGGCATTCACGGAGTTATGGATACATGGAATACATGATATCAAGATTCTGAGAAGTCATATTAGTGAACTTGATTACCATTATAAGTGCATTGATTCAGTATCAAGATTTAACTAAGGTTCTTTCTGTTGTGTGACATTTTTCAGGCAGAACTGGTCATTACAAAATCAACCCATCAATGTAGAAATGAGAAAGAAACATCTGTACTCAAATGTCATTCTATGAAAAATATGAATATGAACAAATTATTACTTACTGCATATCCAAATGTATTGGAAATCAAACCATGATCTTGGCAGTTCAAGATATCTAGACAAGTACCTTTTTGAAAATAACTACAATGTCAAAGGAATAGGAAAATATTGATTCAAACCACTATGCTTTAATTCTGTTGAGAAAAGACTGTCAGATGTGATCTACATTCTACAAGCAATTTATGAAATGTGGACATATTACATTTTCATTTTCAGCAAATACCTTAAATAAATGCATTTCTAATTCCAGTCTACTTTTTCCTTAGATACTCTCTAAATCCTTTCAAATTATAAAACAATTAAATATCCATTATAAGAGTTAGTTTCTTACCATCGTTCCCGGTCATTTATTTGAAAATAACCAATATCAGAGTTAACCTGAGATAGTTGCGTTGACAAAAGTGGTTGAAATTGAGTTTCGGCTATACTCAAACCTTCAACACTAGGCATGCAACTTGTACTTTCATAATGATCTTCTCTAGCCTGGTATAAAAAAAAAATAATGATTTAATTCTATATATTTTTTCAAATGAAATGACAACAAATACACAACAATTTAATAAGAAATGGGTGAAACCTTAACAATCGTTGAAGTTTGGTTATTTTTCCTCGCCGCTTTACTTTTCTTTGAAATTTATCTAAGCCACTTTTCAATTTCTTACCTGAAACCGCTTTCTTCTTTGTTTTAATTCCTTTGACTCCAAGAGAGTTTCCTTCGCCATTTTCAAACTCTCTTTCAATAGAGTGTTGGACAGTTTGTTCATTAACTTGTAACCTCTCATCCACCATCTGAAACATACTCAACAAATCATCTTTAACAATCTTGTAAGTGTCTTCCCTCTCTGCTGCCTTGGTAACCAGTTGAACATACAAGCCACTCAATTCTTTATATCACATACTGTTGCAAGTTTTTGGATCCAAACTACCTTTGTTTGCAACAAGTTCAATAACTCCAAAGTATCCATCTTTTGCTTTCCGTGTCCACCTTTTCAATATATATACTTACTCGAGATTTTCATGATATTTTTCATCGTAAATACTTTCAAAATATGAGAACAAAAAATCCTAGCAAAATCATATTTTCTACAGCTACACTCAATCTTTTGACCCCATGAATAAAGTGTAACTATATGATGGTAACTCTTTTTGTGAGAAGTAACTTTGTATTTTGTATGTGATCCAACATCCTCATAAATTTGTATAATAGAATCATGAGATTTGTACCACTCTTGTTCAAAACACTTATATGCCTTGGGAGTATAAATAGAACATGCATGCTTTAAAATTTCAATTGGATATAATAGACATGAAACGCTTGTATTTGATCTAAAATCATCTTTTAACTCCTCATATCGACGATCATCAAGCAGCCTTTGGAAGTGATTGAAAAAGTCTAAAAACTTATGTTGATAAGTGACGTACCTTTTCATAGTACTATTCATGCTCTCACTTCTTTGGGTTATAGTCATATCTGCACAAAACATATGTCGTCCATATACTAAAGCCCATTTTTCTTTTATGCAAAACATACGTCTCAACCAATCATTGTCTTCAAGTGCATACTTGGTCAACATCATGTTCCAAGCTGAAATAAAATCTTCTTCATCAAAATCATATATACACGAGGTAAAATCTTTAGTAAACTCTTTGAACTCAGAAAAAACTTCACTCAAATGTATTGCCGCATTTTGATAAATGTGCCAAATACACAAACGATGATGTGTTTCAGGCCATCTGGAAGTCAAAGCCTTTGTCATTGCTGCATCTTGATCTGTAAGAATAGTTATTGGTTTTTTTTCACACATAGCTTTAGTAAATGTATCAAACAACCACTCGAATGTCAAATATGTTTCATCATATAATAAAGTTGCACCAAAAATTATGGATTGCTTATGATGATTAACACCCACAAACAACGCAATTGGACGACCTTTATTGTTCTTCCTGTATGTTATGTCAAAGCAAACAACATCTCCAAAATTGTCATAATCGGCTCTCATTTTAGCATCACCAAAAAATATTAGTTATCAAATCATCTTCATCAATTTGAATAGCATAAAAAAAATTAAGATCATCAAACTGCATTTTCTGTAAATATTCCAATACACCTCCTGTATCACCAACTCTAATATTTCTTATTCTTTTGGATCGCAAGTAGTTGTAATCTTGAGGAATAAAACCTAAATTCTCCCTCCCACCTACTTGTTTCACCATAAGATCATGAGATGCTTTTGGGGGATTCCCACATCACTTGCCATCTCAATCTGTATTGTCGTAGAAGCAGATATATTCCTATGACTTCTGTAAAGGTGAGTTTTGTTTGGACTTGAAAGATAATGATTATGCTCTTTAACAAATTGCTCCACACTCAAGTTGTCATTTTTTCGACAACTAATCTTCATTTTAACCTAACAATCAAACCTTGTTTCAGGAGGATGAGATTTCACATAAACATCTCGTTTGTCTTTTTCCCTTTTTCCTTGTGCACAACAACAAAAAATCCTGTCAACTAATTTACCCGATTTATCATTGTGGCTTTTACTCCTTATGGCAAATCCAACTTGTTTAGCATATTTCAAATAAAATTCATATGCATCATCTTCTGTCTTAAATTCCATACCGATTTTTGGCATCAATTCTTCTATGATAGATGTGTCACCACTCATCTATAACATGGTAGAGTCCGTACCCTCATCAATAACATCAAACTCATTGTCTCGACAGTCTTCGTTTGCATCAAAATTCAACCTACGACAACTCGTAGATTCAACCAACGACAACTCCATGATAATTACCATGATCCTGAAAAAAAAAACAATCAACAAATGTATATATTTTCTACACGTATCACAATGTGAATTCTACAATGTGATGACAAATAATTATAAATAATTAAAAACTGAGCTATTTTGGATCAACAATGATTCGAATGAAAGTAGAACCATGGAAGTAGTAGGGAAATATGATGAAGATTTGCAAGACAGAAGATAACTATGTCATAATATTTATATAGATTTAAACGTGCACGAGAAAGTTCACTATCAATAATAAAATCAAAAGAACAGAATGAATTGTGCCTAGCTTCAAAGCAAAGCAAATGTGCACAATTAACAATTGAATACAAGATTCCAACATAAGTTATCCATAGAGAAATAACTAACAACAGACTAATTGTTAAATGGTTTTCTTAGGTTCAAGGAAGATAAATGTTAGGGCACAGAGAGGGCTGGAAGACGACGGGATTTGGCAGTTCTCTAATACCGTCGAAGGTGGGAAGGAGAAGGGATTGACCTCCACGGAAACCGGTTGCTGTCGAGAGTTGGAAGACGACGAGATTTGGCACCGACGGGCCTTCGTCGGGACAGACGTCGTGGGAAGGAGTATCTATTAGGGCACAGAGAGGGCTGCGTCGGGATTCAACTGTCGATGGTGCCGCCTGTTGCCGTCGACAGTTGGAAGACGACTTGAACTGCGCACTGGTGGGCCTTCGTTGGGACAGACGGCGTGGGAAGGACTGTTAGGGCACAGAGAGGGCGGCGTTCGCGAACAGGTTTCTCGTGTCGTAGTGTTTTCGATGATTTTGACTCGATCTTCTTCGGCATCAAGTGCTTCTCATGCGAGAAATACTGTTCCTCCTTGTCGTTTACTGCGTGGGACAGAGGGACAGAGGAAGTTTCATGACAGAAGAATTGGACCCGCTTGCTTTTCCACCATTGTTTCTCAATTGTAGAGACCTCCCGCCTTGCCGGGCAGCCGTGCGGTGCAGCAAGGATGGTTAGCGGGCACAATGTTGCATGATCCGTTAACCAAGCCCATGTATTTTAAATTCAAATTACAACAGTTCAGCTACCATGCTTTCGAGTGTGTGCAGTCAAACTTGCGGTGACTTTCTATGTGATTGGTCCACATCAAACACTAATCCCTCGTTACCCTTGTTGTTAAGCTCAGCCAACGTTTGTGCTAGCTCGAGACCTTCTTCTTCGTCCCCACCTCCGGCAGTGTCGTCGTCGGCCTTAAACGTCAACGCAAGTGGACGTATGCTATTTGTCGCCCTCTGACACTGATTCAGTCACTCGAGCATCAACCAGATGTGCTCCGTTTAAGCCCATTTTCCCTTTCTAAAAAAATCTCTATTTGAACAGTAAAAACAAAGCTAGGACAGGGGAATTGGGAACTTGGCGATCGATCTTTTGACCGACCACCTCCGGCTGCTTGTAACTGCTGGGGAGTTATCTCTGGGGAGGGCTTTTTGGGAGTTAGGCTGAAAGGGTTGGATTTCTCCCTCTTTGCTGCTATTTTGGACTAAGAGGTAGATTGTCAACTGCCGCTGCCGGTCAACAGGACCATAGCCGGCGTCGATGAGTGGGTGGGTGTGCTCCTATAACAATGGGTGAACAATATAATGGAGGCCGTCGTGGATCAATTTGCTACTAGATCAGTTTCTCTCAGTGGAGCAATGCCCGTCGCCGTCTCTAGAGACAAGGAAGAGTCTCTCTCTCTAATCCGAGTTTCTCTCAGTGGACCAATGCCCGTCACCTCCTCTAGAGAGAAGGAAGAGTATCTCTCTAATCCGGATTAGTTCCTCAACGTTATTGTAATTGAACATCATATACTTTATCTTGTGTGGCAATCGCGGGTCCCTAGCGCCCCCGCCGCACCTGACTTCATGCCATCACGAGAAAAGTAAATCATAGTACCCAAGAGAATAAATGGTGATAGGATGAGATGCACAAGGTTCGGAAATTTACGTTTCGACAGTCTTGCGATTCAACTCCATGACCTCATATGATAAACATGTCACCATTTACCATCTCAAATGACCCATGGGTCATCATATACTTGATCTTGTGACAAAAGGCGAAATTGCTCGCCCCCAGTGCCCCCACCACACCCGACCCCAGGCCATCACGAGGGAAGTAAATCATGACAACCGAACGGGCAAGTGATGGTGAGGTGAGGTGCACAGGGTCCAGGAATTTACGCCCCGATCGACAGCCCTGCAATTCTATCCCGCGACCTCATGTGGTAAACATACCACTACTTACCAACTCGGATGACCAGTGGGATCAATCTTATACTTGATCTTGATTTGTCACCCTTTTGAGAGAGAGAGAGAGAGAGGGGGGATAAGAGTGGAATATTTCAAAAAAAAAAAAAAAATCTGCTTAAACTTGACCTTGAATATATCGGACATTCTATCGAAAAAAAGAAATTGAGAACATTATCGTTGTTGAGTTTAATTATGCAAGATTCTCTTTTTATATGCAAAGGACTTTTCAATTTAAACACAATTCCTACAAATTTTCTTGCAGAATAGATCCGGTTCTAAGGAAAAAAAAAAGGGGTTTCCTGAGTTTGATACGCCTAAATATTGCTTTAATTTCACTAAATAAATTTACAAGCTCATTGTACTCCTTAAGAATGATTTTTTTCTTCTTCTGATTGTTACATAAGAATCATCAGGGCGTACTAAAGGGTGATATTCAGAATGATATATAATAGAAGAGAGGTGTGAATTTAGGGGTTCGAATTATACTAACTCAAAGTTCTTCTGTGAAATAAGTAGGGCCCTGGGGTTATGGTGCGGCGGCAAGATATTTAGATTGTCATCCAAGCACTCGTGATTCGAATCCCAACTATGACGAATTTGTAAAAAAAAATTCTCTAAATAGGACACACAACTAAATGATGTTAGGCTCTTGGACTGCTCGCTGCAAGCGTTTCCCGATTTATCCTGGTGGACGGTGGATAACTTCCTTGGGGCCGGACCTGTCACTCCAGACTCGACGTTATCCGGTCTGATTAATCATTTTTTTTGTGTGTGAAATAAGTAGGGTTATCGGGGTGGTGTGGTGGTTCAAGTATCAAGTGCTGTCATATTAGATCTTGAAGTTGAAACTCGACGCGTCTGAGCATGTCGTCCCTTATTCCTTGACCACTGCACTAATTGCTAGTAGCTACCTGTGATTTACCTCTTTCGTGTTGGCCTAAGGACAGGTTGGCGGGGGGTGCTAAGGGCAAACGAATCATCTTTTGCCACATTGTATGAAATATGTAAGGCTCTCAGACTATGGTGCAACGACATAACATCCAGATTGTCATCAAGGCACTTGCGATTTAATCTCTATCTATGACGCAATTGTAGCAAATGGGGTGCATAATCCATAGATGATGAGCTTCTGGGTTGATGGACGGTGGAAAAATTCTGTGAGATCAGGTCGCTCACCCTTGGGTTAACTAGGCTTATCATTAACCTTTGAGGCTACGATGTAGTGGCAGGACATCCAAATTGACATCCAGATATTCATAGTTTGATATCTAATTATGACGTGTTTATAGGAATTTTTTTTTCAAACTAGAATATACAATCAAGGGATGCTGGACTTCTAGACCACCCATGTTGAATACTTCTTGATTTATCCTAATGACTAATAAAAAAGTTTTCATCAAATCGAACATCCAAAGTTAGTTAAATTTATTATTTTTTAAATATAAAATATAATATAAAAATCTCTAGATTTATGATGCAATGGAAAGACATTCAATTATCATTTTTATATCTCTGATTTAATTTTTAATTATAATATATTTTTAGGGATTTTTTTAAAGACGCGCAACTGCTCATGTGATCGGACAAAATTTATGACAAGTCTCTTTTGCAGGCTAAACCTCCATGATTCAATTAGGAGTCCCATGAGGCGCCATATATCGTTGCATGCATATTTAAACGACACACGCCTTACCTGCCAAGTGCTTCACGTGTCTTTGCTTTGCCTAACAAGCACGTTCTTCGCTTGGCATCATGCCACATGTGGCTCTGCTTGACCACATGTCACATGTCTTGAATTGCATGCATGCCACCAATCGGGTGATGCAAATTGACCGCTCCTCATAAAGAGGCTGGCTCTCGACTAAGGGGAAAAAACAAAAAGCAAGCAACCGTGAGATGCAAGTGAGAAGAGTGACAGAATTTGTGAAGAATTCGGACGAGGAGAGTCAAAGGATCGTTCCGAGACCTATTCCATCTGGGCTCCTTGTTTCTTCTTTCTTCGTTTTATTGTGTAATCCTTCAGTTCGTTCCACAGCCACTCATGATAACGCTTAGAAGTCTGAGATCATTCCATTTGACTCTCTCATTTCTTAGTCTTTCATTTTGTCGTGTAATTTTTTCTTTTGATAAATATTTGTAATAATGTTCCGATATATATCTAGGGGAGGTTTGATTCTTTTATAGGAATAGGAATCGGAATGAAAATTATTGTATTATGAAATGAGAATGGGTATGAGTATGAATATCATTCTTAAAAGCAATGTATGATTAGTTGCATATTTTCTATCGGAATAAATCAAAATTTCCTTTTTTACCATTAAAAAAAATAAGAAAAAAAATAGATATGAGAGAAAGATAAATGTGAGAAAAAAATATGATGAAAGAGAATGATGAAAGAGAAAGTGTGATAAGAAAGAATGAAGAGAGAGAGTTTAATGAGAGAAAATGAGAAAAGAGAATGTGATAGGAGAGAGTATGATGAGAGAATATGAAAGAGAAAATATGATGTGAGAGAAAATATGATGGGAACGGATGCAGAGATAAAAAATGTAATGAGAAAAAATGAGGAGAGAGAGTGTGATGAAAGAGATTAAGGAGAGAACGTATGGTGAGAAAGAAAGTGTGATGAGAAAAAAAGAGAATGGTGAGTGTGATGAGAGAGATTAAGGAGAAAGAAAATATGATGAGGGAGAAAATATGATGAGAGAGAAAATGTGTTGAGGAAAAAAAGGAGAGAGTGTGACAAGAGAGATTGATGAGAGAGAAAGTGTGATGAGAGTAAAAGTGTGATGAAAAAAAAGAGAAAAGAGAGTGCGATGAGAGAGATTGAGGAGAGAGAAAGTATGATGAGAGAGAAAGTGTAATGAGAAAAAAAGAAAAAAGAGAACATGAATGGAGAGATTAAGAGAGACAAAGTGTGATAAAATAATGAGAGAGAAAATATGATGAGAGAGAACAAGGAGAGAGAAGTGATATGAAATAAAAAATAAATAAATATATTTTGATATTTGATATTAAGAGAGAAAATTTTAGTTTTAGGTCAAGGATATTTTTGAAATAAGGGAATATTTTGATTGATGGAAATAGGATAATGGCTCATTGAAGGGAGATACATGGGAATGAGTTATTACCCAATTTCAAAGATTCATTTCCTTATTTGTATTCTTATTCCTATAATCCAAACATTAATAATGGCAATCAATGATTCTCATTCCCATTCCTCACTCCTATTCCCCTAAACTAAACACCCCCTTAGTTTGCTACGTATAGTTTGCTATGTTAATTTGTACTAAGTTATGTTTTTGGTTTCACTATGTCGCTCACTGGAGAGGACAAATATGCTTTAAAGGGACCCCCGCTGCAGCATTCGACGTTTTTATTCCTAAGAGATGCTTCTCATGTAAGGCATTCACAGAGGCGGCCCTTGTGGTGGGCAAGCAGGGCACCATTTCGGATGGGCCCCATTAATTTTTTTAATATATTATATAAAAATATATTAGATTGTCTTGATTCCTCAATCCTCCTCATCGAAGCGATTCAAGCGAAGCTTTCTCGCCACAACCCTCTCTCACCGATTCAAGCGAAGATCTCGCCCTCCCTCTTGTCGCGCCTAAATTCCGAAGCTTTCCGCGACGGCATCGTCCCTCGCCGTGTCCTCCCTTGAGCCGCTGTCACTGACTCACTTGCAACAACAAAGGCATGAAGCGTTAAAGTTAGGGTTTCCCTGTGCCTCCCTCTCGTGCTGCGACGTGTGAAGTCATCACGTCAACCCTCACTGTGTAGGTCTTCTAATGTCTGATCACTCTGATCACTTCTGTTAATGTCATCCATCAAATTTTTTGATAGCAATTTTTTATTATGTTTTTTACATGATTTCAATTTTTAAGAAGAACAATTAGTCAATTCTACATGAATGATTATCTATGTTATAGTTACGTACATGCTTTTTTTGTTGTTGTTGTTAGTCATTTGTAGCAATTGCATGATTTTTCTTACTTTTAAGTTTTATTTGTGTTAAAATTCCTTAACAAATCATGATTTGTTTTATTTTTTTTGTTTCTGTGTTACATCGGAAATTAAATTATCACTTTTATCTTATTGTGTTTGTACTTGTTGTAACAGAACTCAAAGAAAAATGATACCTAAAAAATACTCCTCCGGAAGTGATAAAAGGAAAAAAATATATTATATCGGAAATTAAATTATTATTTTTATCTTATTGTGTTTGTACTTGGTGTAACAGAACTTAAAGAAAAATTATGCCTAAAAAATACTCCTCCGAAAGTGCTAAAAGGAAAAAAAAACAATAGAAGAAAAGATGACTCAATCAATGAAAGGTTCTATGAATAAATTTATTTTGAAGAAAAAAAACAAAGCAAGAAAATTTGATTGATGATTTAAATAATCAGAGCACACAAGAAAATCATTCTGAAGAACAAATAGAAGATGTGTATATTGCAAATACTAAAAATATGAATCAAGACAAAAATAATAATGAGGAAGATGGAAACATAGATAATTCTCAAAATATATTTGATCCAAGAGTTTGGGATGACCTTGAAACGAAAATGAGGGATTTACTCGTTGAAAAATGCTCAATTAGAGAGGTTAATTTTGAATACCCTCATGATGAATTTGGTAGACATTTTTCCTCATAGCATTATAATAAAGTGCTTTCAAACAAAACAAATCATGGAAGAAAATGGCTAGTTTATTCAAAAGAGTTGGATAAAGTATTTTGTTTCTATTGTAAACTTTTCAAAACACTGCAATCACGAAGTCAATTAGTAAAAGGGGCATGTAGAGATTGGAAACATCTAGGTGAGAAATTTAGAGAACACGAACAATGTCGTGAACATCTTGCTAATTTAAGATCCATGGTGGAGTTAAAGGTGACATTGAGGAAAAATGAAACAATTGACAAAGAATTGCAGGAACAAATTAAAAATAAAACATACCGTTGGAGAAGGGTTTTGACAAGAATTGTAGCAGTAGTAAAATGTTTGACTAAAAATATCTTGACATTCCGTGGAAAGAATGAAAATTTGAAAGATGATTTAAAAGATAATTTCTTGGGCTTGATTGAGATGATTACCGAATTTGATCCTATAATGCAAGAACATCTTCGGCTCATTAAAGGAAAAGAAATTCATCATCATTACCTCAGTCATAAAATTCAAAATGAGTTGATAACAAATATGTCATTAAAAGTGAAAAGTGTAATCATTGAAAAAGTCAAGAAAGCAAAGTATTATTCGGTGATACTTGATTGTACTCCTGATGCAAGCCACAAAGAACAAATGACTTTAATATTACGGTGTGTTGATGTGTCATATATTCCTGTAAAAATTAAGAAGTACTTTATAGAATTTCTGAATGTTGGAAACACGAGTGGATTAAGTCTTTTCAATTAATTATGTGATGCATTACACTCTCTTGGCCTTGATATTAATAATCATTAAAGGATAAGATTATGATAATGACTCTAATATGAAAAGAAAACACCAAGGCGTTTAGAAAATATTGTTCGATATAAATCCGAGAGCCTTTTACTTGTCATGTGGTAGTCATTATCTTAATTTGATTATTTGTGATATGGTAAAATCTTGTGTTAAAGTAAAATCTTTTTTTGGAGCATGTCAATACATGTATTATACAGTGTTCTCCAATTCTACAAAACGTTGGAGTATTTTACTTGATTGTTTGGATAATTTGACACTTAAGTCTTGTGCACCGCGAGGTGGGAAAGTCATATCAAAAGTGTTAAAGCCATTAAATCACAAGTTGAGCAAATCAGAGAAGTTTTATTTAAAGTAGCTGATTTAACTGATGATGCAAGATTATCAAGGGATGCTAGATTGTTAGCAACACATGAACTTAGCAGCTTTGAATTTTTGTTAAGCTTGGTAATTTGGTACGATATTCTCTACAACATAAACTCGGTCAATAAATCCTTACAATATGAAACGATGCGAATTGATGTTGCGGTGAAACAATTGAAAGGGCATGTTTCTTTTTTTGAGAATTGTAGGGGAAAAGGATTTGCATCAGCCATAAATTCTACTAAAAAAAATTGCTTCCAATATAGGAGTTGATCCTATATTTCCTGAGCGACGACAAACTTCTAGAAAAAGACAATTTGATAAGATTGTTAATACTGAAAGAGAACCATAAAAAGCTGAAGAATGCTTTAGGGCTGATTATTTTCTTGTTGTGGTAGATATTGCTCTTATGGAGTTGAGGAGCAGATTTGAACAATTGAATACTTTTGAAGAGATGTTTGGATTCTTGTTCGATGGAGAACAGTTAATGGCATTTGATGAAGATGATTTGAGAAAATATTGTGTGAATCTTGAATCTGCTCTAAAAAAAGGATGATATGTCTGATATTGATGCATATGATCTACTTTTGGAATTATGAATATTGCAAGAAATGCTATCTCTGAAAGCATATGACAAATAAATCTTAAACAACCATTAAAATTTTAGAGTTTACATTAAAAATGGATAATTTCCCTATGATCGTGAGTGCCTATCAAATTTGACTGACTATTCCTGTGACTGTAACATCAGCTGAAAGGAGCTTTTCAAAGTTAAAATTATTGAAATCTTATTTGAGAATTACAATGAGTAAGAAAGATTGAATGTCTTAGCAATCCTTTGCATTAAAAAACATATTGAAAGATATCTCATATGACGATATAATTGATGACTTTGCTTAAAAAAACGCAAGAAGAGTACATTTTAAATGATTTTGATTGTTGAATAAGTTATTTTGAAAAATAATGTAAAATGTTATCTAATACATAGTTTCTTCAATTACATATTTTGATTTACTTTGATATTTAATTAATTTTTTTAATATATATTTGATTTTTCAAATTAATACAAGAGGATCCAAATGGCAAAATTTATAATTGTGCTCCGAGCCTAATTTTTCTGAGAACCACCCCTAATCATTCAGACTCCAACTCCGGATTTGTTCGGCGTCTTCAACATCAGCTTCATATATCGACACGACATCTCAGCCTCATACAAAATTGACGATCGCCTACATTTTGAGATAATCAGTTAAAGTCGCACATAAATAATCACTGTTTTTGTGACATGCACGGGCAATATGGATAGAGATCCAACACTTGATGGATAGTTTGGCATGCCTGGGCAACATGAACCTCAGTACAAGTCACTAGCTCCAAGTGAAAGGCTTGGTTTAAAGAATATCAACTTATATTTAAAAAATTAACTAAAAGAATATCAACTACTAATCGAATGAACAGCTGATAATGCAATTCAAATTCTAAAGCAGGTTGATAATCTGTCATGCAGCAAACCAACCCACAAAAGGAACAAGCAGTTCAACGCTTCAGTTTCAAAGATTCATCAATTTCCTACACTTAAATTCTGCACACACAAATCAAAGAACAAAACGGAAAAAAAATAATTCTCAGCAAAAAAGATACAGCATGCAAAGGAAGAAAACAATTCCCAGCACTAAAAAGTAGCTGTCGAACAACTCGACCAATCCATCGAAACACTAAAAGGGCAGTAGCAGAGGCAGAGTATGTCTATGTTTCTGTATTTAGATGTATATGTACTCGAGCTTCATTTTCTCGGGTCATAGTGTTTTTTTTTTAATGGGCAAGTTTCTTGTCTTTCTTGGCCTTCTTGCTGCTCTCTTTCCTCAGATCATAGTGTTTTTTTTTTGAGTGAGCAAAGTTTCTTGTCCTTCTTGCTGCTCTCTTTCCTCAGATCATAGTGTTTTTTTTTTTGAGTGGGCAAGTTTCTTGTACTTCTTGCTGCTCGCTTTCCTCAGGTCATAGTATTTTTTCTCTGAGTAGGCAAGTTTCTTGCCCTTCTTGCTGCTCTCTGCATCTTTTTATTGTCCTTGAACTTGAGCTTGTTAATTACGAGGAGCATTTCTGTAAAACAGAAATAAAACTGCATAAAATCATTTTTTTCTCCTTAATTAAATATAAGAAAAGTAAAATTTTATAAATAATTGTGGAATGCCAAATATTATAACAATAAATAAAATTTGTAATTATTATAAATTTATAAATAATTATAATATTTACGACCTTCTACCACTCCCTCTTTCTTGTATATAAACTCCTAACTCGAATTCGGCATCGCGTTTCGACACAGCGATCACTCCCTCTCCATTCCAGTCTTAGGTTGGAAGTTAAGTCTCCGCGTTCATCCTCTGGTAAGTCCGTATTTTATCTGGCGTTCTGTTGAAGATCGATCTTTCTTTTTTTCGCTGTTCGATGTCTGTCATTCTAACTAATTTAATCGCCTAACAGCGCTCTTTGTTCATCTGATTTCTCTATTTTTTTAGTTTCTTGTTTATTTTATTTGCCGTGCCGTTGAAGATCGATCTTTCTTTTGTTTCTCTTGATTGGGTTGTTGTTCGATTTCTGCCATTCTAACTAATTTAATTGCCTATCAGCTCTCTGCGTTCATCCTCTGGAAAGTCCGATTCTCCATTTTAATAGGTTCTTTTTATTTTATCCGACATTGCTGATTAGTATGCTGTCCAATTTCTGTCATTCTAACTAATTTGATCAAGAACATCAATCTTCTTCTTTGCTTCGCTGAGCTATGGTGGGTTAAATTTGTTTTTTATCCATATTTATAGAAGAGATTTTAATTTTGTTTGTTTTTTATAGCTTGATCAGAAAAATGACCGGCAGAGAAAGCAAAAAGGATAAGGAAAGCTTGGCAAAAATATTAATGATGCAGTAATGAGGGTAAGCAAACTAAACTTGTAAGTATTGCTTATTTAATTTCTTAATTAGCTGGTGTGAGATTTAAACTCTAAGAATTATTTATTTAATTTACCAGTTAAATTGCATAACTATTTTCTGATCTTCTGGATTATGATATTAGGTGATATATGAGTCTAATAATGATTTGTACAGATCTCCTCAGGTCATAGTGTTTTTTCTCTGAGTGGACAAGTTTCTTGCCCTTCTTGCTGCTCTCTGCACCCTTCTGTTGTCCCTGAGCTTGAGCTTGTTGATTACGAGGTTGCAGAGAGCAGCAAGAAGGGCAAGAAACTTGCCCACTCAGAGAAAAAACACTATGACCCGAGGAGATCTGTACAAATCATTATTAGACTCGTATATCACCTAATATCGTAATCCAGAAGATCAAAAAATAGTTATGCAATTTAACTGGTAAATTAAATAAATAATTCTTAGAGTTTAAATCTCACACCAGCTAATTAAGAAATTAAATAAGCAATACTTACAAGTTTAGTTTTTTCTGATCAAGCTATAAAAAACAAACAAAATTAAAATCTCTTCTATAAATATGGATAAAAAACAAATTTAACCCTCCATAGCTCAGCGAAGCAAAGAAGAAGATTGATGTTCTTGATCAAATTAGTTAGAATGGCAGAAATTGGACAGCATACTAATCAGCAATGTCGGATAAAATAAAAAGAACCTATTAAAATGGAGAATCGGACTTTCCAGAGGATGAACGCAGAGAGCTGATAGGCAATTAAATTAGTTAGAATGGCAGAAATCGAACAACAACCCAATCAAGAGAAACAAAAGAAAGATCGATCTTCAACGGCACGGCAAATAAAATAAACAAGAAACTAAAAAAATAGAGAAATCAGATGAACAAAGAGCGCTGTTAGGCGATTAAATTAGTTAGAATAACAGACATCGAACAGCGAAGAAAAGAAAGATCGATCTTCAACAGAATGCAAGATAAAATACGGACTTACCAGAGGATGAACGTGGAGACCTAACTTCCAACCTAAGACTGGAATGGAGAGGGAGTGATCGCTGTGTCGAAACGCGATGCCAAGTTCGAGCTAGGAGTTTATATACAAGAGAGAGGGAGTGGTAGAAGGTCGTAAATATCATAATTATTTATAAATTTATAATAATTACAAATTTTATTTATTGTTATAATATTTGGCAGTCCACAATTATTTATAAAATTTTACTTTTCTTATATTTAATTAAGGAGAATTTATTTCGTATGTTTTATTAGATATTTGAGTGGAGCAAATGGATTTTAATTGGGTTTTTCACAACACATTAAAGCCATTGACATGAAGCCCACCTTCGCCGCCCTCTTCTTTCACCGATCCACCGTGTCCCCGATGATACCGTACTCTACGCCATCTACCCCGATCTCCAGACCGCCCATCCCCCACAGGAGGACCTCTCCGCCCTCCGCTCACTCGACCTCCACTCCCTCCTCTCCCCCCTCTCCAGTGGCTACGTGTGACAGCACGAACCCTTCGCCCTCTCCCTCCGATCCTCCCTCGACGCCCCATGGGTCCTCTGCCACTCGCCCCCTGTTCCCCACCTCCACGGCAAACTCTGCTTCGGCGACTCGATGACGAATGGCTCGTTGTCGCCCTCCTATTCACCGCACTTCCGCCGTTCCCTCCCTCACCGCTCGCGTCTGGGACTCCGATGGCGAGTTCCTCCTCATAGAAGCCGCCTTTGCTCTTCCCCGCAGGCTCGAACTGGATACGGCTGGCAATCCCATTTTTATCCACGATGGCAAGCTGCACATCGTTCCAAAAAATGTCTTCCTGGACACACCCTCTCTCCTAGACGCTCTTGCAGCGGTCTGGAGCGAGGAGATCGATACCGGAGCCCCCGACGAGGTTCAAGCTTCGATCTTCAGGAAGATTTCTGGGTATCCGGAGAAGGCTAGGGCCAATATGCACAGTCGGTTTTACCAAATCAATATCTGCCCTAGCGATATCAGAAGTCTATGGTCACGACTGAGAATCAAAAGTTAATTATTTGGGATTTTTTAGATTTTATTATTCATTTCAAACAATAAAAAATAAAAAGAAGTGAAGTGGAAAGGCATGGACCAATGGACGATAGGACATACCTCATTCTTTATATGCTTTATAGCATCATAAATAATAAAACCTTCTTTTCCAATGCTACCTGTAAAAGTTGAAGATACTGAACATTTTTTTCTTTAACATATTAAATATGTTCATTAACTTGATTAATATTAGCCAGTCAGAATATCCAGCAACAGATCATGCAAATAAAGAGGTGAAGCAGAAAGACTGCAATCACCACTGGCCAATCACAATTTGATTGCGATTAGCAACTCTCTAGAATATTTCCATAGATTAATTTAAGCTAATACACAGATACGTCTAAATTTTGTCCATTCATATGTTAGCAAAAAAAGATCTGTTGTGCAAATAAGAAACACACCAAACAATCTAACATTATATTTGCGCCAGAACACCAAAGCCATAATTCAAAAGGCTAACGGTGAGCAAACTGAGGATTAGAAACACCAAAAGCACTAAATCAGAGCTAAAATATAGAACCTTATTCATAAGGAGTATGTATGGAAGAATAGCCAAGATTACTTTCAGTGAGTTAGCCTAAATCCTGCATAATAAACTGAAATTCCTAATTTTTATAATGGAGCATTGGTTTCTATTCCTAATTGTACACATATCAGGGAAATTTCATATACCAAGCTTCACTTCGCAAACTCTGGAACGCATATTGAAGGTTATAAAACTATGGTGAATTTTCAAAAAGTGAGTAAACCATGGGGTTAAAATGAAATATTCACATAATATATGTAATGCAAACAACACAGTATCTATAGGTCTATCTTGTGAAAATATAGACCGCAAAAATTGACTCAAATTTGAGCATGTCAGTTTTCCTTGATTTAGGTAAAAGCGAGAGAAATGGTAAAATGGCTTCTTACAGTTTGACCATCATCCCGTGTTGTTCTAGTCGAATTAATGTAGACAAAAATAGGTTCTTTTGCATCCATCCATTGCAAGTAAAGCAATTGTGCAATCACGAGCTCTGTAACAACTGGCACCAACTGTCCACAATAGATGGGTTAGTTCAACAGGAATCATATCTATCATGTCAAAAGAGTAGTAAAAGTGAAGATGGTAAAGATTAGAAGAAATATAATGACAGAATTCATAGCATATCCATCACCTATAATATAAATTTCTCTGCTACATTTGCAAAAATCAGAAATAGAAATTCAACACTCTTATTGTGATTATCAAGCTTCTTCATTTAATAAGTTATGACAGTGACATCATAGCAAAACCATCAGCTATTAATTAAAAGCAAAAGAGATTAAAATTCAACAACCACATTCGGACACTCAACATTTCCCCTACTTTCCATTTTTTTCAATGATGACGTAGGTATTATAGTAAATAAAAATTCCAAGGAATAAGGATGAAGTTGTAGAAGTGCAAAGATTGACCTGAGAACTATAATATTATAATTAATGCTCCATAGAAGATTGGATAGTCAGAAAAAATGAAACCTGTTCAAAATAATGAATATGTGATTATTGTTAAAAAGAAATTGTTTATAGTTGAAGGAAATTTGATTTAACATACTGGAAGGGGGAGTAGGAGAATATATGTGTGCACAAAAGTTTTATATTTAATAAATGAAAAGAAAAAGGCAATACAAATTGTTGGCACTTGGACCATGTGGTTGATTACTTTACTTGCACACAGACAACAAAAATTGTCAAGTAAATAATTCTATTCCTCACTATACTAAAAAACAATAAGGAAAAGTAAAAAGTTGGTACTCTCCTAACCCTTTATTCCGTCTCTTCTATGACTTCATGACGTACACTAAAACCGATTCAAGTCCTCCAATGTTTTTGATGTCATATGTCCAATCTTTTATACATGGTGGTAATTTATGTTATTCTGATTCAGGTATTATTGTTTGACACAAGTATGGGTCTGGGTATTTGCAATCTCATTTTCTACAAGCTTAACTTGTCAACTGGTTAACAAGGCTGTTGATGTTCAACTTGGAGTGTTAATGTTGAATGTCCAATAAGGGCACAGTTGGTAAATGAAGAGTATCAGAGGAATATCTTTCCTGATAGCACTTAGTACAGGAAGTTTGCCATACTTATTGGCACTACCATTTTATGGGCCACCTTTTGATCCATGAAAAGTGCATTTCTCAAGTGTTTTTCTTCTTGAACTTTGTAAAAAAAAATATATTAGTATTGACAAGAAATCTCAAAAACTTCATGGTGGGAAAACATTTCTCATTTCTGAAACAGTAAAATCCATTAGGTGATGACAAGAATATAGCTATCAATCACATGCAATTGAAAATTATGCTTCAAGACTGACCGGCATGCCAATGTAGACAACTCGTCCATGAAGAAGTAATGACGGCAAATCTGGGGGAGGTGTTCTTGGTCATGTTCATTATAAGAAACAGAACGTTCTACCTAATCAAGGTTTATAAAACAAAAACCATAAGTATATTGAAAAAAATAAACTTATATTTTCTAATTAAATAAAGAGGAAAAAAAACAAAGCAACTTTAGAATTTAAAAAAAAAACATGGCAATAACATGTAAGCAGAGAAAAACTGAGGTTATTTGAAATTGCAGATACAATGATTATAGCTCACCATTAATTGTAGCAAAAAGGAAATAATATGATGTGATATTTAGAAGAAGAACCAATCTATGCCAATTTTTATTGAATATACCTACTCAATATATAAAGAATAGGCTATATAAAGAGTACCAAAAATGCAACACCATAAATATATCCAGCAACTTGTGAACATAAAAACAAAATAATCTAACACACAAAGGAAGAGGATCAAGATTCAAAATACCAATGTCAGTGCTGGAATTGATGTTGTTGCAGAAAGGTAAGGTCATTGTTGCTATTTTAAACTTTTACATAGCTAGGAAATTCAATGCTGATGTTCTTGTTTAACTATATCGGCATTTATATTTCATTCTGCCAATAATGAAACGAGGAAAATATTTTGTATGAGGTACTTTTTTGCTGCAGCATTTAAACACAGCTAACTTCAGTGATTTTATTCCATTGTAGTTAAATTATTTCCTAAGATGATACCTAAGATAGGAAAGAACTCTTATGAATGAAAAGTGAGAGAGATTATGCTATAATGAAAAGGAAGAGAGTACTTCTGTTAATCAAAAAGCTAAACAATCTGACTATAACATTTAAATTGTCAATGTAAACTAAAAATAATGATTTGATATCTCATGTCATGCCCAATGTACCAAGCGACATGGTCGAAACTTATTGTTCACATAAATTAGCAAAGATTGATAATGCTCAACAAAGATAATTTACCAAGTATTTAGTAATGGTAATGACTGTCATGTTATGTTGCCACTCAATACCTCTTAGCATGCTAAAATATGTGTCGAGATAAATTGAAATATTGTTTGTTATTTCTGCAGTTTGGGTTCATTCAATACAACATCAGAACTATATCATTCCAGATCGGATACAAAGTTAGCTTAGATATATAGTTGTGTTTCTTTTTTCTTCTTCTTTATCTGCTTCCTTCTTTTGCATTCAATTTTTCACCAGCACCTTATGTCAAAACATCAGCATAGTACCAAATTAATATCGTCCCAAATAAAAATTGAATTTCAGCACGGCTTGATATTTTGAACGTTGCTAAAAGTTACAATAGTTATTTCCTGAACATGAAAGACACCAAAACAGGTGCTTGTAATGTAGACACCAAATTTATGGTACTAATAAATCAAATGTTTGGAATGCAACTAGTGCATAGTTATATTACCAAAAAATCTAATGTAGTACATAAAAGGATAGCCCGGTGCACGAAGCTCCCGCCATGCGGGATCCCGAGGAAGGATTCATTGTATACAGTCTTACCCTGCTTTTTACAAGAGGTTGTTTCAAGGATTCGAACCCGTGACCTTTTGGTCACAAAGCAATTTACCATTGCGCCAAGGCTCCATTATAGATTTCCATAGATAAATAAACAATGTTGCAGAAACTTGAAAACAATTCTAAAACACATCCAATGAACTCAACTAACATTTACATAAAAAGAAAGAAAAACTCTTTTTTTCTTATATGGCAGTTGATTCAAACACCAGAATGTTACAGTTTTTTGTTGCTCGAGGTGGTATTACAAACAACTTTTACCCTTGCCACGACCATTTGAAAATCTTCATCCAATTCCCTAGCTAACTCAACTGAACCAATTGCTATTTTCCTTTTTTTAAAACAAAATTTCACCTATCAAACTTACTAAGATAACCCATTTCCATCTTATAAGATAAATTCTTTCCTTTTTAAAGGAGAAAATCCTTACAAATTAAACGTTTTGTAATAACCTACAATTTTATGTTTATGAACGCTCTCGTTTCCATCACTGCGGACCTCCCAGAAGATTTGTTCCGGTGCTGAATGAAAAAACCACAAATCCTCAGCACCCAAATTAATACTTCGAATTCAACGAACAGAAAGATAAACTATACGATCCATCTATTCGTACCTCCCATAACATTCAATCCTGATCCCGGTATAAAAAACTTTTTTTTTACTCAAATCGCCCGGAATTATAATTAATATTTCAAAATATAGCAGAATAAAATGAAACCGATCTAGAAAGTACCTGTGCTGGACTAGCCATGAGCGTCGGGGAGGCAAAGAGATCGAGGTAGGGCGGCATGTCGCGATTGCCGGACGACGCCAAAGCCAAAGGGTCGGGTGCGGCAGCAGCCGCTTCGGCCAGCTTGGAGAGGAAGGGATCGCGGGGGTTCAGGGGAAGCATCGGCTGCGGCGCCCTTGCTGCCCTAATTTTGAGGGGAGCAGCAGCATCGGCCGACATGGAGAAGGAAGAGGAAGGAGGAGAGGAAGACAAACCGGAGGGAACGAAAGCCAGAGGCATCCGAGGCGAGAGGAAACGGAAGCTTACAGCGCCGCACGCCATCGCCGCCTTCTTGTCTTCGCCTCGACTGACGACTGAGGACTTTCATAACTGAGGGACTTCTTGAAGGCCAGGCTGGCCAGCGAAAGATAGATCGGATATCAACTCTTGGAAAAACAATATATATATAAATTGTATTTTAAAAAATATCCTCATAAAAGGGTAAAAATCATTTTTGTTATTTTGAAAAATAATAATAATAAAATTAAAAAGGGCACTCATTTTTCTCTCTAAAATAGCTTTATTGCTGTTGTATTAATTTTGGTCGTTAAAATATATTGAAAATACTCTTAAAAATTCAGTTCAAATTATTTTAATATTGATTAGAAATGATTAAATATTAATTAAAATTATTTAATTTGGTAAAAATCCATCAATTCATTATTCCGATTGGTATTAATGCAGTGGTTAGACCTCCACGGAGATTTCAAAATTTTCAGAATTGAGACTTAACTAAGTGAATTATATAGGATTATCATCATGACCGATGGGATGTGTCCCTAAAATTAATCTGTTCAAAAAATAAAATACATTATGTCAATTAAAAATAATAATAATTTTAATTAAAACTATTTATGTCTTAAGAATTTTGATCACTACTAAGTCACAATAAGTTTAACTAAAGCTGTTACAACATAAAAAAAAATATTTTTAAAATAAAATAAAATATTGTTTAAATATTTTTCAAAATAGAATACTCTTTTAAGATGAAAATAAAAGACACTTATTTTTACAATATCCAAAATATGTTTTTAAAATATTTTTTAATTTTCAGTAATGTTAATTTGATATTTAAGAAACTAAAATTCAAGTATGAGTAATAATACTCATTTAATAAATAGATTAAAATTTCTAAATCCAACGTTCATTAATCACGCGACCTCACGATAATTTTTCACTAACCATCTAAATAAATTGGGAAAATACATATAAAAATCGATCAACCTTGTCAGATTCACTACCCATTAAGAAACAAATGATTAACTAGATTTGATAACATCGAACGTAGAATAACTAACTCGATCTTATGAAAATTTTTCAACAACCATCAAGATAAATCAGAAATGTGCACATCAAGTCCGCTACTTATTAAGAAAAAAAATCTCAATAATACATTACGATTGAATTTCGAACTCTAAATCTTTTATCTATCACCCTACCCCAAATAAAATACTGATTAGCCAAATCATGTAACGATGAATACAGGGTGACCGGTTTTAAATCCAACATGATCCAATTGCTAAACAAGGGTTAATTACATCTATATAAATTATAAATATTTTTTTTCCGGTTTACACGAAAAATGTTATATTAAATTAGAGATCGAGCCAATTTTTTTTATCACCCATAAACCTAAATATTATACAATAATTATAACATTAAGTCATACGAATATAAATCAAAATGTATTATGTTTATCTCAAAAAACAACATTAAATCGCTCTTATTTTGTAAAGTAAATACACTAAAATTTATAAAAGTAAATCTCCATTTCTTTTAAAATACCTTCGAGAATTTTAAATCATCAAAATACTCCTAATTATTTAAATTTGCTGATAGTTTTAGCAAAGCCTTCTTTTAATCAAAAAGAAAGAGAATAATAAGAAGAATGTTGAACCTTCAGACTACAAACCCACAAAAATTGATGGGATCCGACTATAAGAACAAGTGCAATACCGTGCTGGATGACAACTAAAATTCAGCATCTTGCGAGCTAGTTAGATGCGAACCTCTTCGTGTTAGTCATCGAATTGAGGCGTTGATTGTACAAACAACTCTTCCTCATCTTCTTCTTCCTCGTCCATGGCACCAACCCAGTTACTAGGATAATGCTGTGATAGGGGATTCGTATCGGCATCCGCCCTTTCTGCAAAAGGAAGCAAATTGAGTGAAACCAGTGAAGCATAAAGCAGCAAATAACTAGTAATTGTAGTTCGAAAGACTCGAGTTTCTAAATATTTTTGTTCCTATAATCAACTCTTCCTCTGTTCCTCACCTCTCTGGTTGGATTCGAAGCGCTGTTGTCTGAAATTTTATCGGAGTAAAGGGAAAACTCAGATATCTGATATGGAAGGACATCAAAAGATTGAATGATACTCAATTTTCCATGTTTCCTATGCATATCCCTGAATGCAGGTTGCAAACGAAAATGCCCAAGTCAAATGATAGAATCTGTAGATTCACATGATAATACAAAATTACTTCGAGGATCACACCAACAAATGATCTTTCAATAGCAAAAACAAACTTTTTTAATCAATAGATGATTACCATAGAGTAGCAATGTAGCATGATCACTATATTTGATGTTAGGAGGAAGGGTAACTAGAAAAAATTATGATCAAAACAAAGCAAGCAGACGGAGTAGAGACGGGGAAAAGAAAAAAAAGGATGGCCAGGACAATATCTAGATCCATTGTCAGTTTATAGTAAGAACAAACTATGCATTTATTTTAACTATAGAAAAGAATATGAAGAAAACAGTATGAATTGTCCTCGACAGATTGCTCCAAGTGATCTACTACTGTGGAGAAAAACAAGAAAATGTCTCCATTATCAGGGTTTTTTACCTGTCCCATGTTGCAAATTATTAGCTCGAGATGACAAAACATATAGTATGTAGTATATCAGTGCCATCTAACTCATTAGCTGCTTGGTAATGCAAATAGGTTATGCAGAGAAGTATATCATCGAAATTGGACTTGCAACTATAGATCAGTTCCTATAATCAAAGATAAAAAAGCAGTATTCAGGATACACATCCAGCGTGTCTTCCCTCAGGTTGGGTGCTCTCTGATCATTTGTCGCATAATGTGTTCCTCTATCATTAGGCATGCTAGATCTTGGATTTCCTTCAACTGGAGCTTGATTTTCTCTGGCATTACCAGAACTTCTGGCAGCACTACCTGTTGAGAAAAAAATATAAGATACTAAAATTGACACATACATTTGAGACTCATTGAAGACCAAATAGATAGACCTGAGAGTTCAGACCAGATTTTGGTGTGATTAGAAGGATTATTAGAAACTGGTAATGCATTAACATTACAAGCCGTTGAAGGATCTGATTGTGGCACTGGAGGAACAGATGGTTGCTCTAGGCCATCATTAAGTTGAGATACTAGCATGGTAGCAAGAACTAAGGTTGCATCAAAGTCTGAATTTGTTCCATCATCAAACCCAAATTTTGGTGCCATTAGAATAGGTCTTCCTTCCAAAGAATAAAGTTAGTAGAAGGATGATTTCATAGCAAAGCAATAATGCTAATAAATCTAGAAACTTACTCCCCTGCTTTTTTGAAAAAAATATGGATGTCAACTTCACACCCTTCACAAAATGTCAGAAAAGCCTATTTTGAAAGAGCATATATACCATAATTAGACAAGTTGCGTCTAGAAAGTCAGAGGGAAGCAAAAGGAAAAAAGCTTCTGCTAGTTGAAGCATTGCAGTGCAAAAGGTCCAACAGAATTACCAAGTCTTAAAACAACCAAATTGAAGTCCACATTCCTATCAAATAATAATAGGATTAAGACCCCATATAAAATGCTTATATATAAATATAACACAGTGTTAGAAGTTCCTTTTACACATTTTTGGAATGAATGAATCATGTCATGTAATTTGTTTCCTGCATAATGGTTCAAGTATGAATCTGAATTCTGTTTCTTTTTCTCTCTAAATTAATTTGATTTTCTTAGCTTCTAGATGCATTATTCTCTTTCGCAGGATGGAAACCAGTTCTTTCACCATTTAACTAGTTTAACAACTACAATGAATAAGTCGATCTTCCAACAGGAGGACAAAATAACAAAGATGACCGGCACTAACAATACAGCATGAAAGAATTCAAAAGAGAATAAAAAACTGCAGAACACCTTCAATTCCTTCATGCTGAATGTGATATCCACGGGATCTCCAATGTGTGTATACTGCAGAAACTCCTCTGCAGGATCAATCCAAAGTTGCGTGTGCAGTGTCGCGTCACTATGATCTGCAGAAAGGAAAGAATAAATTGACCAAGTAAGCAATGCAAAAGCGAATCTCGTCCAGAACTCCAGGAGAAGAATGTACATACAATTAGAAAGCTAAGGTCACACCTTTAGAAGGATCTACATAGCTTCGAAGCTCCACTGCCTTCCCTCCAATCTCATCCCCATCGTCTGATGGAACTACCAACGAATCGGTCGCAATGACTGTGATTTCCTGCATCGACGATTGGAAATTGGCAAGCAGCCTAGCGAGGTCACGCGGCCGTACAGTGAGACTGCTTGGGAACTGCCGTCGGTCGAGCGATAGGTGCTGGCTATCGGGATCAACGTTACAGGTGATCCAATAGGTCTTCTTGACGCCTGAAATCCACGCGGAATAAGAAAGGGCCGATTAAGGAACGATTTTTTTTAGGGCAAGGCAAGAAGCGGAGCGGAGGACTAACCGTTGATGCAGTGGAGGGTGCACTGGAGCTTGGCAGCGTCCGGAGAGGAAAGAGCGGCGTCGAAGCGGTCCATTACGGCGGCGGGAGTGCGGAGTACGGAGCAGAGGGATTTCAGGAGGACGCTACAGCGGGTGGGAGGGGAAGCGAGGGAGTAGACGTCGAAGGCAGAGGGAAGGAAGGAGACGATCTGGTAGGCGGATCGGGAGGCGTTGAGAGTGTGGAATTCGAGCTGCGTGAGGGGGAAAAGGAGATGGAGTCATAGGGAGAAGCGAGAGGGCTACAGATAAGACGAGAGGGAACCTTGGAAGAGGAGGCGAGTAGGACGAGCTCAGTGCCGACGCGCGCGAGGCAGGTGATCGAGCGGGTGAAAGTCTTGAGGGCGTTGCCGCTCAGAGAGAGCTCCATGGCTGGTTTGGTCGAGGTCTGGACGAAGAGGAAGAGGAGAAAGAAGGGTTTTACAGTGATGGAAGAATTAAATAATACCCGACCCGAACGAGGAGAATATGAACAATTATCAATACCCGATATCTGATTCAAATATTAAATTAAATAATATATGATTTTTTTTTCTAAAATCTACTATTTTTGTTGAATATTTATATTAGGAGAAGGTTATATATAAAAATAAAAATAAGATGTTAATTTTAATATATTTTTATTGAATAATAATAGTTAGATAGAAAGAAGAAAAATTATAAATATAGAAGATATTTGATTTTTTAATAGATATAGAGATGGAGGATATAGAATCCGATCCGAATCTGACTCATTGTCATCTCTATTTCTAATGTATCGGAGCCGCTTTTGGAGAATATCTAATTTCAAAATAATTTTTTGGTTCAGACATGACCTAGTCAAGTCTCTCACTTTCTCTCTATTGTGTGATATTGAGGTCGATACTTACCCTAATAATCTTGGCGGTCGACTATAAGTTGACACTGTAATTTATCACCTTTCACATAGCCTAGGGATGTGTTGTGAGAGGAGTCTGGGATGAACATAGTCATCTTTGCTACAATGAGATCCATACTTATCATACATTTTCTTGCTGTTATAAACGCGATGCCAACACGGATGAGACCTAAAATAAATAATAGAGGGTATGGTTGGACTTTTGCAGCCTCCGAAATCCTCGAAATCTAACATGGGTCCAATCGTACTTGTTTAGGTCGATGAGTGAATGATGTGCATAGATTATGCATATTTTTAAGTATTATTTGTGGTACATTTACTTGTATTTCATGAGCATGATTTATATTTTCGCATCATATTTCATTTTGATTTAATTGATTTTACTCTTTTGATTTGGAGATCTTCTCTTTTCGTATTTTGATTGATAAAATGGATTTTTGGAACAAAAATGGAGCATATTGGACATTAGAGGAAACTTGGAGAGAATTCAACAAAGCAAGGTTGTGCCTTATTCAGCCAAAGCATGGTTGTGCCTCATAAGCACGACGGTGTCTCCCATGAATTCGTACATTTACTTGCATTTCATGAACATGATTTCATTGTTTTTACTTCTTTTGTTCGGAGATCTGTTTTTTTTTCCTTTTTGTATTTTAATTGACATGATGCATTTTTAGAGCAAAATTAAGCATTTTGGACATTAGAGCAAGCTTGGAGAGAATTCAGCTTAGAGAGAATCCAGCAAGACAAGATTATGCCTTATTCTGCCAAAGCATGGTCATGCCTGTGAGCCTTATTAAGCCAAAGTACGGTCATGTCTCACAGGTATGCCCATGTCTCCCATGAGTTCTAGCATGCGACACGATCCGATCGTACTTCCCAAACACAACCATGCATCTTTCCATAGCTCAAAACAGAAACCCCCATGGTTCAGTCATGCCCATGAGGTATGGTTGTGCCTTACTTCACCGAAGCTAACACAACACAGTCATGCCAAAAAGGCACAACCGTGTCGCATCATTTAGGGTATGTGTGGGGACCTATAAAAGGGGAAGAAAATCTCCTTTTCAAGAGGAGAAGGGTTTTCCCTTCAAGCAAACTCACAAGATCTATTTTTGAGGGAAATTTCGACGATCCACCCACCATCCGAGCTAAGATTTCATCCAAAGACATCGACAACATCTTGCTAAACTTTTACTTCTCTTTTATTTTCGATTTGAGTTGTAAATTGCTATTTTCTATGACTTGTAGTTATATTTCTTTTGCTATAGAGTAGATTATTCATATTTTAGGATAAATGAAGTAATTGTGATGTGATGTTGATATATGAATTATGAATTTAATCATTTCCATATTCTACAATATGTTTATGTCTTTTTCTTGTTTAATTAAGTATATGTGTTGTATGTTTCGGTGCAATCGACCTCTGGGATTTCAATATTTGATAATATACCTAAATCTATTCAATTTGACCAAGGGATAATCCAAGCAGGACTTGATGTTTTGACTAGCAAGGAAAAGTCTTAACTTTCTTAGACAAGGGGAATACTTGGTGACTTAAGCCAACCCCTAGTGAGTGAAAGTTAGGTAGTGGAAGTTCTGGTGAGTGAAGTCAGACTTTAGTGAGTGAAGCTAGGTAGTAGAAGTTCTGATGAGTGAAGTCGGATCCTAATGAGTGAAACTAGGTGGTGGAAGTCCTGATGAGTAAAGTCAGACCCTAGTGAGTGAAGTTAGGTAGTGGAAGTCCTTATTAAAGAAATGATTCTAATTGATTGATAAAATGATTCTGATTGATTGACCAAATCAATTTAATTAAATGTGATTTCCTAAATATATTCTATGTAATTAATTCATATTAAATTAGGTCTTAGTTTCCTTATTTTATGTCTTGAGAAGTTGTATATATTCTTGTAATTGACTATTGTTCGATATATATAGAATTAATATAGTTTTCTCCCTACATACTTTCATGTTTTTCATGGTATCAGAGCCAAGTTTCTGAAAACAATACACTTTCGCTACAAAAATGGGAGAAAGCTCGAAGGAGAAGGGAGTCAACCAATCAGATCCTCTCTCTTTGCATCATTCCGACCACCCCAGTTTGATTCTCGTCTCCAAACCACTCGAAGGAAATAATTATGGGCAATGGAGTCGCGCGATGCTCATTGCCTTAATTAAGTGCAAAGAACAAAATTGATTTCATCAACGGGACAATCAAGAGGTCGGAAGAAAATCATGATACATTTCAAACATGGGAGCGTTGTAATCACATGGTACTTTCATGGATTCTTAACTCTATTGATTCTAACATTGCAAGTAGTATTATCTATACAGAATCCACAATCGATGTGTGGAATGATTTACAAGATAGATTTTCGCAAGGGAACGATACTTGGATTTTTAAAATTCGTCAAGAAATTATGAAACTTCGACAAGGACACCAATCTGTGTCAATCTACTATACCAAGATAAAAGCTCTTTGGGATGAACTATCTTCATACCACGACCCAATTACTTGCATTTGTGGTGGTCTCAAGGGCTTCGCTGAAAGAGAAGAAAAAGAACGAGTCATGCAATTACTTATGAGTTTTAATGATTCTTTTTCCATTATTCGAGGATCCATACTTTTAATGAATTCTCTTTCCGACACCCGGAAGGTCCATGCACTTATTTACAACATGAGAGACAAAGTGACGTGGCGGCCAACAGAAATAATTTTGGACATGTTGTGAATTTTGCACAACCCAAGACACAAAATCGAATTGGTTCTCGACGAGTCATCGAGGCAGAATCTCACCGTTCGACGAGCAACAAAAGGCTCTACTGTACCAACTGTGAAATGGATGGGCATACCATCGATTGTTGCTTCTATATTCATGGTTTTCCTCCGGGGCACAGATATCATGGCAAAGACATTAAACGGAAAGCAACAAATCTATAAATTCATCTGTTGTTCCCAATATGGAGAGGAGTGAAACCAAGTAGTTGACGTCAAAAGAATATGATCAGATTATGACCTTTCTTCGCAAAGACATCGATAATACTGAACCTCTTATCAATACCTCAGGTATCGATTCTATTTATGCAAATAATACATGGATTTTGGACAGTGGTGCTACTGATCATGTATGTAATACTCCACCTACTGCAATTAAATTATTCTCTAAACATGTTGTTGTGGAACTATCAAATGGAGGACATGCAGAGATAAAATCTATCGGGTCTAAGAAATTAAGCAACAATATGATTGTTGAGAATGTACTCTATGTTCCAAAATTCAAGTTAAACTTGCTTTCGATTAGCAAACTTACACAAGCTCTGGGTTGTAAAGTGACATTTTACCTTGATTATTGTGTAATGCAGGATTTAACTACGAAGAATACGATTGGGTTAGGCAAACAGAGTAATGACTTGTATTAATTTACAGTGAAGCTGATACCTCACCTTTGCAGCACCATCAACCATAAATCCAACCTCTGCATAAACGTCTTGGGCATCCCTCCATTCATCTACTCTGGTCATTATCTAAAACTATTCCAGATATTTCTTTAGAATCAAGCAATGTTTGTGATATTTGTCATTTAGTAAAATAGTCTCATTTACCTTTTTCCATTAGTAATATTTCCAGTCATGAACCTTTTGATCTAATACATTATGATATTTGGGGACCCCATAGAATCCACTCTTATTATGGAGCAAAATATTTTTTGACAATTGTTGATGATTATTCTCGTTATACCTGGGTTCATCTCATGTGTCAAAAGTCTGAAGTTCAATCAATTATCAAGAATTTTTTCTCTTGGGTCAAAACACAACATAATCGCCAAGTCAAAACATTAAGATCTGATAATAGGCTAGAATTTCTTTCTTTGCAAACCTTATTTGATGGCAATGCCACCAATTTTCATTGATCCTGTACTTGCACACCCCAACATAATGGAGTAGTTGAACGTAAACATCGTCATCTCTTAAATGTAGCTCGTGTCATTCACTTTCAAGCCAATCTTCCTTTGAAATTTTTGGGGGAACACATTAAATCAGCATGTTATCTTGTTAATCGTTTACCCACACCACTTTTATCAAATAAAACACCATATGAAAAATTGCATAATAAAATACCCTCTTATTCCCACTTACGGGTCTATAGTTGTCTTTGTTTTGCCACAAATCTACAACCCACTCATAAATTCGATGCTCGTTCACGACGTTGTATTTTTCTTAGGTATCTACCAGGGCAAAAAGGATATCTTCTCTATGATTTGGCTGACAAAAAAATGATTACTTCTCGAGATGTCATATTTTATGAAAATATTTTTCCATACTCAACCACGTCATATGATGACCAAGACGATATGCCAGTTTTGCCAAAGCCTACCGATAACGACATAGAGATACCTTTAATCACTCAACCTACACAAGATATCAATAATCCTACTCATAGCCACATTGACCTCCAACCCAATAACATGCCTACACACAACCCGAACACACAAGACGATATGCCAGTTTTGCCAAAGTCTGCCGATAACGACATAGAGATACCTTTAATAACTCAACCTACACAAGATATCAATAATCCTACTCATAGCCACATTGACCTCCAATCCAATAACATGCCTACACACAACCTGAACACACAAGAACAACCACATCAACTGAATGAAATTTCTCTACAGCCAGAATCACTACTCCGGAGATCTACTAGACCTAGTCGCACACCATCCCACCTTCGAGATTATCAAGTCAACCATACTCTGCCAGTCACTACCTCGTCTCTTCTGGTTAAATCCAGCACTCAACACCCATTATCAAGGTATGTGTCATATTGTAATCTTTCTCCGTCACACCGTACTTTCATCTATAATGTTTCTCACTTGGTCGAGCTAGAAACATATGAGCAGGCCTGTAAAGACCAAAAATGGATTGAAGCGATGAATGCTGAAATTTCTGCACTAGAAGCAAATAAGACTTGGTCCCTTGTTTCTCTTCCCACAGGACATCGCCCCATTGGATGCAAATGGGTATACAAGATCAAGTACAACTCTAATGGTACTGTTGAAAAATATAAAGCTCGTCTGGTTGCCAAAGGATACACCCAAGGAGAAGGTATTGATTACAATGAAACATTTGCTTCAATTGCAAAACTCACCACTCTTCGATGCATACTAGCTATTGCATCTGTTCGTGGTTGGGCCCTTCACCAAATGGATGTTCAAAATGTATTTTTACATGGCGACCTTGTGGAAGAAGTCTATATGCAACCACTCCCTAGTTTCCGTCGACAGGGGGAGTCACTTGTATGTCGACTTCATAAATCCCTTTACGGATTAAAACAAGCGTCAAGATCATGGTTTCAAAAGTTTTTTCTGCCATTACCAAGTTTGGTTTCCAACAATCACGATTGATTACTCACTCTTCACACAGGTGTGTAGAAATTCTTTTACAATCATCTTGTTGTATGTTGATGATATGATTATAGCAAGGAATGATCAAAAGGCCATCAACAATGTGAAAGCTTTTCTTGCAACTTGCTTTAAATTGAAGAACCTTGGAATGTTAAAATATTTCCTTGGAATTGAAGTAACTTGTTATAAAATGGCATTTCCATCAACCAACACAAATACACACTCGATCTTCTTCAAGAAGCAGGATTGGTTGGTGCAAAACCTGCTAAGTTTCCCATGGATCAATCCTTGAAGCTCGCCTCAAATAATGACAACTTACTCAAAGATCCGATGCATTATCGACGATTGATAGGAAAGTTGATCTACTTAATCATCACAAGACCAGAAATTTCATTTCCAGTCAATACTCTTAGTCAATTTATGCAAGAACCTTGACAACCTCATCTTGATGCAGTTCATCGATTGCTTCGATATTTAAAAGGTACACCAGGACAAGGATTATTTTTTCCTTCTAGAGGTGATTTAAGTCTGGTCGGGTTCTGCGATGCAGACTGGGGTGGAGACATTTCTACACGGCGATCAGTCACTGGTTATTGTATTTTTCATGGAAAAACTCTTATCTCATGGAAAAGTAAGAAACAAGTCACTACGTCTAAGTCTTCAGCTGAGGCGGAATATAGATTCATGGCTTCCACTACTTGCGAAGTAACTTGGCTAAGGTACTTATTACGAGATTTGGACAGTAATCATCAACAGCCAGTACTTTTATATTGTGATAATTAAGCAGCTATGCATATCGCTGCCAATCTGATTTTTCATGAAAGGATAAAACACATTAAGATAGACTGCCACATTGTCCGTGAGTGAATCGAAAAAGGAGAAATTAAGACTGCTTATGTGCCAAGTGAAAACCAGATCGCAGACATATTCACCAAGGCATTGGGTGAATCTCCATTTCGCACACTTGTTCACAAGCTGGGCATTCTTGACATCCACACTCCAACTTGAGGGGGAGTATTAAAGAAATGATTCTAATTGATTCACCAAATCAATTTAATTAAATGTGATTTCCTAAATATATTCTATGTAATTAATTCATATTAAGTTATGTCTTAGTTTCCTTATTTTAGGTATTGAGAAGTTGTATATATTCTTGTAATTGACTATTGTTTGATATATACAGAATTAATATAGCTTTTCTCCCTACATACTTTCATATTTGTCAGTCCTGGTGAGTAAAGTCGGTTCATAATGACGAAGCTAGGTGATGGAAGTCTTTGTGAGTGAAGTTGAACCCTAGTGGGTGAAGCTAAGTGGTGGAAGTCCTGGTGAGTGAAGCTAGGCAATGGAAGTCCTAATGTGTGACGCTGGGGAACCCTATGAGAAGTTAACCCTAGGTAATGAGAAGTCTTGGAGGAGCAAGTTCTAAGTATGTGTGACTGACTGGTTTCCTGTCGACACACGCGGTCGATAGGACCAACGAATTATTAATAATGCTAACATTATTGTCTTTACTATTTTATATCTATTATGCTAACTCAGTGCTGCAAATAAGTCTTAATAGATCAGCTTAATCAAATACTAAGCAAGGCCGGAGAATGACTAAACAGGTCTGAAGGACCATATGTTTGGCAGATAAGTGGAGATAGGCACTGGAGGAGAGTGTTCCAGTGATGACGAGTCTCATTTGAGGACTTTAGGCGCATTTCTAATTTTATTTCAGAAACCTAAATTAAGACTCCGACTAGATCCTGATCTCAGAGAGACAGAATCTAATTACTAAACTACTTATTTTTATTGTGCTAACTTCGTCTTGCAGGGTATACTATATTCTGTTGGACTAACCCATTTTGCAGAGCGAAAGAAGTACAAAATACCTCGGGTGAACAGTACCTGAGGTGTCTTCCATGTGAAGGAAGGTGCCTTGAGCAAGGCTATGGAAGACACCTTCGAGAGCTTGGAAGACGCCTTCAGTTAGATAACGTAGAAGACCTCGACGACAATAAGAGCCAATTTTAGGGGGATAAGAGTTGGTATTGAAGGCACCTTCAATGGTGTTGAAGGCGCCTTCCATCCCATTTAAAAGGGCTATTCAACCAAAGCTTTGAATACAATTCTTCTACATGTTCATTCGACGTTCTGACTGCTTCAACTTCATGCTATTGCTCTACTGCGACACTAATGTACCCAACTATCGTTGAGAAACCGTCCAACACCGAGCTTGATCCGTTAAAACTACAAGTGTTGGGTAACGAAGTTTCCTTCTGTACTTAATTATTGCTTAAAGAAAAGTGTAGCTTGTTACACTTTTCCTATTCTTTTTATTATACTTAGTCCTCTCTTTCTGCGGTTCCAGAAGAGGTCTTTAGTATATTACTCGTTGATAGGTCTGTGGGTTCTAGGTCTTGAAGTAGGAGTAAAATTTTTTTTTCTCATTTTCATCCATGAAAAATTATTAAAAAATTGATGAACTTATAAATTTATCTATCCGTTAAATAAATAAAAAATAAATATTTTTTTAAAAAAATCTTTTCATAAGCTCAGAAATGGAAGATTTTAAATTAGTATTCTTGGCGCCTTTTTTTTGTTTTTTTTTTTGTCTTATTCTACAATCTTGTAAGTCTACTTTGAAAAACCACCAACTCTTACCTTAAATAGTTTCTTCTTCCACTCCCTTTTCTCCCCTTCTTCTTCAGATCCCTCGTGGCTTGCAAGATAATGATGGCGAACTGGCGAGCAGATCCGGATCGGCTAGAGGCTCCGATGCCCATGGCGGATGCCGTGCAAGCACTCATCGACCTCCTCGTCGACCCTCTCCTCCCTGCTAGTACTTCCCCGCAATACTCTCCCGCCGAGGATGAACAGCTCGCCGTCGCCAAACAGGCATGCTCTCTCTCTCTCTCTCTCAATCTCATCTGCTGATAGTTGTGGAGAGCCAGTGCGAGTAAGCACGGGCGGGAGGTGGTGCTGAGATTGACGGGCTTGGAGCGACGCTCCGGACCACTGGATGCGGGTGAGAGTGCAGGGATAGGGTTTAGGAGGACCGTCGGCCGGGTGCGCAGCCGCCACGAGACAAGGGAAGGAATGAACTCGGGTTGCTAGGGAGGGCTAGCTCGAGCCCTCGTTCGGGCTCCAACTGCGGCGGAGGGCGTCGTAGTCTCTGCATCGAGTCCTCGTCGTTACTCGTGGTCGCCGTATCGTCGCCGAAGTAGAGGAATCCACACCCTCCTCTCATATCCCCCTCATTGCCTCCTCTCTCTCTCTCTCTCCCTGTAAACAAAGCCCTAGAAAATTCCATTCCATTTCTAGTTCGCACTTCACGCTCTACTAGACAAACTCAGCATGAGGCCAAAATGTTGAAATCGAACCAACTCTCAACTCTGGGCTCGGCGATTTGCTCTCTCCCGTAGCATCATGTCTTCTTCTTCTTCCTGCTCGCTCGGATGCTGCGATTTACCTCCCTCGTGATGGCCTTGGGTCGGGTACGGCAGGGGGCGTTTCGCCTTTGCCACAATGTCTTCTTCTTCTTCCTCCCGTCCCCTCCCCTCACGGCGGAACAAGGAGCTCCGGCCGCTCCCGTGGGGGTTTTGCCAGCTGACCTCGGCTTCAGATGAGGAGCAACAATCCGTCGTCAAACAGGAGCGCCATCGCTCCAAATTTCATATTTTTAATAATTTTTATTTTTTTAATTTGTAATTAAAAAAAAAAAAAGACTGGGCTCGAGTAGTGGAATGAGCTATCACCACTAAGCTGGGTGTGTAGATCAGACCAAAGCTAGCTTAACATAATCTAGGTCTATCAAAACTCATTGATGGTGTTTCTTTAACCTAAAGTTTTAGCATGTACACTATTAAAATAGTGAAACAAATTTATTAGTGTTGTTCTGAAGTAAATTAGAGTCGTTGGGGGTGAGCGTATTCGTCTTTTTGCCACAATGTACACTATTAAAATAGTGAAACAAATTTATTAGTGCTGTTCTGAAGTAAATTAGAGGTATCTTTTGGTTAAAATTTATTGACGAATTTAAAAGGTTCATTTTTTTAAAATAAAATATGAATATATCTAGGGGTCATCAAAAGTAGAACAATATTAATTTGATATAAATTTGAGATTTTTAAAGTCATTAAGACTTTTTAGTAGAGTGCTTATAAAATAATTGTTGATCTAACAATGTTTCATAGACTGGCTTATTTAAAAAAATCACTAGTTGTTTTTGTATAATATTTTTGTTTGTATACCATATAATTTGATAAATTGCTGATCTAACAATGTTTCATAGACTGGCTTATTTTAAAAAAATATTTTTTTTTATAACATTTTTGTTTGTATACCATAATTTATCACTTGGAAATTGTCTTGATTATTTTATTCTTCTGTAAATAATGATGCAGATGCACTCTGTTGTCCTCCTCTATAATTACTACCACAGGAAGCAATTTCCGCAGCTCGAGTTTCTTGATTTTAGATCATTCTGTAAACAAGCAACTATGAGCAAACGAAGTCTTCTTAGTTTTATGAAATTCACGCACAAAAATGTGGAACATCCATTAGATTCAGACAGACAGCTCTCTATCTTGGAAAAGGAGATTATGACTGCATGCGATATTGCTGCTACTTTAGATGCATCAGAGAATTCTCCAGACATGGAAGGATGGCCAGTTTCCAAGGTTGCTGTACTTCTTGTAGATGCTAACCATGCAAATTGTTATCTTGAGTTTGGTTCTATAACTCAAGGAATCAAGTCTTTGCCAGAGAAGAGACTAGACAAACCAATTGTTAATACGAGCAAATCCTTTGAATCATTGAAAAATGATGTTTCACTTAAGAAGCTTGCATTTTCTGCTGTGCAGCAAAAACCAGGTGCTAATGTTTCCTTAATTCAGAATATATTGTGAAATAGTTTTTATTTTAAGGCAATTGAATTGTGCATCTTGTCGTACTTGTACAGTTTCCATGTTTTGCTCAATTTTAGAGGCTAATGATGCTGGTTAGTTTGTCTTATGGTATATTCTTTTCGTCAGCAAGAAACATTGAAGTTAACATTGCCATATTTGCTAATCTGTTCAGATAGATTTGTGTATCCATCTAATATTCCTACCCTACTATTGTTGCCTCAACTATCAAAGAAATTTAACCAATAGTTTTGTTGTTTATGTACATTGTCATTTTGAAAGTAACTTTTCTTACTATTGAACAGGTGATTGCTGCTCCAAATTATCTGTTCTAGAAAATCATCTAGTATATTCACTAAGCGACGAGAAGACAATGACTGTGCTATATATAATGGAGACTCCAGAGGTTATTAGTGGAGCACTTATGGAATTTCCTATAAAAGATGTGCTAAACAGGTCTTTACCACAATAACAATGAAAGTTTATATCTAACTGTTAGGCGTTTATGATTTCGTTATTTATAGTTTGGTTTTATTTTTTTTCCCTTTCTCACAAGCAAAAAATGACAATTTAGAAGTTTTGAATATGGTTTGATTGAACTATTCTTTGCTATCCAACTTTAATGATAATATCAATTGAATTTACAGCTTGAGAGGGCCTCTCTTCAGAACTGGCTCAACCCCCCCTGAAGTCACTTCTGTCGTGGAGTACTACCATTTGTTGCCATATGTTGATAAACTGTTAGAGTGGCTGTCCAGGCAAGTAAATTTATCCATCCTAGTTGCTCAACTTTTTGATAATATCATCTTTTTACAACAGAGTAGCACCACATTCTGCTCCTTTAAATTTCCCAGCCAAGCACCCAACAGATGTGCATGATTTATCGGAGTCACCAAGATCAGTTACCATAGTAGATCATCGGCTAAACAAATCTTACCTGTTGCCAATGTCAAGAGATGAGACAGCAGAAGGAAAATCTGCCATAAAGGAGAACATGAACAGGACAGGAAAATCAGATGTGAATACCTGTACAATTAGCAAATCTTTGAAAGAATCAGCATTTACAGTCTCTGATAGTTGGAAGATGGGGAACAACTCATCTGCTGCCCAATTGCAGCCACCATGTTTGAATAAGCGTGGAAGTGACATCTTCTATTCTTCTAATGGCGCTAATGTCGGTTACCATGACATGGTAATGTTTCTTGGCGTGGGAGGATCATATAATTGACTCTAACTAGTGGAATAAGACTTAGGGGGCGTTTGGTTTAGGGTAATAGGAGTGTGGAATGGGAATAGGAATCATTGATTCCCATTGTTAATGTTTGGATTATAGGAATAGGAATACAAATAAGGGAATTAATCCTTGAAATTGGGTAATAACTCATTCCCATGTACCTCCCCTTCAATGAGTCATTACCCTATTTTCATCAATCAAAATATTCCCTTATTCCAAAAATAACCTTTACTTAAAACTAAAATTTTCTCCATTAATATCAAATATCAAAATATATTTATTTATTTTTTCTTTCATATCACTTATCTCTCCTTATTCTCTCTCATTATATTTTCTCTCTCATCATAGTTTCTCTCTCATCATTTTATCACACACTTTCTCTCTTCTTAATCTCTCCTATCACACTGTCTTTCCTCTTTTTTCTCATTACACTTTCTCTCTTATCATACTTTCTCTCTCCTCAATCTCTTCCATCACACTCTCTTCCTTCTTTTTTCCCTCATCACACTTTCCCTCTCCTCAATCTCTCCCATCACACTCTCTTTTTTCTTATCACACTTTCTCTCTCCTCAATCTCTCTTATCACACTTCCTCCTTTTTTCCTCAACACACTTTCTCTCTCATCACACTTTCTCTCTCATCATACTTTCTTTCTCCTCAATCTCTCTTATCACACTTACTCCTTTTTTCCTCAACACACTTTCTCTCTCATCGTACTTTCTCTCTCATCAATCTCTCCCATCATATTCATTGTTCTCTTTTTCTCTCACCATACTTTCTCTCTTCTCAATTTCTCTCATCACACTCTCTCTCCTCATTTTTTCTCACTATATTTTCTCTCTCTTCATCCTCTCCTATCATACTTTTTCTCACATTATATTTTCTCTCATCATACTCCAATCATACTCTCTTTTTTCATTTTCTCTCATCACACTTTCTCTCTCTTCATTCTTTCTTATCACACTTTCTCTCTCATAATACTTTCTCTCTCATCATTTTCTTTCATCATATTTTTCTCGCACATTCATCTTTCTTTCACATCTAATTTTTTCTCTTAGTTTCCTTTAAGGGTAAAAAAGGAAACTTTGATTTATTCCGATAAAAGATATACAACTAACCAAACATTACTTTTAAGAGTGATATCCATGCTCATACCCATTCCCATTCCACAATACAATGATTCCCATTCCGATTCCTATTCCTAGGAAAGAACCAAACGCCCCCTTAGTTGCTGTTGTTGTTTCATCTTTCTAACTCCATCATTGAAATCATTGCTGCCTTTTATAGGTAGATGGAATGAATATGATAAAAAAGTCACGTAAAGGAGGAGATTCTGGAGAGATCTCTAGCATGAAAAATGCTTCAAAGCCTTTTCAAAATGCAATTGATGTGTCTCTTGTACCAGTTCAGCATACAACTGAAAATCCTGATGAATTTAAGCCTGTCGTGAAACAAGAGCATTTGCATGTTTGCTTGAACATTCTTCAGAAAAGACGAGATGATTTGGTAAAAACTGTTTCTTTTTCTGAACATAATTTGATTTCTTTTTTTATAATTATTAAAAAAATTCTCTGTCTGATAGGTTCAAGAACATCAATATATGGGTGGTGAACTTGCTCAGTGTGAGATGGCAATACAAGCAATTCTAGTTGGTAATTTGTTTTATTGAATATACCTAATATCCATCCTGTGACCAAATTTTGTTTACTAAGTGAAGGGAAACTGAATAAAAAAAATAAGTTTGTTTCCTCTCCTATCAATTTGTTTACTTGAATGGAAAGAAATTAAAAAAAAAAAAAATCCTTTCGCCATTTACTTTGATGGTCATATAGGAGGAAGTAAAAAGTTTGTTAGTTATCATTCCCAACTACTGCAAAATATGAAATAAATATTTTTTATTAGTAGCAATTTGTAAATGCACGGGCTAGAACTGAACTATGCTCTTTCCGACTATAACATAATAACCATCAACTCTCTAGCTACATCCATAAGACATCCGTGTTGTTTCAAATTTGAATTTATGCTCTAGTCATTTGCTTCAGTGTTAGTGTTATGACAAAGTTTCAAAAATGCAAGCAGTTTCTATTGCATAATATACTTTATTGTATGTTTATCATTTTTTTCAAGGGAAATCAAACGATGAATCAGCGATTCATGCCTGTAACACTTTGTGCTCGAGCCAAATGCACACATCTACATCTACATCCTTACCTTCTGAAGATAAGAACAAACAGCAAGAGATCAGAATTAGGAGATTTTCGGAAGCAATTCTCAGGTCAAAAAATTCTTGTCAGGCAAGTTATATTTGATGACTGTAGCTTTCATCCTTTTTTTGTATGGCCAAGCTTAATGTGGTAATGATGAACTGAAAAAAAAAAACTTTTTAGCGAAATCTTGGATATTTTTTTTTGTTCGTTTCTTTCATGAAAGCTAGAACTATTTGTTTATTTTCTGTATCTATCCAGTAACCTGTTCTTAGATATCAACTTCTCTACATTCAAAGTATAAATGAATTGAACAATGTTACCCTCTCGTAGGTATCTGTCCATCTCATTTTTCTATGCTATTTGTGCTCGACTCATGTGTGATTTTGGCTTTTGCAGGAATTGAACGACATTTGTTCTCAAAATGGCTGGATAATGCCAATGTATGCTGTGTTTCCATCCATTGTTAATGGTAAGCTAATGTCTGTTCTCTTTTCATTAGAGAATAATTTATTGGTTAACAAGCTGCTCTCGTTTACATTTTCTCAAGACGCTTCACGTTATGCAGCTTTTCATTTGGTGCATTACTTCATTTCTGGTTGTAATTTGTTTCTCACTTTTGCAGAAAGTTTCCAAGCGACTGTGTCAGTGAGAGGAATTGATTTTGAAGCTAACGTTGTTGGTGATTTCAGGAGCAATCCTGACGAAGCGCGATTATCTGCAGCTACAAACATGGTGACCAAACTTCATAATATGGCAGATCAACAAAATGTTGTTGAATGTTGAAATCAAGTTCCTCCCATGGTCTTTTGGTTTAGGTATTGTTCTCTCTAAACAAACATAACCTTTAAAGTTGGATTTTGATCAAAATATTTGGAGCTTGCACAAAATACATGAAATAGGAATAAGTTGAGTCAGATTGATCAATTTTGTTAGTTTCTGGAATTGCTATGGTAAAGACGACCAGATATTAGACGTTTACTAGCTTATCGATCGAACACATGGTTAAAGTGGTTTTAGTTGAGAGCGGGTGGATTGAGATTATTGCCGACCATGGTCAGTTTATAATCGACTGCTCAGTGAGGAATTTTTTTAATAAAAATTTGATTTCTATTTCACTAAACAAAGGTATTATCCTTTAAACTATTGGGCACTCATAATAATACAATGCTTTTCTAATATTTTTTTTAAAATATATATTTTAATAAAATGCCCCTTTTAATAAAATTATATTTTAAAATATATTTTAAATATTTTTAATATCCCGATTTGACTACATGTAGATAACATTTGATATGGAGAGATAAAACTTCGGGTTAATTCCTAATTTAGTCCCTCATTATTTGACGTAGTCCCAATTTCGTCCTTATTTTTTCAATTGACCAAGTTTAGTACTCTAATTTTCGAACGTCTTCCCAAATCAATCCTTCCGTCCAAATCTCTGTTAAAGTAGACAGGGCGACTTGTTTAACCGGTGGAAGTGACCAGTTACTTTTAGATCTTGTGCTGTTTTCTCTAATTCTGGAGTTACCCTAGAAATCGACTTACGTGTTGTTCATCGATGCAAGGAGAGGTAGCGTATTTTGTCAAGCTTTTATCATTCTTTCTCCTCGCTGCTTCCATTTTACCCTCCTCTAGGTCTCTCCTCCCCTCCCCTCCCCTCCCACCTCTCTTTGTTATTTTGATTTTAGCTTATCATTCATACAGATACAACTACGCAAGTACAACTAGATCAAAAACCCCTCCTTTGGTACATACTTACTGGAGATTTTGGAGCAACTCTGACAAGTGAGGGCAACTTTTGTTGTGTGTTTGCTCTTCACGATAGGTATGCTCCTCCAATTCTGTAACATAGAAAACAAATGGTTTCCGACAATAGCATTTCCAAACTTCGTTTGTTGAGATTATGTAAAGTAAAATATAAACTTCATTCACTCAATTTGTATTTGAATGAAATTGAATTTGTAAATGATTCTAATCATGCTCAAAGATATGAAGGGTAATGTAATTCCATTATTTTCTTTTCCAAGCAGAGTGACAAAAAGCTAGTGAAGACCTCAAGCTAAGCTTCCATACATTATAGAGTATTTTTATTCTCCGTGAAATAGATTTGTTGATATCACACTCGCTCTCCCCTTATTTAATGACTCAACGTAGTAAAACTTGCTTGGATCACACTCCAAATTATGGTAAGATATACACAAATGAAGTACTTAATGTTTTGCTAATTTACTATGTCATAATTTTCATTAATTCATTGAGTTATTAATTATTAATTGTGCATATTTTTCTAGGACTTTGTGGTGAACCAGACTTCCTTACAATTAAGTTTTATTATAATAGGGAGATGAAATCTAGTCTTCATGACAAAAAATATATAGGTGGACAATTCGATTATTTTGACTATGTTGATAGGGATATTTTAGGGATGATTGAATTGTGGGGCTATGCGGAGGATATAGGGTATAAAGACAAGCAATCTATCAAATTTTGGCATAAATTTGGAGAAACATTGAAAGATGGAAAATATTTGAAAACTGACACAGATGTTTTGGATATTATCCCCCATATTCCTAGTAATTATGAGGTTGAAATATACATTGAGCAGAATGATGGTCAGACGAGGTTGGGGGGCATACTGATTAGGATGGAGAAAGATGTCAGGGAATCTGAGATAGATAATATCAACAAAGTTGTTGATGAATTTGAAGAAAGTGATTATGATTTTGATGAAAATGATAGGTTGTTTGAAACTTTTGTGCATTATGATGCAGGAGTCAGTAAAGAGAAAGACTTGACTGATGATGGACACATTTCTGATGAGTTGCTTCCTATGATGCAACAACATGAAGGGGATGTTGATTGTGTGAATGATGATGGTTTTGGAAATCCATTAACTTCTGATGATGAGGATGTAATATGAGATTTCCCTATTTATGATAAAAATACTGATTCCGAAAACCCACAATTGAAGCTTGGGCTGATTTTTAATTCGAAGAAAGAAGCAAAATTTGCAATTGAAAGTTTATTGCATCAGAAAAGGAATGTCAGTTATGTTAGTAAAGAATGATGGCAAGAGACTTAGAGCAAAATGTAGAAACAATGATTGTGGATGGTTAATTCATGTTTCGATGATGACCAACGACACGTGTTGGCAAGTTAAAACTTTCTAAGAGAAACACAACAATTGCGTTTGGACGATTGAAAATAAATGCATTACCTCAAGTTGGTTAGGGAAAACATTTGTCAAAAAATTCATGACAAATCCCAAGTTAGGAAGCCTTGAGTTCAAGAATGAGATTCGTCAATCAATGAATGCAGAGATTTCTAGGAAAGTGGCTTACCTAGCGAAGAGAAAGACATTGAGTTTGGTTGAGGGAACTGTTGAGGAGCAGTTTGGTAAAATTAGAAATTATTGTGCTGAGTTGAAACGGACTGATAGAGATGGCACCGTCATTTTGAAGTTAACTGAGGATGAAGTTAGACCGAGGTTTTAAAGAATGTATGTTTGCTTTTCTGCATGTAAGTTAGGATTCCAGGATATATGTAGGCCTGTAATTGGTGTTGATGGTTGTTTTCTGAAATCAAAAACAGGTGGATAGTTATTGTCAGCTGTTGGATTAGATCCAAATAATAATATATTTCCAATATGTTATGCCTTAGTTGAGGGAGAAACAAAAGATACTTGGATGTGGTTTTTGCGGTTGTTAGCTGTTGACATAAACTTAGGAAATGACTGTGCATGGACATTTATGTCAGACAAACAGAAAGGATTGATTCCTGCTTTGGACAGTTTGTTTCCGAATGCTGAGCACAGATTTTGTGTACGACATATGCATAACAACATGAAAAATGATGGATATAAAAGTGTAGCCATTAAAAATGCTTTGTGGGATGCTGCAAAGGCGACAACAGTTCAAGAATTTCATAAGAGGATGCAAGAGTTGAAGGAGATTGATTGTAATGCATATGAGTGGTTAGCAAAAAAGCATGAGAATCATTGGAGTAAGGCATTTTTCAGCACTATCCCCAAATGTGATATATTGTTAAATAATATGTGTGAGTGCTTCAATAGTTTGATTTCGTATGCAAGAGAGAAATCAATAATTGAAATGTTTGAAGCAATCAGAAATTTGTTGATGCGGCGATTTCAGTTAAATCGTGAGAAGGCTGAAAAATGGAATACAAGAAACTGTCCAAGGATAAGAGCTATCTTAGCTAAAATTTCTTTGGAGGCTGCCAAACTTATTCCTATGAAATCAGATAATATGCACTTCCAAATTAAGGCTACAAGCAGTCAAGAGCAGCACATGGTGGACCTTTCTACAAATTCTTACAGTTGTAGACAATGGGATTTGACAGGTATTCCATGCAAGCATGCATTATGTGCACTTTGGTGTAAACATGAAGACGCCGAGGCTTTTGTTAGTCACTACTACAAGACTGAAGCTTACAAGAAATGTTATTCAAGATCAATAATGTCGATTAATGGGCCTGATTTGTGGCCAGATTGTGTGTTTCCACCTCCACTTCCTCCATCTTATAATAAGAACAAAGCTGGAAGACCGGCCAAATTGAGAAGAAGAGAACCTGACGAACCTCCAGCAAAATGTCATACCAAATTTAAAGCTCCACATAGACAAAACAAATGCAAGAGATGTGGCCATTTAGGTCATAATCAAAGGACTTGTACAGATGATAGAAACACACAACAAGAGGCAACTTCACAGCAAAGTAGTGTCCAACCAACAAACATCAATTCGGTACTCAATACAAGGGAGAAAGTACAAGTTAGTTAAAAACAATCTATGAAAATAGTTTCTTAAAGTTTTGTTAACAATTGTAATTTTGATACAGGTGAAGAGACCAAATAGAATTGAGATACAGATTGGAGGGAGCTCGAACACCTTAACAAATGTGAATGTAAGTTTACTTAATTTCATTTTATGCTTTTGCTTCCATGTATTAAACTATTAAACATATTGTTGACAGATGATAGACAGAAACACACAACAAGATGCAACTTCACAGCAAAGTAGTGTCCAACCAACAAACATCAATTCGGTACTCAATACAAGGGAGAAAGTACAAGTTAGTTAAAAACATTCTATGAAAATAGTTCCTTAAAGTTTTGTTAACAATTGTAATTTTGATACAGGTGAAGAGACCAAATAAGATTGAGATACAGATTGGAGGGAGCTCGAACACCTTATCAAATGTGAATGTAAGTTTACTTAATTTCATTTTATGCTTTTACTTCCATGTATTAAACTATTAAACATATTGTTGAAATGAATTTAGGTGGATCAATCTACCATCATTCAAACACCAGTGTTTGTCAAAGGTGGTAGAAATTACACCACAATCTCCAAACTTCGATCGATATCAAGCGATTCAAGAAGACAAGTTCAATCAATGTTGTTAGGACCAAAAGTAGCTAGAGGGGGGGGTGAATAGCTCGTCGCGTTCGCTCGGTGCTCGGCGTTGCTTGTTTCTTCAAGAATATGCAGCGGAAAATACAGAAACAAATACAACAACGCTAACACGGTTGGTTTACTTGGTATCCACCTCACAAGAGGTGACTAATCCAAGGATCCACACCAACACACGCACCCTCCACTATGAAAACACTCCTTTTCGGTAACTACCGAGGGCGGAGAAGCCCTACAAGACTCTCAATACAAGTAGAAGAAAGGGTAGTAAAGAATAAGCAAAAGCTTACAAGAGATGCAGTAAAAACCCTAGCTTCTTCTTCTTCTCGTTGCAACTCGCCTCTTGACTTGGATGAACCTCCAAGAACCTTCAAGAACTGGCGGTGAGGAGCTTAGAGAGTGCTAGGGAGGAGCTGTGATGAATCTGGAATGAATCGGTGAAGTTCTTGCCGCAGCCATCGAACGCCTGTAGCTATAAACGATGTCAACGGTCGGATCCCGATCGATTCGAATGTTCCCAATCGATCGGGGAGGCTTTGGATCGATCCACGGATCGATCCAGAGCGCCTTTGTGCTCTGGAAATGCGCCTGGATCGATCCACGGATCGATCCAGCGCTTATCGCGCGAAGCAGCCGCGTCCCAATCGATCCACTGATCGATCCAGAAGCTCTCTGTTCGCTGGGACAGGTCTGGATCGATCCACTGATCGATCCAGAGCCTGGATCGATCCACTGATCGATCCAGCACTTGGTTTTTGTCCAAAACCAAGTCCTAAACCTCCCAAACCAACATCCGGTCAACCTTGACCTGTTGGTATGTCATGCCTAGCATCTAGTCACTCCCTTGACCTGCTAGGACTCCCTTACCAAGTGTCCGGTCAATCCCTTTGACCCACTTGGACTTTTCTCCCATGCCAAGTATCCAGTCAATCCTTTGACCTACTTGGACTTCCCAGCACCAGATGTCCGATCATCCTTGATCCATCTGGATTTTCCCTTGCCTGGCTTCACTCACCAGGACTTTCACCTAGCTTCACTCACTAGGGTTTTCATCTGCCTAGCTTCACTCACTAGGACTTTCACCTGGCTTCACTCACCAGGGTTTTCCATCTGCCTAGCTTCACTCACTAGGACTTTCACCTGGCTTCACTCACCAGGATTTCCATCTGCCTAGCTTCACTCACTAGGACTTTCACCTGGCTTCACTCACCAGGATTTCCATCTGCCTAGCTTCACTCACTAGGACTTCCTTCTGCCTGGCTTCACTCACCAGGACTTTTCTTCTGCCTGGCTTCACTCACCAGGACTTTCATTTTGCCTAACATCCCAGTTAGGACTTCCCAGTCAAGTATCCAGTCAACCTTGACCTACTTGACTCTTCTTCAATCAATATCTTATTGTCAAACATCTAAACTCAAACCAAGACTCAGCTTGGTTACCCAGGTCAACCTTGACCTGAGGGATATTGCACCAACAATCTCCCCCTTTTTGATGTTTGACAATACCACAATAACACTTACAATCTCATATGTAAGTTAGGCTAATCCCATAGCCTCCTTCTTCATGCCACTAGGTAATGAAAGCATAAATTAAGCTCTTCATTCTCCCCCTAAGAGGGCAAACTCCCTCTAGGTAATGAAAGCCTAACTTACTCCCTTTCATGAGTCCTTTCATTCTCCCCCTATGACCTTCCCATAGGTAATGAAGGACTAAGCTTAACCATACATTCTCCCCCTATTGGCACACATCAACCCATCGTTGGACACGCATCAACCTATGCTCCAATTCTGGGCACACTTCAACAAATCCATTTGTTGAAGACTCTCCCCCTGAAGAGTTGCTCATCGTTGTTCACAACATCACTCGTTGTGATCAACACGATAATGAAGGTCTCATACCCTTCATTTATCCTTAACTTCTCCCTCAATGTAGACAACTACCCAACCTTGAGCATTATCTACCACTTGAGTGTCCACTTGAAATAATGAGGATATCCACTCCCCATTTTTCCCCATTTCAAGTTTAAATGCTCAACCTTGAGCAAGTCCACAATAGAAGGTTAACCACCTTCCAAGGTTCATGAAAAATAATTTTCATGTCTTTAAAGAGTCCCTCCCCCTAAAGACATGGTGGTAACTTCTGTCATTGCACCAACAATGACTTGGAATCCCTAAAATATTAGGAAATCCAAATTTAAAAGTTTTGAGGTTCAAATATTCAAAATTTGAAACAACCTCAACCTAAACTTCTACTTAGTCGTCGTTAACCAATCCATCCTTGTTTTCAACATGAAAACACCCTTTGTATGTATACAAATGTATTTAAGGGGTTTGGAATGGTTACTTAGACTCAAAGAGGTTCAAAGATGCTGAGATCAGGCCTTCCTAGCCAAAATCAGCAACTTGGATCGATTGGAGTTGGGTTCCAATCGATTGAACCTTTCTGAATCGATCCACGGATCGATTCAGACTCCCTGGATCGATCGGCTGATCGATCCAGCGAGCTTCTGCTCGCGGGAATTGCCGTTTGAATCGATCCATGGATCGATTCATGGAACTCCAATCGATCCATGGATCGATCGGAGCTCTGATAGTTGCTGAAATTCCATTTCAGTCAACTTCAGAAACCCCTAGAAAATTCTACAAAAATCCAAAAATTATGAAATTTCGTGTAGACATTATTTAGGGCATACTTAATCATGGAAAAATAGCTTTCTATGAAAATACATCATATTTTCAAAGATTGACACAAACTTGAAAACTTGCAAAAATTTTAGTGTTTTTCTTCAAGTTTGTGTCTAACTATTCAATGGTGATTACTATCAAAAGATAGCATTCACCAAGGTTTTCCAAAAACATTTTAAAAACATTTTCAAAACCAATATCCCATCATGTTCCTTGGGCATAATGCACATGACTTGTACATTAGCTTTCCCAATGATGGGAAAACACATAACTATGTGTTTTGATGGACTTAAAACTCAAAAGAATGTACTAAATCAACATCTTGAGTTTTGTTCATCATCCTAACATCTCACTTGTATCTAATGTGCACTGAAACACATACAAGTCATCTTATAGGTCTTTGTGAGATGTAAGATTTTGGTTTTGCCCTATTCTAGGGATCATGCATATCTATCTAGGCATTTTGAGAGGTAGACATCCACAAAGAATGTTACTTGTTGATTTACTTGTTAAACAAATGTCACTTGTTTATTCCACTTGTTGTAAACAAATGCCACTTGTTTAACTAATGCCATATGTCCTTAATTTTTAAGGAAATAAACATAATGCATGATAATGTTATGGCATACATCAAAATAAAATAGCTTTCAAAAGAAAGATTTCTATAACTACATGATGTATGTATGGCATGACATGGTATTTTTGTATTTTTCATGATAAGTCATGAATGCAAAATACAAATAAGATAAAATATGATGTCATGGCATATTATGAGCAAACAATCATGGCATGGTTTAGCATAAATAAAATATACCTAGATTACCTATCTAAGTATCATTAATCTTAGCTAATCCTAAAACTTAAACCCTAGATTGCCCAAAGTGCTTCAAGAGAGTGCCAAAACCTAAGTTTGCATTTCTTATTCCCTTGATTAATTTATGCCAATTAAAATAAACATGTCCTCAAATGTTGGCATATTCCATTTTTCCTCAAGAGTAGCACTTTTAAATTTAAGGCCCGGATTGCCTTAAATTGCCTAAGAACATACCATAAACCCAACTTGATAGTTCTTATTAATTTTCCAATATGTGCCATTTAAGATTAAAATCAATTCTTCCACCATTAGGCACATTTTACTCTTTCAAGGAGTAATCAATAATTCCATTTCATTTTCAAAGGTTAACAAAAACCTTGAAAATGCTCCTTGAGTGTCAATTTCCTCAAAGTTGGGTTAACTACCCTTCTAATCGGAGTTGACACTCTCTAACCCATCTATGGGGTAGAGAAGATGCTCCTAGGAACCCAACACCTATTGGTGCTCCTTGGATGCTCTAGGTATTCACTAGGGATAACTTCCCTAGATACCTTCCTAGTGACCTTGTTGGGCCTCTTAGAAGCTTTGGTCACATTTTCTAGGTCAACTCTAGGGATAACCTCCCTTGTGACCTTGTTTGTGACTTTCTTAGACTTCTTAGAAGTCTTAGTCACATTTATTGCAAAAATACTCTTAGGGATGACTTCCCTAGTATTTTTGGCTTGACCACTAGACCTAGGGTTTGTTCCATAACTATATGGAACTCTATGGTAAGAGGGCACATCCTTCTTAGCCTTTGGTTTGTATCCCAAACCTCTATGGCCATTGGATGGCGTTTGTACCCCTAAACCTAGGTTATGCTCATTTTGCCCTAATAGGATATTTTCCATCCTTTTTAGGGTCTTTTCAATTTTATCAAGTCTTGACCTCAAGACTTGATTTTCCATCACTAAGTCCTTAGTTTTTGGTTTTCCATTAAGTTCATGAGCATTTTTGTTTCTAGGCTTGTATCTTACATCCTTAGAGTTATCGCCTAGGTTTTTACCTACATTCCTAGCCTTTGGGATAGTAGTTTTGGCATGTAGGGCCACATGCTTTTCCTTAAAGCCCTCATGCTTCCTATTCTTATGGTAAATCACATTAAGATGATAAAAATTTGACCTAGCATGTTTTTTACCATTTTGCAAGGGAATAGGCTCAATGAATGTTACCTTCTTCTTTACCTTGGAGGCTCCCCCTTGACTAGTGCCTCCTTGAGCCTTGACCATCTTCTTCCCCTTGGGGCATTGACTTCGGTAATGCCCTTTTTGTTGACACAAGAAGCACACAATGTGCTCCTTGCTCTTCTTTGTCCCGGGGGTGGTCTCCTTGAGCTTCTCCTTACCCTTTTGTGCCATTTGGCCTTTCTTCTTGGCCAAGTTGGGACACTTGCTCTTATAGTGCCCATGTTCCCTACACTCAAAACATATTATATGATTTTTATTATTAATTGAAATATTTATACCTTTGCTTGTAGGGGTGGCATCTTTTTCTTTGGATCCGGAGGTAGAAGCTTCCTCTTGATCGGACCTTGATTCTCCTCCATTTGATTTTTCTTGACTTGTGGAGGTAGAAGCTTCTTCCTCCTCTTCTTCTCTTGACCCGGATGTAGAAGCTTCTCCTTCTTCTTGATCCGGTGTCACCAAGGATTGCTCCCCCTCAATCCTAGAGGTGGAGGCTTCATCATCTTGAATATGAAACAAGGAGTATGCTCCCTCCTTGTTCCCTTCGTTGCATTCCCTTGAGGATGAAGCATCTTCTTGGATTTCTTCTTCAAGGTTGAGTATCTCTCAACCTCGGAGTCCTCCTCTTGGTCTTGCTCCAAAGAGTCACCCTCTCTGGATTCTTCATTATCTTGTACAGTGGAGGGGATCTCTTCATGAAGCTTAGCCAATTTGCTCCAAAGTTCCTTTGCATCTTCAAATTCTCCAATTTTGCAAAGAATGGTGCTTGGCAATAAATTGACCAAAAGCTTGGTCACTTTGTCATTTGCCTCGCACCTTTGGACTTGTTCCGGGCTCCATTTGCTTTTCTTTAGAACTTTGCCCTTTGAATTTTTTGGAGCCTTGAAGCCTTCCATTAGAGCAAACCATTGCTCTATCTCCATCATAAGAAAATTTTCGATTCTTGATTTCCAAGAATCGAAACTCGTAGACGTGTATGGTGGAGCCACCCTTGTGTCAAATCCAAGCCCATCTTGGAATTGCATCTTGAAGTTGAGCTTGATAAAGTCTTGAGCTTGAAGAATTTGCTTCAACTTCTTCACCCTCTAGCTTTTCTTGATATGTTTGCCCCTTCCGGCGATGATTCCGGTGAAGAGCAACCTTGCTCTGATACCACTTGTTAGGACCAAAAGTAGCTAGAGGGGGGGGGGGTGAATAGCTCGTCGCGTTCGCTCGGTGCTCAGCGTTGCTTGTTTCTTCAAGAATATGCAGCGGAAAATACAGAAACAAATACAACAACGCTAACACGGTTGGTTTACTTGGTATCCACCTCACAAGAGGTGACTAATCCAAGGATCCACACCAACACACGCACCCTCCACTATGAAAACACTCCTTTTCGGTAACTACCGAGGGCGGAGAAGCCCTACAAGACTCTCAATACAAGTAGAAGAAAGGGTAGTAAAGAATAAGCAAAAGCTTACAAGAGATGCAGTAAAAACCCTAGCTTCTTCTTCTTCTCGTTGCAACTCGCCTCTTGACTTGGATGAACCTCCAAGAACCTTCAAGAACTGGCGGTGAGGAGCTTAGAGAGTGCTGGGGAGGAGCTGTGATGAATTTGGAATGAATCGGTGAAGTTCTTGCCGCAGCCATCGAACGCCTGCAGCTATAAACGATGTCAACGGTCGGATCCCGATCGATTCGAATGTTCCCAATCGATCGGGGAGGCTTTGGATCGATCCACGGATCGATCCAGAGCGCCTCTGTGATCTGGATCGATCCACGGATCGATCCGCCGCGTCCCAATCGATCCACTGATCGATTGGGACCTCTGGATCGATCCACGGATCGATCCAGAAGCTCTCTGTTCGCTGGGACAGGTCTGGATCGATCCACTGATCGATCCAGAGCCTGGATCGATCCACTGATCGATCCAGCACTTGGTTTTGTCCAAAACCAAGTCCTAAACCTCCCAAACCAACATCCGGTCAACCTTGACCTGTTGGTATGTCATGCCTAGCATCTAGTCACTCCCTTGACCTGCTAGGACTCCCTTACCAAGTGTCCGGTCAATCCCTTTGACCCACTTGGACTTTTCTCCCATGCCAAGTATCCAGTCAATCCTTTGACCTACTTGGACTTCCCAGCACCAGATGTCCGATCATCCTTGATCCATCTGGATTTTCCCTTGCCTGGCTTCACTCACCAGGACTTTCACCTAGCTTCACTCACTAGGGTTTTCATCTGCCTAGCTTCACTCACTAGGACTTTCACCTGGCTTCACTCACCAGGGTTTTCCATCTGCCTAGCTTCACTCACTAGGACTTTCACCTGGCTTCACTCACCAGGATTTCCATCTGCCTAGCTTCACTCACTAGGACTTTCACCTGGCTTCACTCACCAGGATTTCCATCTGCCTAGCTTCACTCACTAGGACTTCCTTCTGCCTGGCTTCACTCACCAGGACTTTTCTTCTGCCTGGCTTCACTCACCAGGACTTTCATTTTGCCTAACATCCCAGTTAGGACTTCCCAGTCAAGTATCCAGTCAACCTTGACCTACTTGACTCTTCTTCAATCAATATCTTATTGTCAAACATCTAAACTCAAACCAAGACTCAGCTTGGTTACCCAGGTCAACCTTGACCTGAGGGATATTGCACCAACAATCTCCCCCTTTTTGATGTTTGACAATACCACAATAACACTTACAATCTCATATGTAAGTTAGGCTAATCCCATAGCCTCCTTCTTCATGCCACTAGGTAATGAAAGCATAAATTAAGCTCTTCATTCTCCCCTAAGAGGGCAAACTCCCTCTAGGTAATGAAAGCCTAACTTACTCCCTTTCATGAGTCCTTTCATTCTCCCCCTATGACCTTCCCATAGGTAATGAAGGACTAAGCTTAACCATACATTCTCCCCCTATTGGCACACATCAACCCATCGTTGGACACACATCAACCTATGCTCCAATTCTGGGCACACTTCAACAAATCCATTTGTTGAAGACTCTCCCCCTGAAGAGTTGCTCATCGTTGTTCACAACATCACTCGTTGTGATCAACACGATAATGAAGGTCTCATACCCTTCATTTATCCTTAACTTCTCCCTCAATGTAGACAACTACCCAACCTTGAGCATTATCTACCACTTGAGTGTCCACTTGAAATAATGAGGATATCCACTCCCCATTTTTCCCCATTTCAAGTTTAAATGCTCAACCTTGAGCAAGTCCACAATAGAAGGTTAACCACCTTCCAAGGTTCATGAAAAATAATTTTCATGTCTTTAAAGAGTCCCTCCCCCTAAAGACATGGTGGTAACTTCTGTCATTGCACCAACAATGACTTGGAATCCCTAAAATATTAGGAAATCCAAATTTAAAAGTTTTGAGGTTCAAATATTCAAAATTTGAAACAACCTCAACCTAAACTTCTACTTAGTCGTCGTTAACCAATCCATCCTTGTTTTCAACATGAAAACACCCTTTGTATGTATACAAATGTATTTAAGGGGTTTGGAATGGTTACTTAGACTCAAAGAGGTTCAAAGATGCTGAGATCAGGCCTTCCCAGCCAAAATCAGCAACTTGGATCGATTGGAGTTGGGTTCCAATCGATTGAACCTTTCTGAATCGATCCACGGATCGATTCAGACTCCCTGGATCGATCGGCTGATCGATCCAGCGAGCTTCTGCTCGCGGGAATTGCCGTTTGAATCTATCCATGGATCGATTCATGGAACTCCAATCGATCCATGGATCGATCGGAGCTCTGATAGTTGCTGAAATTCCATTTCAGTCAACTTCAGAAACCCCTAGAAAATTCTACAAAAATCCAAAAATTATGAAATTTCGTGTAGACATTATTTAGGGCATACTTAATCATGGAAAAATAGCTTTCTATGAAAATACATCATATTTTCAAAGATTGACACAAACTTGAAAACTTGCAAAAATTTTAGTGTTTTTCTTCAAGTTTGTGTCTAACTATTCAATGGTGATTACTATCAAAAGATAGCATTCACCAAGGTTTTCCAAAAACATTTTAAAAACATTTTCAAAACCAATATCCCATCATGTTCCTTGGGCATAATGCACATGACTTGTACATTAGCTTTCCCAATGATGGGAAAACACATAACTATGTGTTTTGATGGACTTAAAACTCAAAAGAATGTACTAAATCAACATCTTGAGTTTTGTTCATCATCCTAACATCTCACTTGTATCTAATGTGCACTGAAACACATACAAGTCATCTTATAGGTCTTTGTGAGATGTAAGATTTTGGTTTTGCCCTATTCTAGGGATCATGCATATCTATCTAGGCATTTTGAGAGGTAGACATCCACAAAGAATGTTACTTGTTGATTTACTTGTTAAACAAATGTCACTTGTTTATTCCACTTGTTGTAAACAAATGCCACTTGTTTAACTAATGCCATATGTCCTTAATTTTTAAGGAAATAAACATAATGCATGATAATGTTATGGCATACATCAAAATAAAATAGCTTTCAAAAGAAAGATTTCTATAACTACATGATGTATGTATGGCATGACATGGTATTTTTGTATTTTTCATGATAAGTCATGAATGCAAAATACAAATAAGATAAAATATGATGTCATGGCATATTATGAGCAAACAATCATGGCATGGTTTAGCATAAATAAAATATACCTAGATTACCTATCTAAGTATCATTAATCTTAGCTAATCCTAAAACTTAAACCCTAGATTGCCCAAAGTGCTTCAAGAGAGTGCCAAAACCTAAGTTTGCATTTCTTATTCCCTTGATTAATTTATGCCAATTAAAATAAACATGTCCTCAAATGTTGGCATATTCCATTTTTCCTCAAGAGTAGCACTTTTAAATTTAAGGCCCGGATTGCCTTAAATTGCCTAAGAACATACCAAAAACCCAACTTGATAGTTCTTATTAATTTTCCAATATGTGCCATTTAAGATTAAAATCAATTCTTCCACCATTAGGCACATTTTACTTTTTCAAGGAGTAATCAATAATTCCATTTCATTTTCAAAGGTTAACAAAAACCTTGAAAATGCTCCTTGAGTGTCAATTTCCTCAAAGTTGGGTTAACTACCCTTCTAATCGGAGTTGACACTCTCTAACCCATCTATGGGGTAGAGAAGATGCTCCTAGGAACCCAACACCTATTGGTGCTCCTTGGATGCTCTAGGTATTCACTAGGGATAACTTCCCTAGATACCTTCCTAGTGACCTTGTTGGGCCTCTTAGAAGCTTTGGTCACATTTTCTAGGTCAACTCTAGGGATAACCTCCCTTGTGACCTTGTTTGTGACTTTCTTAGACTTCTTAGAAGTCTTAGTCACATTTATTGCAAAAATACTCTTAGGGATGACTTCCCTAGTATTTTTGGCTTGACCACTAGACCTAGGGTTTGTTCCATAACTATATGGAACTCTATGGTAAGAGGGCACATCCTTCTTAGCCTTTGGTTTGTATCCCAAACCTCTATGGCCATTGGATGGCGTTTGTACCCCTAAACCTAGGTTATGCTCATTTTGCCCTAATAGGATATTTTCCATCCTTTTTAGGGTCTTTTCAATTTTATCAAGTCTTGACCTCAAGACTTGATTTTCCATCACTAAGTCCTTAGTTTTTGGTTTTCCATTAAGTTCATGAGCATTTTTGTTTCTAGGCTTGTATCTTACATCCTTAGAGTTATCGCCTAGGTTTTTACCTACATTCCTAGCCTTTGGGATAGTAGTTTTGGCATGTAGGGCCACATGCTTTTCCTTAAAGCCCTCATGCTTCCTATTCTTATGGTAAATCACATTAAGATGATAAAAATTTGACCTAGCATGTTTTTTACCATTTTGCAAGGGAATAGGCTCAATGAATGTTACCTTCTTCTTTACCTTGGAGGCTCCCCCTTGACTAGTGCCTCCTTGAGCCTTGACCATCTTCTTCCCCTTGGGGCATTGACTTCGGTAATGCCCTTTTTGTTGACACAAGAAGCACACAATGTGCTCCTTGCTCTTCTTTGTCCCGGGGGTGGTCTCCTTGAGCTTCTCCTTACCCTTTTGTGCCATTTGGCCTTTCTTCTTGGCCAAGTTGGGACACTTGCTCTTATAGTGCCCATGTTCCCTACACTCAAAACATATTATATGATTTTTATTATTAATTGAAATATTTATACCTTTGCTTGCAGGGGTGGCATCTTTTTCTTTGGATCCGGAGGTAGAAGCTTCCTCTTGATCGGACCTTGATTCTCCTCCATTTGATTTTTCTTGACTTGTGGAGGTAGAAGCTTCTTCCTCCTCTTCTTCTCTTGACCCAGATGTAGAAGCTTCTTCTTCTTCTTGATCCGGTGTCACCAAGGATTGCTCCCCCTCAATCCTAGAGGTGGAGGCTTCATCATCTTGAATATGAAACAAGGAGTATGCTCCCTCCTTGTTCCCTTCGTTGCATTCCCTTGAGGATGAAGCTTCTTGGATTTCCTCTTCTTCGAAGGTTGAGTATCTCTCAACCTCGGAGTCCTCCTCTTGGTCTTGCTCCAAAGAGTCACCCTCTCTGGATTCTTCATTATCTTGTACAGTGGAGGGGATCTCTTCATGAAGCTTAGCCAATTTGCTCCAAAGTTCCTTTGCATCTTCAAATTCTCCAATTTTGCAAAGAATGGTGCTTGGCAATAAATTGACCAAAAGCTTGGTCACTTTGTCATTTGCCTCGCACCTTTGGACTTGTTCCGGGCTCCATTTGCTTTTCTTTAGAACTTTGCCCTTTGAATTTTTTGGAGCCTTGAAGCCTTCCATTAGAGCAAACCATTGCTCTATCTCCATCATAAGAAAATTTTCGATTCTTGATTTCCAAGAATCGAAACTCGTAGACGTGTATGGTGGAGCCACCCTTGTGTCAAATCCAAGCCCATCTTGGAATTGCATCTTGAAGTTGAGCTTGATAAAGTCTTGAGCTTGAAGAATTTGCTTCAACTTCTTCACCCTCTAGCTTTTCTTGATATGTTTGCCCCTTCCGGCGATGATTCCGGTGAAGAGCAACCTTGCTCTGATACCACTTGTTAGGACCAAAAGTAGCTAGAGGGGGGGGGGGGTGAATAGCTCGTCGCGTTCGCTCGGTGCTCAGCGTTGCTTGTTTCTTCAAGAATATGCAGCGGAAAATACAGAAACAAATACAACAACGCTAACACGGTTGGTTTACTTGGTATCCACCTCACAAGAGGTGACTAATCCAAGGATCCACACCAACACACGCACCCTCCACTATGAAAACACTCCTTTTCGGTAACTACCGAGGGCGGAGAAGCCCTACAAGACTCTCAATACAAGTAGAAGAAAGGGTAGTAAAGAATAAGCAAAAGCTTACAAGAGATGCAGTAAAAACCCTAGCTTCTTCTTCTTCTCGTTGCAACTCGCCTCTTGACTTGGATGAACCTCCAAGAACCTTCAAGAACTGGCGGTGAGGAGCTTAGAGAGTGCTGGGGAGGAGCTGTGATGAATTTGGAATGAATCGGTGAAGTTCTTGCCGCAGCCATCGAACGCCTGCAGCTATAAACGATGTCAACGGTCGGATCCCGATCGATTCGAATGTTCCCAATCGATCGGGGAGGCTTTGGATCGATCCACGGATCGATCCAGAGCGCCTCTGTGCTCTGGAAACGCGCCTGGATCGATCCACGGATCGATCCAGCGCTTATCGCGCGAAGCAGCCGCGTCCCAATCGATCCACTGATCGATTGGGACCTCTGGATCGATCCACGGATCGATCCAGAGCCTGGATCGATCCACTGATCGATCCAGAGCCTGGATCGATCCACTGATCGATCCAGCACTTGGTTTTTGTCCAAAACCAAGTCCTAAACCTCCCAAACCAACATCCGGTCAACCTTGACCTGTTGGTATGTCATGCCTAGCATCTAGTCACTCCCTTGACCTGCTAGGACTCCCTTACCAAGTGTCCGGTCAATCCCTTTGACCCACTTGGACTTTTCTCCCATGCCAAGTATCCAGTCAATCCTTTGACCTACTTGGACTTCCCAGCACCAGATGTCCGATCATCCTTGATCCATCTGGATTTTCCCTTGCCTGGCTTCACTCACCAGGACTTTCACCTAGCTTCACTCACTAGGGTTTTCATCTGCCTAGCTTCACTCACTAGGACTTTCACCTGGCTTCACTCACCAGGGTTTTCCATCTGCCTAGCTTCACTCACTAGGACTTTCACCTGGCTTCACTCACCAGGATTTCCATCTGCCTAGCTTCACTCACTAGGACTTCCTTCTGCCTGGCTTCACTCACCAGGACTTTTCTTCTGCCTGGCTTCACTCACCAGGACTTTCATTTTGCCTAACATCCCAGTTAGGACTTCCCAGTCAAGTATCCAGTCAACCTTGACCTACTTGACTCTTCTTCAATCAATATCTTATTGTCAAACATCTAAACCCAAACCAAGACTCAGCTTGGTTACCCAGGTCAACCTTGACCTGAGGGATATTGCACCAACAAATGTCCCAACCAGTATCAAAGCCTAGGTCTGGCCCAAATATTTCGAAGAAGAGAATAACTTCATCACAATCTTCTGTCATCAAGAAATGATCAATGCTTGTTGTATGAATTTTGGATTTTTACTTTTGGTACTGGTGTTTGTTGTGTATTGGTACTGGTGGATGTTGTGTATTGGTACTGGTGGATATTTTTGGTGCTTATGGTTGTTATGTTCTGGTTAGGCACGATATTTTAGTGTTGGAGTTTATGTTTTGGAACGATGGATATATATTAGCTTTCTTCCAACCTCATTTGTATAAAGGTAAATAGTTTCTTTTAACACACTTGCTCATTATTAGTTTTCTTCCAACCTCATTCGTATAAAGGTAAATAGTTTCTTTTAACACATGTAGACTGCTCCTTGATTCAAGCAATGCTAGCACATTAGTTTTATACAAACTCATTTTATTTAAATTCATCAAGAAGCATAATCTCACTTTGCACATGCTATCGCAAAGAGAACCTATCGCATAGTTTTCTGGTTCATTTGTTTAAAATAAAAAAAAAATCCATTTCTATGGTAATTAACAGTTTAAAAAACACCATATCACTTGCTTATTTCCTCATATAACAGGGACCATTAAATATGAAAACCATAACTAATAAATCATTCAGTTTGATAATGAGTGATACAACACAAAGGGTTAATATCTGAGAACAACATTAACTAATAACTAATAACACAATTGAGTAGTAACAATAACAAGTTCCATCGTCATCACAAGTGCAAGGATTCAAATATTGTATCAATCTTTTCATATATCTTCGCAACTCTTGCTGCATGATCGTGATTCTCACATTTTAACTCCAGTTGAGCATCTCGTAGCTTAGCAATTTTTTCAGATTTGTTAGGTGTTGTATTTGAACTTGAACTGGAATTTGAAGTTGAAGTCACAGAATTGTTGTCACTGAAAGCAAATGAAGCAGCTGCGGGTTTTTTCGACTGTGTCTTTAAAAATGCACCATAAGGTTTCTCTGCCTCTTCTCTACTCCAATATGATTTGTGTAAAGCACCACTAAATTTATTCACTTCATTATGTGTTTCTGCCCAACTATCATAAATACCAGGATTACGTCCAACAAATACAACATATGTTTTGCCCTACATCAGAAATAGATTTAAAAGCACATTATTTCCAATGAGAAAAAGTATAAATTGCGTTAAAAGATTAAAATTTTCAAAAGGCTCACCATTTTAACACGAGTCACCTTAACAAGTTCAACTATGTCTGCATAATATAGTCAATATTCCATAATTAAAACTTTTAAATGTAAATACAAAAGCTACAGCAAATTAATTAACCAAAATTAGTTGACAGTGCTTAGTGAGGGAGTTTTTGCACTTCGAAAACAAAATAACATAACAAACTAGCATATTTTTTCTTTTGCAAAGTAGGGCACAGAAATTGAATCGGTGTAGCCTCATGGAAGATTGGAAAGAGTAAATCTTTTTGAGAAACGGAGAGAAAGTGAAACTCAGTGAGATTAAATTCTACCAAGTGCCTATAGCAATCAATCATCGACGAAACTCGGTGACAGATGAATGCTAAGCTTCACAAAACTCTGTGACAAATGAATGAAAAGCTAGACTGTAAAATAACAGAATGAAAATGGTGGAAGGAGAGGGGAGACCTGTTGAAGGATGAAATGGAATCAGAGAGGAGAAAGAATGGCAACAGCAGCAAGAATCTGCTACGTCTCCCGAAATCGCTGAACAAGGCGATCGCTGAAATATTCTGCCTCTAGGTCATCTCTAGAATGGGGAAAGAACACAACAATAAAAGCAAGACGATTCGGTCACTTCCACTGATTAAACAAGTCGCCCCATCTACTTTAACAGAGATTTGGACGGAAGGATTGATTTGAGAAAACGTTCGAAAATTAAAGGGCTAAATTTGATCAATTGAAAAATAAGGGACTAAATCAACACACATCAAATAATAAGGGACTAAATTAAGAATTAACCCATAAAACTTCACATATTCACAATGTAAATTAATTTAAAATATGATTCATCCACTCAATTTCTACATATAACACTGTGAGTGTGATTATTGTGCGTTCAATTAATTCAAAAAACACTTCGTAATGATCAGAAAAACATTCGTTTAAAAGGATGCACAAAACTCACATCAATCCAGGATTTTTTAGAAAACCAAATAATATTATATTTAATATACACAATTTTATCTTGCATTATAAGAAGTTTTCACAACTCAAATTCATGACCACTAGATTATACAATAATAACTTTACTGGGATTACAGAGCAAAAAAAAAATCTGCTTAATTAATCAAATCATTTGATGGAACAAACACTTCTAAACATCTTCCAAAATCATGTTAAATATCACCATTTATCATCATCAAAACTTCTCCAGTCACTGGGATGATTTGAAAGAACAAAGAATGGATGTGAGCATGACCAAGCTCTAGATCATGCTAAAGTCTATCTGTGAACTGCTTCCTGTTCGGGCTAATGTTGTTCCCGCGGCTAATCTTGAGTGCCTCAACGGCCTTCTGTATCTCAATCATCACTGCACTATCAACGCTCCCTGTGGAGATGCTTCGGTGGATCTTCTGGAGGTGAAGCTTGAGTGAGCTTGTGCTCAACCCAGCATTCTTTCCACAGATGGGGCACACCTTCATCACCGGCCTCTTGTGCTGCCAATTCATAGATATTTTGCCGTGTATCCTTCTATCGAGATCTAGCAGGATTTTTGCAAATCCATCATTCGGTTGGGCTCGTTTATGAACCCTCTTCAGTTTGCTCCAAGCTTCTGAAAGAGTGTAACCCCTGAAAGGGGATAACTGTAGGGTAATTCTATGACTGGAATTGACAAAGAAGCAAATACAAGTCTAGAATATAGTTTCTCACTTTCTTAGCATCAAGTAACTGAGCACGACGGTTGCACTGCGACTTTTTCCTTCAAAACAGTGAACTAAAACTTTTCCTCCATATCGTTCAACATAATCAATGTAATCCGAAGCTTCCTCAAAGATATTACTGATATCTGTGTCCTCTTCATCACTTATCTACAAAAAAAAAACAAGTTTTCTCGAAGAATGACCACATAAAAGTTGCATGTTTAAAACAGTTTAGACAGTCTATTGGGATCTTCATAGTGTTGAGAGTTCCATCAGTATGTAAATTATTAAATAAAGGCTTACGGAGAAGTTCTTGTACTGAAAAAGGTCGGGATATTGAGAATCTGATTGCCCAATCTCATTCGAACACAAACAGAGAATATGAGTAATGCCCAAGTGCTGAAGGGTGTATTTGGACCTTGCAGCAAGAGCACCACCAACAAACAGGTTACTAGTAACAAGCGACGGCCTCTCAGTACTTGCTGCATCAGATATCAGAGCTATCCTTTCAAGTATATGTTCAAGTCGTACCTGAAAAAGGGCGTACCAACTAAGAAAGTTCTTAAATTAAATAGAATTAAAGTACACGTTCAGTAGTTCACCTTCAGCTCATATGCATCAACAACAATGTTATTATCGTTGCCTTCGAAGAATCCGGTATTAAAATTCTTTTCCTGGCAAAACTTAACCACATCGGTGCGAAGCAGTCCATTCCACTGGTCTATCTCTTTGTTGAGCTCAGCATCTACCTAAAATAAGAATATGTCAGTACCCAATGAACGTTGTAGTTGTCAGAGAATGAGAAACAGTTTTATTTGAAGTTGTTTAAAGTTGGGAGAATTCTTGAATTATAGCTTAACCAATAACATGCTGCGCGGGAAACACATTTCATCTCAATACTGCTTTATTCAGACAAGCATATCAATGAATAGAAATATCTTCCAAAAAATTCCAAACCTTTCCCAATTTGTGAAAGTCGCGAAGCTTCATTGTCAACCGAAGGCCACGAGACTCCTCACTTCCTTTGAAGTTTCTTCCATTCCAGTCCCTTGAGATTGGAGAAGCAGATTCAGGACTTCCTCGTGATCCAGGGGGCGAAGATTTTGGAGTTGATTTTTGCATCAAAGGGTCGTTTAATTCCACATCATTTACAATCTGATGCTTGATTGCAGGCGAGGGCGTACCTAAAGCAAATCCACTCAAGTGAGATGGGGAGTCTAATGTCCCTGTCTCATCTCTTTCAGATTCTCCAGAGCTTTTACTAATTATCGAGAGGTAAACGCGCAATAGGCCATCCAATTTCTGGTAGAGAGTAAGGAGGAATACATGGATGCTCTGAAGATCCCTGAGAGCCGCACGAAATCCTCCTCGGAACTCATGAACAGCTGCTTCTGTGTCTCTATCATCAAGGGAAGAGCATGAGTCATTTTGTGAACCTCCCTCGTCTGGTCCAGGATGTCCCAATCTACCTCCCGATAGCTCATATAACAGGCTCGACGAGTACTCAAAACTGTTAAGTAACAATTCGACAAGCTTTGGGTATCGTTCCTGATCTTTAGCTCGTTTGCCTGCAGGAGGTCGTCGAGGGACACCAGAATCAATGGCCACAACATGGAACTCACTCTTCCTGTCATCGTTTACAATTTCCTTCTTCAATGATCTTTCCCCAACCTCATTAACTTCATCCAAGCTCTGACACGGAGGCTCAGATATTCCACTAGTTGAGTTTGATCTTCTCTCTCTCTGTAGAAACCTTGTTACCTGTGGGGCATAACTACTAGCACAAAAAACATCTTCGTAAAATGCATCAATGCTTTCAGATGTCACCTTATCTGCAATTAACAGATTTGCATAGTTGCCGCGCCACCCCAGCTGACGAGAGGGGAGTCGATCCTCATTTCTAAGTACGAGGTCTAACATCAAAACTCTGCCTAGTGCTCCTGCTGCTTTTAGAGCGGCTTCCCGCATTTGAAATACATTTGAGCTCTCAAGAAGTGGTGATCCATGCACATAACTACATTATTTACAAAAAAGGATTACGTCCTATAACAGCAATAAGTTACTAAAGATGCAGAAGCTGTCATACTTCATTAGGAAGAGGCATCGACTTAATTCGAGAGCTTCCAACAATTCTGAACAAGTTAGCTCACCAACTTCATCTCCAGCTGCAACTGCTGCATCACGTGCATTTTCTGTAGCGACCTTAATCTGATGCCACTCGGGACTGGAATTATGTATTACTCTTGCCTAATTTATTGCAAAAGGCAAAATTTTATCAGTTAAAAATCAGAAAAGCTTGGGCATAGACAAAAAGATGCACTACCTGAGGCGTACCGACACCAATCCATTTTGCAAATTCATAACCTAAGCGCTCTGACTGTGTGGCCAGCCTTGAGGATGCAATCTTTATTACCGCCGCTGCTTCATTTAAGGATGAATCGGCAGTTCTGTTGAATAAGGCAAAGAAAACAACACCTCCTGAATTGACAGTCACCTGTACACGATACTATTTGAGTAACAATAATATATATCTTAAACACAGAATTCTTGTAACCCTGATCAAGCACGATGACATAAAAGGCATAATTGCAGAACAAGAAGAGAAACCAAAAATGGAGATAGGAAGTAAGTGAATGTGCGTGTGGAAATTCATGATAAGATAGGTTGTGTAGAAATTCATGGTAAGATTTTTTAATGACATTAATTTGTAGCAATATCGCCTTCGGAGCTTTTCTATATTAATGTGTCATAATATATCACATATATATCTCTAAAAATACACCAATTTGAGTATTTTAGATCTTCGAAGTCTAGTTTAGCAAACATAAAATTGCAAATATAAAATCTTGTAGAGAATTAGATGATAGTTGACAACAATGCCTTTTAACTTCCAAATATTATACAAGCCAAACATGAATTTGACCACCATCATAAAATCATATTTATCACAACAATTTAGGATCAACTACAATTATTACACCTCCATTGAACTTTATGCAACGCAAAATTATCATTTTATTATCACACTAACTTTTTTTTATCTCCATCTCCATCTACCTCGTAACTATTTTAAACTCTCTTGCCAATAAAATGTATTGGTTACCTTTTATATCATATATCAAAACCAATTTCCTCTCATTTTGTTATTTTGTTGGAGTTACACCTAATTATTTTTTGGATATTAGAATTTTTATAATTTTGTCCTTTCAATATTACAAATCCATCTTAGCATTCTAACATCTACTGCCTAGTATTATAATATTCATATTTTTTTTCTAAATATCATCTTTGATTTATTCCATTTATATATTTGTTTATTTTGGAAGGAGGTGTACTTGACTTTTAGACAATTTTTTTTTAACAAAATAAAGATCATAGTGGAAAGAGAAAAAGAAAATAAAAGATGGAATCAAATAATCAGTAAAATTACAGAAAAGGAATTTTATGTGTATAATTTAAACCAAACATCAATGATTATGAGAATTGGGTAATCAAACCTCCATAGCTTTGTTCATTTCATCCTCAGAATGTTCACTACTACTGGTATGTTCTGTATGATGCAGAGATGAAAGAGCATCCCAAGAGAAGTCATTGGATTCAATGTCCAAATTTGAAGCATTTCCTAGCCTTTCCCACAAACTCATTTCTGGTGATTGGACACATGTTTCTGCATTAACTAAGTTGTGACTCAATTCTCGCATGTGTGGTGTCTTGGTACTGTCAAGAAAAGGAAATGTAGTTCAATATGTATGATAAGCCAAAGTTCAAGAAAGACTATCTGTTTTAAACCACCAGTTTTGATTAAATGTGTGGATTGTTGGGCTCAAACTAAACAAGGCCAGAAAGACTATTTGTAGTACATCAATAGTCGATAATTGGTCAACAATGTGTCTCAGAGAAAAATATTTTCGAACCAAACGACCCCCTGATGTTTCATAGATTTTAGAGAGCACTATTCTGAAAGGCAGTATAGAATTCCTTGAGACAGGCAGGAGAACCTAAAATTTGACTTAATCAAATCGACGAGAAGTATATTGCTGACTATTGTGATCTTCTAACACCAATTTGTATGTTCATGATCAGTAATTCCATTTAATACACAATGGTGAGGAGGGATAGGTAAATTCTCCTCCCTTAGGAGACAAGAGGGGCAGTATTTGAACAAGTGAACCATGTCCTCTGTCACTAACTAAAACACAGTTTTGGTTCTAAAAATTGCCGGTCAGCTAAGAAAGCTTAGTGGCGAGGTAACTAGGGATTCAAAGCCATAAGAACATGTTGATCTTTAGCAGCAGATGAGCATTCCATAAGTTTGATGGCCAAGGATGGAGAAACCAAGGGATATTTGGCATCCTGTAAAGTGAGGAAAGGAGAAGGAAACTCATTTGGAGGTCCATCACCGAGTAACATAGTTGGGATGTCGAAGTGTAGGTCACATGAAAACTCTCCATGAATCATTGGAGAACAAAGAGCAATCAAGGTGGAACTTCCAAGACAATGTTCGAAGGCATGTCTCCTAGCATTCCTGTAAGAACAATGTTTGGCTTGGAAGCAAGGATGGGCAAATTTAGGGAGTGGTTTTTGAGCTACGGTAAGGAAACTATGGTTCACAGTAAAATAAAATATTATGACCGTCGCCGATTTGTAATTTGTTTATAGCCTAATGCAATCAAAGGTGTAAAATGTCTGTTGAAACAGAAGACAAAACCTTTGGAGGTGAATGATCATTCAACTATCTTAGCAAAAGAAAATAACTTAAACTTACCACAACTGAACTTAATTGCATCTTGACTTTTATGGAGATAATATTTAAAAAAAAAAAGGAAAGGAGAGATAAAGGGAAGAAGAAGATTGAATAGATTGCAAAAGGTCAAGGTGAATGAGAAGATATACTGCAAGAAAAATTGATACAACTTGAACGGTTTATATCCATGTAAATAGACTACCTCTACTCTTCACACTTTGGATCCAGCTACAAGGAATAACTTAATCAGATGGAATGGCCTTCGATAAGATAACTGGAAATTTTCATTATGTGGAAGAAATTGCCTATGCAATTGAGTAGATTGCCTTGGCCATAAAATTGGCATCCTTCTATAGGTTAGATCATTGCAAGTGAAAATGCTAGTTAGTCTCGACAAAGTTCCCATCCCATTTTAGATGAACAAAGTTGTTCACATTGTTAATCCAACTTGGGTTTTGGTCCATTAAAAATGAATTAAATAAATCATCATAACTAGCAAAGGAAGCTTGCTCTATCCTAGTGGAAGAAAGATGTAAGCAAGTTGGTTCGTGGCCAATAAAAACCTGTCTCGCCGTGACTAAATGCTAATCGAGATATCATGCAAAACTTACTACGGATATAAGTAGGATGAACGAGTAGTTAATCCATAGACACTCATATCCTAAACAGACAGTAGCTGCAAGGCGATACCTAGTATGGCCGATAATGATATAGAAAGACCCATTTAAAACCATAATTAGCCCAAACAAGAATGAATGGCAATCGTTGATTTGTTAATAGGAAAAATGGATTCAATATAGTTTCATAGTTCGTAGAAAGTAACCTTGGTAGAAAAAAAGACAAAGACAAGCAGATCTAGAACTCTTATGGTTCTTTATTGTTGCTCTTAAACACGTGACCAAATATCTAATAGCAACACCATTCCTTTATCTATTGTCACGGTGATTAAATAGGAAACCAATGAATTTTTTCTCTCTAAAAATCAATTAGACAATCAGCATATTTGCTGTTACAAAACATTTAAGAGGTGAGCATCAGAAACCTTGTTCCAAACAAATCTAGTGTGATCAGATGAAAGAAACAACTGCCCCAAACCCATGAGTTTGAGGTTTCTCAGGGTTTCAAGGGAAAGAAAAAAAAAAGCTGAAGGGCAATGAAGAATGATTTGTTTCATGATATTTCAGTAACTCTACATTGTGCAATGGAAATATATATATATATATATAATACTCAAAGTGGACATCAAGCTGCAATTTGAACAGGATAATCAATCTATTCTACATGGTTAAGTAGCAGAGAAACAGTACCTCTGGTCATGGTCGAACGAGAATCTCCCACCGGGCGTTGCTTCAAACTTTGAATGCCGGTGGGGAAAACCAGATGGCCGGAACTTACCGCTGCGATTACGCACCAGAGCCACCCATCTCTCGAACGCCTGTGCAGATCCAGTTAAATCTCCCCAAAGCAAAGAAATCACCTTCACACAAGAAGCAAACAAATAAAAAACGCAACCAGAGGAATCCACTTCACGGAAGCCAAACATGCTTACTCGAGAAGAGAGCGAGTATTCTTTCTCCCCGTCGCTTTCCTGCACCCGTCCACAACAAAAAAAAAAGGAAAATATGAGATTTTTGACCAAAGCGAACCCAACCCATCTCGCTTCAAGATTTCTAGGTATAGATCAATAAAGAACTGTGGGAAGGAATAATTAGGAAGAAGGAGAATACCTTTGGGGTTATGATGGGAGGGCAAGGGTTTTCCTCCTTTCGCTCCTCTTCTGCCATGAGAAGCGAGAGCGCCCTTCGATCGCGGGGGGAGATTTAACTGCTAATTTTTATTTTCTGGAATACCTTTTTGAATTCGTAGAGTATGTACTGGATTTCAACAGTACAGGGGCCAATGAGGGCAACGGCGAAGGGGGCAAAAACACCTTTTTTTCTGCTCCGCGAAAAGCGGCCAGCTTTCCTTCTCAATGCCGGAAATGATGGCAGTGGAGCTTTACAGCAATCGACGCGAAGAAAAACTAATAAAGGTTTGAGATCGATCTCAATCTCTCACCCTCAAGAACAGAGAGAGCAATCATTGTGGCTCATGCTTCAGAAGGCCGCTGCGAAGACCACAGTCGATAACTATGACTAAAGACTGAAGAAGTGTGTTTCCGATAACATAAATCTTCGCGATTTTTTTAAATAATTTTTTTTAGATATTTAATGTTATAATATTGTTTTAAAAAAATTATAATCAACAGAAAATTATATATATATATATAATATACGATTTTTTATATTTTGATTAGTTTTTTGAATATCATCTAACAATTACGCACCAAAACAAACACATGACAATTAAAAAAATAAAACAACCTTTAATTATATTAGAAATTCATCCTATATAATGATAAAATATTTTGAATAACAAATAAGAAGATAGTTAGAATATATTTAAACTAGATCTAGTATTTCAATCAGAGCTTTAATTTTATTCACACTAGATCTAGTAGATCCTAAGTTAGATTAGTCACTTATATATATATATATATATATATAGAATATTCTTCATTTATTTCTGCACTCTAGTTATTATTCCCTAATAAGCACGTGCTTAATCTTTTGTCGTTGTCGTTAAACTTGATTAATAAATGCACATATTAAATTGCGACACATATTAAGTCACGCACTCAATAATAATACTTTATTATATATTTCATTAAACGTAAGCGATAGCTGAGGCTTGTAATAAAGTATTTATTTATTTTCTTTTTTAAAAAGGTACAAGTTACAAATTTATCATCCTCAAATTTATTAATGGGGTATTTATTTTTTTAAAGTTTTATGATTGATCCCGTCGATAGTCAAGGTGATGGAAGTTAGGGACATAGCACTCTGATTGGCTCCGCGTGATCCTACAACCATAATTGTGGCAATGCCAAGTCAGGGAAAGGATCCCGGCATTGACCCTCCGACACTCAAGTCAGTTATCGACGATGTATGGAAGCAAAGCAAAGTAACGAACAGTAGTAGCAACAGTAGATTATCGCATACCCTTTATATAGGGCTCTTATAGCGTGCATGCACGCTTCCCAAGATATGCATGTTTCTCAAAGCTTTCCTTTAAAAGAAGTATCAGTAAAGTATCTCTAATACAATACCTTAACAAACCGCGCATATCTCTGAAGTGATAGTGGAAGCTTCTGACGTACGATCTTCTGTCTAAACCAACCGCTGACCATGCCGCCTGTCAGCGGCGCATGCTCCCAAAAAGATAATATCCATATAGCAATGTCTTTTATTGAGTCGAGCGGGATAGTCGCTCGGCTCGGGTTCTCACTTTCTGCTTGGATGAGTGTACTATCTGGCCGAGCGGGGAAGTCGTTTGGCGTGCCCCTTGCAGATACCTAATCTTTCTTAGCGTCGGAAGCTCGAAACTCCGCCGAGCTATTATGATGTTGGATCATGTCTTCGTTATCCCAATCGGGCGAGCAGACTGCCCGAGCGATCAGTGATATAGGGGCGTTTGACCACCTTGACGCTAAACTCCACCGTGGCACTGACCTTCCGAGGGGTGGGCTCCTCCTTATCATCACATCACATATGTCTCCCCCTCAAGTCTAGTCGAAGGAGGCTATAAGTCCGACTGACTGGACAAAAAATTGCCTCTGGAGATTGGTCGCCCGATCGGCCTCAGTATTGGTTAGGCTCCGATTGGCCTTCCGGAGAATGTCGATCAGCCTTGGGGCTGATCCCTGAAGCCATCCGAGGCTAGGAGTGTGTGTATTTGACTTTTTTCCTTCGGTGTCCTTGAGTAAGTACGGTCAACATTGACGTCACCCGCATGTCTCGGAATTTATGCAAATCCCCTTCATTAAAGTCGAGCTTGCTCCCAAGCCTGTTAATGGCGCTCATTAAATGCTGACCCGTGGGGATGTGCCACGTGTCACCATTGTTGTCGCCGCGCGCTCGAAGCGACAGGCGATGATGTGACGCCTGACTATTTAAATTCTATGGCTAGATATGTGCCTTGATTTTCGCACCCTAGATCGGATGGTCCCAATCAGCCAAGCTCGAAGTTTATAAGCTTTGCAACGCCGCCTCCCTTTCTACGATTAGGTCTTCCTCGAGAGTTGTCGTTGACTTGTGTTTGTGCGATCCTCCGATGACCTCCAGCGCTCCTTCTCTGACGACTTCCTTCTCCTTCCCGTAAGCTTTCCTCCCTATCTTGCTCATCCTCGATTCCCGACCATTTTCTTCGTTCCTGGTGACCCTCCCGTGGTCTTTTTGTACTTTTCAATCGCATTTCTTCCGTTGTTTCCGCTTTCTTTTGCAATGACCAGCCCTTCTCAGTCGTCGGACCCCCCTCTTGGACTCTGTTACACTACCATGGAGACTAGGTTCGATGTGGACGACACTGAGAGCCTCAAGAACATTTTTGAGATTTCCCCCGATCATGAAATCATTTTAGCTTTCTCATCCGATCGGCCAAATGAACCGCTGACCGACACCATTTGTCTGTTCAGGGATCAATTTGTGGTCGGTCTCCACTTCCCTATCCATCCCTTCATTATTGAAGTCTGTAATTATTTCCGTATTCCCCTTCCGCAACTTGTGTCGAATTCCTTTTGCCTTCAGTGCGGCGTCATTGTGTTGTTTTCGGCTGCACGACATCCCTCTGACTCCTCGAGCTTTCCACTACTTATATTATCCCAAACAGTCTGAACTGGGGACCTTTCTATTTCAGTCTCGGATTGGGTTGATGTTTTTTGACAAAATGTCGACTTCCAATAAACATTGAAAGGAATACTTCTTTTTTATGCGTCTTCTCAAGCGGTCAAGCTTCCGGACCCGCTGGCAAGTCGGCTTACCACCTCAACCTGATCTGAAGAAATATAAGAGCCGCTTAGACTACCTTCATGTCGCATCTATGCTAGTCGGCCAGAAGTATGACATCCACAAGTTGCTGCTTGAGGGTGTGATGTACATCTTTGGCCTGAGTCCGATCCACATTGGGCTCTCGATCAACTTAGGTAAGAGGTTCCATGTACTTTTTTCCTTTGATTCTAATTGTTTTTTCTACTTCTTTTGCAGCCAAAGTCATGCTGCGTGCTTGGATGTCCGGTCTTGCGAAGCTTCAGAACATCGAGATCGAGGCGGTTGCTACTGCAAAATTGGCGAGCCGCGGCCTACAACCGGTCGGCTCTCAAGATGAGAGTGCAGCGACTCCCACCTTGGTGAGTGAAGGGGCAGTTAGCCGAGCACCCAGTGTTGAGATTACTGGCGGCTCGAAGCAACCATCCGAGCGAGTGCCTGTCATTCGAGCGGAGAGTTCAGGCTCTTATGGTGAGCCACTATTAAGGCGCAAGAGGCACCGAGAAGAATCTTCGCGCTTTGCTGCTTTGGCGATGGGATCCGCCGAAAGGGTCGAGGTTGGCGCCTCGAATCCCTCCGTAGTTCCTGAGACCATGCCTGAGATATCCTCCGACCGGACTCCTTCGGTGGTCGAGCTGCCGCAGGAGCCTATTGCCACAGAGCCCTAGCCTCCATGCCGCCATCCTCGCAGCCATCGAGGGTTCTGGGATCGGCCATCCTCCCGACATCTGCATCCCGGTCGGCCGCTCTCGAAGTCTCGGCCCACTCGCCCCCGGGCGGCCGACGATCAATCACAACGATTCTCCATCTGCCAATTGAGGAGTACAGCGAGCCGAGTGCCCAGTCGCGCACTCCTAAGCATCAAGTCATCATCCGGGGCCCGCTCGCCCATGTCTGGGAAGAAACCTGAGCCTAAGCGGCGGTGATGCCCTCGGGCGCGCTCGCCAATAGTCATACCCAAATGACCACTGGAATAAGCTCTCATTGTAATTATCTTTTCTTCGATCGATTCTAATCCTTTTACCTGCTTGTAGTATTGGGTGGAGAGTGTGGTCATGTGCTACAGACTGACTTATCTGGAGGATGAGTTCAGGAAGCTCACCGTCTCAAGCAGCTAACTCGCCGCCGATCCGAAGGAGATGGCCAAGCTAAAGGCCGACCTAGAGAAGGTGGCCAAGCTCCTTGAGGCCAAACGGACTAAAACCTCTGGCTAGGAGGAGATGCTGGGCCGACTCAAGAAGCAGGTCAGCACCTTTGATAAAAAGATCGAGTCGACCACCGCTAGGAAGAATCGGGCCATCGAGCACCTGGAGCTGAAGAACAAAGTGGCTCGAGACCTCGCCAGCAAGCTCAAGGAGGCTGAAGATTTTATGGTGACCGAGAGAGCGAACCAGTCGACACAGGAAACTAAGCTCCAAGGCCAGCTCTCCGATAATAACGCAACACTGAAGCTGGCCCAGGATGAGCTAGGGAAGGTGAAGGTTGAGCTAGAGGGCTCCCGAGCAGCGTTGAAAATTTATCAGGACGCCGAGCCAAATCAATTTGCGACGATGAAACAAGACTACATCCGCTCGAACACGTTCAATGATAAAGTCATCGCTCGTTATCTTCGGCTCTGCAACCTCGCGATAGACTAGACGATCAACCAGCTCAAGGCAGGTGGCCACCTTCCCGCGACCTTGAAGGACAGTGTTATCAGTCGGGATAAGATGACCGAGTTACTATCCAACGACGCTCTGGATTACCTTGAGTGAGGTTGAGCGCTGAAATCTTTTTGAAGTCTTAATGTAAGCTCGCCCGTTCGGCGAACCTCTTATCTTTATCTTACAATTGTAATCTTGAAAATTTTGATTTTAATATATGTGTGCCCGTTCAATGAAGCATTTCCTTTCACAATGTTTCTTGTCTTTGACTGTAAATGCCCTTGATCTCGTATTTGTGACTAGCCGCTTGACCGTAAGAGCAAGCTTGGATTTAAGGTCATCACTCGACCGTTAGTGAGAACACGCATTTAACGTTATCGCTCGACGATTTGGTGAAGACTCGGGTTTAAGGTTGTCGCTCGACCGCTATTGGAGACGCGCGTTTAACGTCGTCGCTCGACGATTTGGTGAAGACTCGAGTTTCAGGTCACCGTTCGACCGTTGATGGAGACGAGAGTTTAAGGTCGCTGCTTGACCGTTAATGGAGACGAGAGCTTAAGGTCGCCGCTCGACCGTTGATGGAGACGCACATTTAACGTCGTCGCTCGATGATTTGGTGAAGGCTCGCGTTTAACGTCGCCTCTCGACAATTTGATGAAGACTCGCGTTTAACGTCGTCGCTCGACGATTTGATGAAGACTCGCGTTTAATGTTGCCGCTCGATAATTTGATGTGTCATTCGGCATATAGCTTAGAAATCTTTTATTTTGACCCTGCATTCAGAGAGGACGTACAAAGATGTATAAATATACTTCTATACTTGCGCACCTCTCATCCGACTTGATAGGGTTGGAGATGGTTTGATCTCCATGGTCGTTCGAGCCGCCTTCCCGTCTCATCCTCCAGATAATAAGCACCCGAGCGAAGCTTTTCAACAACCTTGAAAGGCCCTGCCCAGGGAGCTTCGAGCTTGGTGACGTCCCCAACTAGCTTGAATTTCTTCCAAACGAGATCACCGACCTGGAAGGACCTCGGGTTCACCCTCCGGTTGTAGGTTTACTTCATCCGTTGCCGATATACCATCAGCCGAACGTCTGCTTTGGCGCACGCTTCATCCACCAAGTCCAGCTCCAAAAGCCTCCGCTCAGCGTTGCCTTCATCATAATGCTGCACCTGATCGGACTCTAATCCGACTTCAACAGGGACGACCGCTTCGCCGCCATACACCAGGTGGAATGGGGTTAGACTGATTCCTTCCTTCGGCCTCGTGCGAAGGGCCTACAACACGCTCGGGAGCTCATCGACCCAACTGCCTCCCATATGGTCAAGCCGAGCGCGCAAGACTTAGAGGATTTCCCGATTGGTGACTTCTGCTTGCCTGTTGCTCTACAGATAGGGCACAGAAGTGAAGGCCTGCTGGATACCATATCCTTCGCACCACTCCCTCAGCCTCTGACCGGCAAATTGTCTTCCATTATCTGAGACGAGCCGACGAGGGATGCCGAACCGACAGATGATATTCTGTCATACGAACTTCATGACCATCTACTCGGTTATCTTGGCTAGGGACTCGACTTCGACCCATTTAGAGAAGTAGTCCACCGCGACGAGCAGGAACTTCAACTGACCGGTTGTCATAGGGAAAGGTCCCATGATATTTATGTCCCATTGGTCGAACGGGCACACTACCGTGGACGCTTTCATTTCCTTAGTCGGTCGGTGAGACATGTTGTGGTATTTCTGACAAGATAAGTAGGTGGCCATCGTCCGAGCGACGCCCACTTGGAGGGTCGGCCAGAAGTATTTTCCGGGCCAACGCGCGGCCGCCCAGGTGACCCCCGCAAGCGCCTTGGTTTACCTCCTTCAGGATGTAATCGATGTCTTCTGGTCCGACATATTTGAGTAGGGGTCGGGCGAAGGCCTTCTTATAGAGTTGGTCGCCGATCAGGGTGAACCGATCGGCTCTCTTCTTTATCAGGCGAGCATCCTTCGGATCAATAAGCATACTTCCCGAAGGCAAGAATTTTATTAAGCCTGTCCTCTAGTCGTTTAGAAAGGTGATTCCCTCCATACGGTCAATGTGGGGCACCATCGACACTTGCTCGATCGTCTGACCTATGACGATCGGCGACAGCGAACTAGCTAACTTGGCCAATTCATCTACAACCTGATTTTTCGCTCGGGGGATCTTCTGTATGACAACCTCTTGAAAGTTGGACTTCAATTTTTCAAAGGCCTCTATGTAGAGCTTGAGTCGGACGTTGCTTATCTCGAACGCTCCGGACAGTTGCTAAGTGGTCAACTGAGAATCCGAGTGGATCAAGACTTTGACTGCTCCGACGTACTGAGTGGCCTACAAGCTGGCTATTAACGCCTCGTACTCGGCTTTGTTGTTGGTGGCCCTATAGTCTAGCGGAACGGTCAACTGCATCCGATCTTCTTGAGAGGAGATGAGTAGTATGTCGATGTTGCTTCCCTATTGAGTGGACCAACCATCTATATATATCCTCCACACGGCTTTTGGCTTCGGGTTCTGTACCTCGGTGATGAAATCCACCAAGGACTGTGCTTTAATAGCGATTCGGGGTTGATATTGGATGTCAAATACATTGAGCTCCATTGTCCAATTGATCAGTCGTCCGGGCGCCTCGGGATTGAGAAGTACTTTCCCCAAAGGGCTGTTGGTCATCACGATTATAGAGTGAGCGAGGAAGTATAGGCGAAGCCTCCGAGTGGCGAGCACTAAAACATAAGCCAACTTCTCAAGACCAGTGTAGCGAGACTCAACATCTTTTAATATGTAGCTTAAAAAATACACTGTTGTTCCTCGCCGCTCTGCCTAACTAATGCCGAACAGACCGCATGCTCTGTAGACGACAAGTAGATCCGGAGCGGCTTGCCAACACATGGCTTGGCTAGGACAGGCAGGGAGTTGAGGTATTCTTTGAGCTCTTCGAATGCCTTGTTGCACTTCTCATCCCATTGAAATTTTATCGCCCGACGTAATATTTTGAAGAATGGCAAGCTCCGATCGGATGACTTGGAGATTAATCTGGATAGCGCTATGATCCGACCGATCAATCGCTGAGCTTCCTTCAGGTCGCGGGGCGAGGGCATATCTTGCAATGCTTTTACTTTGGCTGGGTTCACCTCGATGCCCCGCTCGGTTACGATGTAGCCGATGAAGCACCTAGTCTTTGTGCCGAATAGACACTTACTTGGATTCAACTTTATCCTATAAGTCCTGAGTATCTGGCAGGTCTCCTCAATATCTGCACATAGGTCAACCGCTCAGAGAGATTTTATCAGAATATCATCTACTTATACCTCCATGTTATGACTAATCTGTCGTCGAAACACTTTATTCATCAATTTTTGATAAGTGACTCTGGCATTCTTGAGTCCGAACGACATGACATTGTAGCAGTATGTACCATAGATCCTAATGAAGCTGACCTCTTCTTGATTTTTGTGGATGAGCGGCACCTGATGATAACCCTAGTAGGCATCGAGCATGCAGATCATCTCGCATCCCACAGTGGAGTCCACCATCTGGTCGATCCGAGATAACGGGTAGAATTCCTTCAGGTATGCCTTGTTTAAGTCACAGAAGTTGATGCAGACTCGTCACTTGTTGCTTAATTTAGATACGAGGACAACGTTGGCGAGCCGGCTTGGAAATTGAACTTCCCTCACGTGTTCGGCTTGTAACAGCTTTTAGACCTCCGGCCGAATGATCAGATTCTTCTCGGCACTGAAATCCCCTTTGCGTTGCTTTACCGGACGAGCATCCGGTCGGACATATACCTCATGTTGGGCTACGTTTGGAGAGATACTGGGCAGCTCATGTGTTGACCATGCAAACACATCATGGTTTTGTTAGAGACAGGCGATCAACTCCGCCTTCTGCTCGGCTCCCAGATTCGCAACTATGAAAGTAGTTGTTTCCGCTCGGCGAGGATGGATTTGAACTTCCTCTTTCTCTTCATAGACTAGGGCAGGAGATTTTTTAGTAACAATATTTACCTCTAGCCGTGGAGTCTTCTAGGCGGACCTAGCTTCGGTTTTGACCATCTTGACGTAGCAGTGTCGAGCGGCTAGTTAATCGCCCTTGACCTCCCCTACCCGGTCGTCTACCGGGAACTTGATCTTTTGGCAGTAGGTAGAGACTACTGTTCGGAACTCATTGAAGGTCGGTCGACCCAGGATGACGTTGTAGGCTGAGGGGGTGTCTACCATGATGAAGTTCGTAGTTCTAGTCCTCCTGATCGGCTTCTCTCCGAGCGATATGACCAACTTGGTCTAGCCGATTGGAAAAACCTCGTTGCCGGTGAACCCATATAGTGGGTAGCAACTCGCCCTGGTCGATCTGCAGCTGGTCAAACGTCTTCTTGAAAATTATGTTCACCGAGTTTCCTATGTCAACAAAGATACGGTGAATAGTATAATTAGCAATCATTGCTCGGATGATTAAGGCGTCATCGTGAGGGATCTCGAATCCCTCCAAGTCCTGGGGTCCGAAGCTGATCTTGGGCATGTTCGCCCTCTCCTGGCTGTATCCTACTGCATGGATCTCCAGTCGTCGTGCGTACGACTTCCCGGCTCGATTGGACTCGCTTCTAGTCGGGATCGCCGACGATGATGTTTATTTCTCCCCGGACGGCATTGCTTCGATTCTCTTCCTCCCGAGCGGAGGGCCTGCTTCGGTCGTCCATGCCCCGGGCGGGCTCAGCGTGCTCCCTTCGTTGGTGTTGTCACTCGAGCAATCTTCCCGCATCTTGCTGCTCAACGGATTGATGTCTATGTCGCCGGTCGGGAGAGGGGGATCAACGGCGATAGCTTCGCTGAGCCGGTCGACTGACGATAGGCGTCGATTCTCGACAGGCGTGTGTATTGTGCAACGCGGACTGGTGGAAAGAGCAAAACATAGGTGTTCAAACCTTGTCCTTTGATGCTTTCGGCCAACTGGAAGCGACATGCTGCACGACATGCGTCCTTGTCTCATGTGGCCGCCCTCCTTCAGCTCTTAGCTCCCTGGGCGGCTGGTGGTTGCTCATCAGTCGACGTTCAGTCGGTGCCGAGGGCTCGACTAGTGTGTCCTTCCTTTTGGCCGTTTGGGATTCTTCCACGTTGATGTACTCATTAGCCTTTTTGAGCTTGTGATCATAATCCCTAGGCGACTTCCTTATGAGCGATTGGAAGAAGTCTCTCTCGACGAGCCCTTGAGTGAATGCATTCATCGTGGTCTTGGATGAGATCGAAGGGATATCCATGACCACCTGATTGAATCGCTGAATATAGACTCGTAGAACTTCTCTCGGTCCTTTCTTTAAGGAAAATAGACCGATGCTTGTCTTTTGGTAGTGTCTGTTGCTCGTAAAATGGTGTAAGAAGGTCATTCGGAAGTCTTTGAAACTTCGTATTGATCCGTCTATTAGCCTTCTAAACTAGCGTTGCGCCGAGCCGGAAAGTGTGGTGAGGAAGACTCGATATTTCACTCCATCCGTATACTGGTGGAGTGTGGCTTCATTATCGAACCTATCCAGATGATCATCTGGATCAGTCGACCCGTTGTAGGACCCAATCGCCAGCGAGGTGTAATGCTTAGGGAGAGAATCTCACAATATGTTTTCGGAGAACTGGTGGTTGATCCGCTCAGGAGATGTGTTGCCCCGAGGCGCCTTGCCCTTCCGTGCGTCCCGAATGAGCGCTTCGTTCGAAGAAGATCTCCGCTCTTGGTTAGCTTGGGTTATCTCCGAGGGTGTTTGGAACAGTGCCCGATGAAAAGGTATGGGCGTGGGTAGCTCCTCTCCATGCGTGTCGGTTAGCACTTTGTGCTGCCCCCAAATAGAGAGGTGCTCTGGGTGGTCCTCCTGTGTTGCTTGGCCTCTTACTACGGACGTTGCTTGCTGTGCTTGCCGATCGGCTAACGCCTTCTATTATTGTTGCTCGGCTATTTTCTGCGCTTGGGCTTGCACGAGCAGGTCGAGCTCTTCTTGGGTGAGCGTCACTGTGTGAAGTCGTCTAGTGTCTTTCATCCTCTCGGCTCGGATGCAGGTTGCGTTCCCACAAACGACGTTATATATGATCCTGTCTGATAGTCGAGGTGACGGAAGCTGGGGATGTGACGCTCCTGTTGATCGTGTGTTGACTCCGCGTGACCCTACAACCACAACTGCGTCAGTGCCGAGCCAGGGAAAGAGTCCCCGGTATTGCCCCTCCGATGCTCAAGTCAGTCACCACAAATATGTGGAAGCAAAGCAAAGTAACGAACAGTAACAACAACAGTAGATTATCGCATACCTCCGTTGAAGCTTGACCCCCTTTATATAAAGCTCCAGTAGCGCGCGTGCACACTTCCCAAGGTGTGCACGCTTTTCGAAGCTTCTCCTGAAAAGATATATCAATAAAGTGTCTCTGACACAATACCTTAACGAGCCACCCATATCTCTGAAGTGATAGTGGAAGATTCTACCGTACGATCTTCTGTCTGAATCAACTGCCGACCATGCCGCCTGTCAGCAGTGTAGGCTCTCAAAAAGATAATATCCAACTAGCAGTGTCTTTTACTAGGCTGAGCGGAATAGTCGCTCTGCCGAGCGGGGAAGCCGCTTGGCGTGCCCTTGCAGATACCTAGTTTTTTTTTGCGTCGGAAGCTTAGAACTTTGCGGAGCTATTATGATGTCGGATCAGGTCTTCATTATCTCAATCGGGCGAGTGGACTGCCCGAGCGGCCAGTGATATAGGGACATTTGACCACCTTGACTCTGAACTCCATCGTGATACTGACTTTCCGAGGGATGGACCCCTTCTTATTATCACATCAATCACCTTTTCAGTTAATCAATTGATTTTAAGATGATCAATTTAATATTATAAAAAAATTTTATTAACTATCTAAGTAAATTAAAAAGTCTATTAAAAAAATAATTAAAAAGAATCAGTATAATTGGACCATATTTCTACTATGGCAAGCCTTACATGAATACCAACTTGATTACATTTTGGGGTAAATTTATTTATATATTATTTTTTTATGAATCCAATAATGGAAGGTTTAGGTTGAGCTAGTCACTTTTAGTGTTTTAGTTCATCACAATGATCGATTTTCAATTGGCCATTCACTATTCTATTAAAATCCAAATATCAAATCAAACTAAATTACAAATTTAATTTTGTCTTTTAACGAAAATCAAGCCAACCATTTATTTATTTTTCCTAATGGAATCTAATCATTTTCTTTTAACTAAAATAGATCAATTATTTTCCTAATGGAGTCTACTCATTTCATAATTCAGTCGCACGTTGATTTTTTTAAATAGTCGACTCACTCATTTTACTTTTTAAATTATTAAATGACACATCAATGTTCTAAAATATTTCTCGCCCCTCCATTATTTACCTTTCTTTTATTTTTTATTTGATGGTCAGTCGCTCGAATAGATGCCTTAAATGTCACAAAATTACTATCAAATGATTGAGTTGGTCATTAAATTACAGTCGCCTAATCATAATTTTAAGGTCACATAGTCGAGCAACCGTTTGATTGTAATTTTGCTCCGATTAATACCGGCGGTGATCATCTAATCTTATGAAAATTTCTTACAAACGATTAGGATAAAACGTAAAGCACAAATAGATCTTGATGGACTGCCCAACATCACAATTAATTCAAACTCCTTATGTATAGTATGTAAGATGTGAGATTCAAATCTTCGTTATATAAGAAATTCATCCCATCGCTTACCTTTGCATCGTAATCCTGGGAATGTAATTGCGTGAGCATCATAGTTGATTGTTTAAGTGGTGGGTCGGATGGTTAGATGAGAGAGTACATTTTGAGAAATATGTAATTTAGTTATTTGAAAAATAAAGTAAATGATTTAAGTATTGTATATGGTGTTTAACCTATTGTATTAATTTGGGATGACTGATTTAATCTCATAAAAATTTTCCATCTGTTAGGGCAGAACCAACATGGATCCAGTGTGGGTAGCTGGGCTTGAAAAAAAAATTATTATTACACAATCCTAATTAAATTTCATCTCTGCTCCTCGTCCTCTGGCCTTCACACTTGGTGACAAGTTACGCGTCTACTTCCTCTGCCCTCTACAGCAAGCAAGGAATTCAATCAAAAGTAATCATAATTCCCTAGACTTGTTTTTGCTTGTTTCGCAAAAAAGAAATGATGATGTTGACCTCTTTATGCTTTTAAAATTTGTTTTGGAGTTAGATTTAATGATTAAATCTCAATTGTAGATTTCTAATTTATGGTCTCTGTGAACTGAAGTCGGCCACTACCATGTCAGACATCGACGACACCGTGACTTATGAAGCGAAGATAGCTGTAATTTAGCTATAATGAACTAATATTCTAGTTCCGTCTCTATTTTTTGACTATCAGAATAAATTTAAAAGTATTTATAACAGATGACCTAGTAAGAATCATGGATACTTAGGAGATAACTGAATCCCTTTGTCGTTAGGGGGCTAGGATGTTGATTTAGTGTAGGCAACTAGGGTGCGAATGAATCAAATATATTCATGAGTTTTTGGAGTCAATTCGAAAAATATTCGATTCAAATTATTGAATTTGAATCGAACTTGATGTTTGATAGTTTTTTGAAGTACAATTCGAACGTATGATATTTTATACGATTATCACGGACTTTTTACAAGTCAAATTCGAATCAAACTCTAGTTTTTAAATATAATTTTAATTAAAATATACTTAAATTAAGATCGAAAAATTTGAACTAAACTCAAATTTAAGTCAGTATCGAATTATAGTTTGATTATGCTTGAATCAAGATTCGAACAAATAGAATTGAACTCAAATTTTATTTTGAACCTAGCTGAGCCAACATTATTTATATTTTTGAATTTTAAATAGAATATATATATATATATATATATATATATATATATCTTAAATTAAACATACTCATCTAGGAGACTTCTTGGAAATTCATTGAATACTCATTTTTCCTTTAATGAGTTCATTTAATGATTATCTATTTTCTATAATGAGATCATTTAATTTAATGATAATATTTACTTTTTATTTTTCTTACATTGTATATTATCATTTTTTCTAACTGGGTTAAGATAATTCTACCCCTTTTATCGTTGGACAATAGTCCGGACTTTAAGATTTTACTTAATAAAAAAATAATAGTCATCCTTAATTATCTTTTGATGATCAATGCGATCTTATAAAATTTTCTTATTGACTATTAAAATAAATTAACTGTCAATTCAGAAATCAAACATCTTTTAATTATATCTCAATTTAAAGATTTTTTTTTTATAAATATATTATAGATAAAAATTAAATTGTGAATATTTACATGACAAATTAAATATCTCATCACGACATCATAATACTGAGGACAGGATTTTACCTATAGTATAAATTTAGATCCATGGCTGACCCGGTGGATTCACTTTGTCTAATTGAATCGGAATTGTTCCCTCAGTTGATCCGGTTCTCTCGGAAAATTCGACGAAAAATAAAGTCGATGAATTCAATCTTAGCTTTTATAATTTAATTTCCCAAAATAATTAAACATTTTAAAAGGAAAATAATAATAATAATAAAAAAATGGGGGGTTGCATTCGTAATCAACTTAAACAACTTTTTATTCCGTAAACATCTGCATGACGAGGTTTTGGATTTTTCTTCCACGGATGAATTTTCTACTTGACGTGTGGGTTACACAGAACGACAAATAATTAAAAGATTGCCACGTAGACGGCAACGGCATCAGACTCCCACCCCCGCACTTCTCCTCCGCATAATTTTGTGGATATTCTCCACCGTCCACATCCTCCCCATCCAGATCCAACGGGAAACTCTTATTTTTTCAGTCAATGGCAAATTTTCCATTTACGTCCCTCATATTTTCTCTATGGTCTAAACTCTCGTGTTACCATTTAATTTTACTCTATATTGTTAATAAATAGGATTTATGAATTAAATATTACTGTAATAATCACGGGTCAATTAAATATTACTGTGTTGGAGGCTATAGACATGAAGGAATTCTAGGAACAAATATCATCTTTTATTGTAATAAATAAATTACATATGTATGAACAAGTTTAATATTAGACTTGTAAGAGTAAATATATTAGATGACAAAGCTCTTATCACATTTTAAATAAATAAATAAGCTCTCAGATAAAAATAAATAAGTTTATAAGTTCACCAATCAACCAAATAAATTTAAAAATATATTTAAAAAAAAAATTAAAAATTAAGAGATCGATAAAATTTAAATGAACCAAACTACTTAATTGAAGCTCGTTAAGAATAAATTAAGTCAAACTTAAATAATAATTTCAATACTGTAATACTCTATAAAAAAAAGTTCAGATTATCTTGGTTCAATTATTTTATAGAAAAAACTTCAATAACATAAAACTTAATTGGACTACTCATTTACAAGTTAAGAATAAATTTGCTTACGTCCCTAATAATAAATTTAGCTTTAAAATAAATTTAATTTATTTTTTATGTAGTTTATGTATTAATCAATTAATCCTATAAATAACTGACTCAATCCTAATTTTTTTTTTTTACCAGTGATCAGATCATCTTGCATTATGATTTGTGTCCGTGAAATTAACTTTGCTAACTTCTATTGTACTTTTATGGTCTATCAAACTATATCTATATAACGCCCTCTTTGGATTCATCCTGTAAGATCTTTGATCACATTCCCTTTGTTCCCAGGGCGTAGTACAGATGGGGAGTACATGGTTCTGTGGCTGAAAGGTCCAGGGATCGATCCTCGGGGTGTCACTGTCTGGGGTTAACGTCTCCGTCATGCACTTTCCACCTGTGTACCTGTATTTATCTCCCTCCATATCCATAGGACCGGCTCTAGGGGGCCGCTGATGTGACGGTTCCACAATTTTTTTTTTTTTTTTATCACATTCCCTTTGTTGCCAATCTTGTATTTAATAATTAGTATAATTTGTTACTTACTAATTTAGGTCTATCATTTGTTATCATTGTTGTTCGGAGAATTTTGTAATTTTGAATGTTAAGATGGCGGATCAATTTGTTTTTAAAGCTCAATAAGGGGTATAAAACACGATTCAACAGTCTAACTTTCTACTCATTTTCATGTGGTAACCATCATTATCAATTCATACCTTTTCACCTAAAAATTTTGTTAAAAGGGAATGATTGAAAGGCGATAAAAGTTTTTATCGAATTTATAAAGTTTTTTATCAAATTTATAATTACAAATAAGAAACTTTAAGACACTAAGCTCATTAACCAATTAAATAAATTAAAATATAAAATTTTTAAACAATTAAATAAGCTCAATGTAACCTTTAAATAAATGGAGTTCAAATAGTCTAATAAAAAAAATTAAATCAAATTTAATAATAATTTTCAACGACTTAATTGATTTCTCAATTAATTTATCAAACAAAATTACATTTACCTTATATAAGGCTTGCAAAAGATGAATATAAAAATATCATGATGATGACAACATTTCATATATTAACTACTAAATTCATTCGAGAGGATCAATATTTACCTTATATAATGACCCTTTATGTGGGAAGGTAAGGTACTTATCAAGGCAGTTCACAATGTCTAGGAATGCCCCATCACCCCAGGATCATTGGAGGGATAAAGCTGAACTTATTTATTACGGTTCTCTAAGAAAAAAAACCTGATAATATCACATTTTGGGAGCATGTTGACAAATTCAAAATTATACAAGAAAAAATACCTAATCTATCATGGCCAAAATGGATATTTTCATCTCCCCAATTGACCATTTTGTTCATCTACTAATTGCCCCCGCCAACTAACAAACTAAGGTCAACATGGTCAGTTCAGAATCCAGAATATACCCAACGAACGATCTCAGGCTTTATTTTGATACCTCCGGAGATTTATTAAACTCATATCGTTATCACCAATCATCGTCTTTAAAATGCGCCGCGAGCGAATCGGGAGGCGCACAAAGGAATCGGCGAGGATCGATCTCCTCCATGGCCGCCTCCGATGTTTTCGCCGCGCCGGCGACGGAGGGGTATTGCTACATAAGGCTTCCGTCGGAGCCGGAAATCGCGGAGCTGCCGCCGAGAATATTTGACGAGTTACCCACCGCCGCGATTGTCTCCGTCTCCCGACCGGACGCCGGAGATTTCACGCCCTTGCTACTTTCCTACACCATCGAGTTCCAGTACAAGCAGGTGCCAGCACCGGGGATCTCTTGCCTTCTATTTTAGATTTCTCGTTATGGCGAGTTAACGCCGGTTTTTAATTTGCTGATATTTGCCAGATGTTCATACATAAAAACAGAAAAACTAGTCGCAGCTGAAGGATGTTTTTAATCATAGCATCTTTTTCCCCCCTTTTAATGCGAATGGGGTTCGTCTGCTGGTAGTAAATAGGGTACAAATGCTATGATGGAGAAATGTTAATGCATTTTTGAATTTTCTCTTGGTAACAAGTGCATAAAGGAATTGGAACCATATTATTGATGTGTTTGCTTTATAGTTGGTATGTGAATCTGTTCATTTACTTGAGACTATGGTTGACCATCCTTTTTTTCCTTTGTACATTGTTTCGGTGTGATGAGAATGATTTGACCAATTTGGTTCATCGTGAGCAGCTAATGAAGTAAGGCATTAATTTTGGTGTTCTTACTTTGAGTGATATTGCTATTTTTGCCTTTGGATATCCCTTCTATTTTGTTTTCACACAACTTCTTTGGTTAGCTTATGAATAATTGTTTTTTTTAAAAAAAAAAAATTTTGCTGACAAACTTTACTAGTGTTGATGTTCAAAGTGAGCTAATATCCAGCCCTTGAGTTAGGACGAAAACAAATGAGTATTGATTTGGGGTAAGAAGCAAAAATGAAAAAGGAAAAATGTGCACTCAAAATACAATCAGAGAATTGTGCAGTTTAGGTAAAATGATGGGTGATAAACAAATGCTTGTAATTTATATACCAATCTGAGAGTATTTGGCTCAAGAACATTTCTAAGATGTAGATGTTAGCAAACCATGTACTAAGTTAATGGATCTGATTATGCCTTCCATATAACACTTTCAATTTATTGTCATAGATTGCTTATGAAATATTGCTTCAAAATAAGTGAAATCTATATGGAACTGAAAGGAAACTTTATGTTCATAGTGATGGATGATGTTTCGAACATGTGATACTGTGTACTGATAGCAAACTTAAGTCTGTAAATTATTGGTTTGTTTTATTGACCGTATCCCTTCAAATTATTTAGGTTGCATGAGTTAGTTATTCTCAAGAGGTAAGTTGTTTCTTAATTTCATTCATTACTCGTCTTCTTGAATCTTGATCAAAAAGAGGTTGTCTGATAGGCCATCTGTTTGCACTATTCCATGCATCTTTTTGATATTCAGTATGTATTTTTCTAATATTTTAATTATGCAACAACATTTTATGAATTTGGGTTGTAATGCAAAGGCTTTTAAAATGTTCTTGAGAATCAAATCACTTTTTGTGTTTTGCATTTTTTTAATCTACATTAGCTTTCTTTCTGTTTTATGGAAAATTTTTGTTCATATTTTTTTCCTAGTAAAAACATTTTCTTGAGCTTAGTTCATCCCATCCATACTGTCATCTAATGCATAAATGCTATTTCATTCATCAGTTCAAATGGAACTTGGTAAAGAAAGCCTCACAAGTTTTGTATCTACATGTTTCTTTGAAAAAGCGTGCATTTTTAGAGGAACTTCATGATAAACATGAACAGGTGCGTAACTCCTACATAATCCCAATATCTTTTATTTATAGTAAGATTTTTCTCGCTAAAAATCAGTTTGCCCTTTGAAAATAGTGATAAACATATAATATTCACAACATGAATTTCTTCTTACAAATTTTCCCATGATTCTGCATTTACATTTTGTTTTACTATACATGTTTGTTGAAAATATGAGTCAGTTGTGATTGCCATCTGCCATTCTGCCCTTTAAGCTCATTGTCATCAAACTGTCATAACTATTTGAGGTCAACTGCATGAAATTTATGCTCTGCACAAGGCTATATCATTTAGTAATGCTAGTATCTTTAAATTACTTTTACCATCTCCTAAATCACTTTTGATTAGGTTAAGTAGAGTTTTCTTTAGTCTCCCTCTATCCTTTACCTTCCAACTCTAAATCTCTTATTGAATTAACATGTTTTTAACAATATGATTTATTGATCTTTGAACATGTCTATCCCATCTTAATCCACTTTTCTTTTATTTTATCATCTGTTGAATCTAATTTCTCCTATTATTATAATTTATTATTATCTTTTGACCCAATGGGACCCTGCAATGGTATGAGCTTCATGTACCCTTTTATCTTTTGACAACCTCACACATCCATCTTAATATTGTCATCTCTGCTACATTATCAATGTAAATGTTCTTTTTCTAATTGCCCGATACTCTCATAGCTTAAGTATGACCTACCACACCACAAATATTTTCTTTTAACTCATGAGCACACAATTATCACAGAAGACTTTGGGCTCATAAATTTCAACCACTCACTCTTACCTCAAGTTTAATTTTCTTGTACGTATCAATTAGCATTATATCTTCTTGAAATAACATTCATTAATGAGCTATATCTTGTACATGATTGATAAGTTGATTTAGTCCTAATTTGAAGAGATAGACTTAGAGATGACTCATGATGTAAACAATGTTTATGAGAAAATTATTTATTACATTCTTAGTAGTACATTCCCCTTGAGCTATTAGAAGGAAAATTTCATGTGACTATGACGGACTATATGTTTTGAGTTAGTGTTAAATAGTTAATAAAACACATTGTTGGGTTTTGTCCTCTTTTGTGTGACTAATAGTCAAATTTAATATTCATTTCTCTTTATGTCATCTACTGAAGGTTAAAGAATGGCTTCAAAATCTTGGTCTAGGGGAGCAAGTGCCTTCAGTTCAAGATGATGATGAAGCTGATGATATATCTGTTCTGTATCCGAATGGGGAGAATACTGCAGCTAAAAGCAGGTAATTTTAAGTTCATAATTCCATAACGTAGAAATAAAAAAGACAACAAAAATTTGACATGGTCAAATAAATTGCACTTTCATAACTTAGGGAGATGTGCATCGCTCGAACTTGAATATGAGTATTTGTCATGAATATGGATCTATGTATTTGCTATGTGATTTTCTAAAGATTTTACACAAGATTAATGGGGGTATTAGTGTCTGACTAAGAGTGTTGGTGTCACTGTTAGGTCTCCCACACTAGTAAGGGCGTAGATGAAGAGTAGACTATTGTTTCTTTGAAAATATTTACAACCACAGCATATGACAAGTTATACCTATGCTTCATGCTAGATAATGGCTTCTACAGGATGACATCATCTAATTGTTGAACAACATTTATGATGCAAGGTGAGATATAGTGACTAAGGAAATTTATGAACTCATAATAGATTACACAAAAAGTGTATATTCTTTTAAATTGATTCATGATAAAAATACTTTTGTACTAGAGATAATGCAAGTTTTTTTCTTTTCCTAAATTCAAAGCTTTCACAAGAACTGTCACGATGACTGTCCAAGTCCTAAAAAATGGAAGGCAATGGTGCATCAAAAATATAAAAAAACATAGCTTCTCAAGATGAATTTATTAAACAAGTGATTGATCAATGCCATAAATTTGTTGAGCTTTCAAGCTTCAGAAACTAGTGGAATGAACTTCTGTATTTCTCAAAAGTCCAGACAAGTTAACAGGTCACAGTATCTCATCTATACGATAAAGACAAGCTTAGTTTGCATCATGCTGTTTAAAGTGTATTTAGCTTAGTGTTAAGGACTATTCTCTTGGTCTTTCCTTCCTTCAAAGAGAAGTAATTTGACAGCTGTAAGGCATTGCCATATCAGAGAAAGATTGTAAGTTTCTGGATGTTCAAACTATCCTATAGGTATTTGAATTGGTTTTCTTTGCAATGAAGTGTAGTGGGGTCAATGGATCCAAACCCAGATGGTTATTTTAGATATGTTTTTTCCAGATAATCTGACTTACCTTTAAGAATGACATCGTCTAGATTTTCAGAAATCTTTCTAAATGAACTCAACAAATTCCATCTCCTGCTTTTGCTGAGTCACTGACTATTGTCTTATGCTGCTTGCTGCATCAAGTGCACCAAGATATTGACTAATAGGTAAAAGAATAATATTGAGGCTCAAAATCTACAATCAGATTCTTTTTTATTAAACAAGGATTTTTGACTTTTTTTTTTATATTATGAGCTTTCTCTTCATTGAAATGTACATAAAGGTAGACTGAAAATGATGTTTTTTCTTTTGAGGAAATTATCAAACAAATAATAGTATATTTGGAATTGAAGTTCATTTTATTTTAACCTTGCGCTTGGATCTATGCACCTCAGTGATGCAAAACGTCTGATCTTTGTCCTTGTACTTACAAAATTGCTTAGGTTTCAGTTAATTAACTTGTATTGATCTTCACTAAGAATTTATAGTCAAGATGGTCTCTTTTCGGTTTTTACACTTAAGATTTTCACTCTTTACTCAGAGATATACCTTCTAGTGCTGCATTACCGATCATCTGTCCAACACTTAGAGGGCAGCACTCCATTTCTGACAGGGCTAAAGTGGCTATGCAGGGGTATCTTGATCACTTCTTTGGCAACCTGGACATTGCAAATTCTAAAGAAGTATGAATCTATCGCATAACATACCTTGGTTAATATTGAATTGTACTTTGATTTTGAACTGTTGCTTGTCAAAGCCATATTCAACATGCATTTTTTTATTTCATTAGTATTTTGATAGCTTTCTTTTGTCGTTTTTGGTTGTATATTAAACTGCGATAACATTTTTTTTTCTTCATGTTCTTTAAGGATGCACTTACTTGGAGGAAAATTGGAGAAATTAAAGTGAAAAAAAGAAGAATAATTAGATGGAAAATATTTTTTCTTATGTTTATTTGGAAGAAAGAGGAAATGAAAAATGAAGAGACTTATGATCTTTTCTTTTCTTTAAAACAATCCATGCGAAAGTGGACAAGAAGTTGGGAGGAAGTGTTCTTGCTTTCCTCTTTGTCAAATAATATTAAAATTATTTTATTTCATCTCACTTTTAGTTCACAATAAATAATGAAAAGTAACAATAATTCTCTCTACACTTATCTTTCCAAGTGAAGTGGGAAAAAATTTGAGGATGATACCATTGGCAGTCCCTTCTACATATATATTGTTCATCAATATAATATTACTTATAGGCCCCTGTAATATATGCTATTTATAAATCAATCTGTAACACTTCTCTCAAGCTGGTGCAAAGATATTATGAAAACCTAGCTTGGTACAAATATAGTAGATCCTAAGACCTCTTAAAGACTTGGTTAGAAGTCCGTTAATTGATCATCAGAACTCACAAATGCTGTCACAATTAGATTGCACCTTTCTTGACAAAATAACAATTAATGGCGCCTATGTGTTTTGTTCTCTCATGGAACTCAACTAAAAGCTATGTGCGTGGTGGTCTGATTGCCACATTACAACTTTATTGGTTCTTTTGGAGCATATCCCAACTTGGATAATATCTACTCAACTCATATAAGGTCATTGTAGCTATGGCTATAGCCTCTGCCCTTGATCTGGCTACGACAATTTGCGTCTTGGCTTTTCAAAACATCAGCTTAGCTCCCAAAGGATGCAAGAGTCTGATATAGATCTCTTGAAAGTTGGGGAACCTGCTTAGTTATCAGTACACCCTACAATCTGAAGGTGACCTCAATCATGATAGCTGAAACCTTGTCCTAGAGGATTCTTCAAATATTGTAGGATCCTCAAGGTGACCTCTAAATGATCATGACATTGAGGTCTAAGGAATTGGCTGATGCACTTACTACGAATGATATATTTTTCTGGAGGAATTGGGCCTTTAAACCAGTTGATAGTTCAGTTTGCTAACATATCTATATTTTTCTGGATCAAATAATGATAGGGGTGGACACGATCTAGTGTTTCAGTTTTATATAGGCAAACTGAAACCAAATTGAATTCTTTTTAGTTTGAAAAAAAATCAAACCAAGACCTTTGAGTTGAAACCAAACCAAAATTTTGGTTTGGTTCAATCTGAATCAAAATTTTAATTAAAAGGGAAATCACAAACTAATTTCTCAGGAAAATTTTCCATCCTTTCACTCATCTTACCTCCTTTTTCATTTCTTCCTTCCAAGTTTTGACTCAAGAATCAAGACAGCGTGATCCTTCCTAAAGATTTATATTCCAACTTTAAGATACATCACACCACTTGTTGAAAAAACATGCAAAATCTAAAATATTTTACTGTGTTTCTGAGAGTAAAATCCATTTCATCAATATATAGAATTTCTTCTCTTGACTAACTAGCTTCACCAAAAGCTGACCTCACTTAGTTGGAAAAAAATCACCTAATTATGTGCAGGTTTGTAAGTTTTTGGAGGTCTCAAGGCTGTCATTTTTGCAAGAATATGGACCTAAACTCAAAGAAGGTTATGCCACAGTAAAACATTTGGCAAAAGCTCAAAAGGGTGATGATGTTAAAGGTTGTTGTCCATGCCATTGGTTTAGTTGCTGTAGTAGAAGCAAGCAACAGGTATTCTTCAATTTTTTCCTGTCCAATGCGTAGGCAATCACATACTACAAAGTTTCAGAAAGTAATTCCTTTCAGTGTTACACATTGATTTTGAATATAATTTATGTTGCATGATTCCTGTTGAGAATAAATCTCTAAATTGTTTCCTTCATAGCTTAAGCATTTAGAACTCTTGATTGCATTGTCAAAAATTTTATATGAACAAGTGCTCCGACCCTTCCCTGGGACTGTATTGGCGAGAGCTTCGTGCACCGGACTTCGTGCACCGGACTGTCCTTTTACTAGGATATACTTGAGGGGGTTATCTTGTATAATTTTTACATTGATGAATAGTGTCCTAGGGTAGGGACTATCTAGAACAATGTTGTTCATACCATAGGTATTTAAAATGCTATAGTGAATGGGATGATTACTTGTCCGGATAAAAGTATCTGTTTTAGGGCAATCAAGTTGCTATATATTTGGCAAAGGATCACATATTTCATGAGACCAAACAAATTGATATGTGATATCACTTTGTGCGTGATTTGATATCACAATTCACAAGGTAATACTTCCACAAAGAAGGTTACCAAAGATAACATGTGGATATGTTAGAAAAGGTTCTTCCAAGCACTAACTTTTTTGTGTCAACTGACTTTTTTGAAGTCTATGTTGGCCCTGTATGGATTGCACGGAGTTACTTATATAGCAAAGATACATGAGGATATGAACTGCTTTGTTGTGAACCTTGAGAATGTTTGTCTTGTCCTCAGGTTGGGTGCAGTGGTCACCATAATTGCACTAGTGTAACCAAGGCATTCACACTAGTTTGCTAAGTTGCTGTTGCTTGGAGAGTCAAACAAATTATATCAACATCAAGTTGAGTCTCTAAAATAGTGGAGACTGAACAAGTAGTAGTAAAATAACAAATTCTGAATAGAAGCAGAGTCAGCAAAGCGGGTTGGCTAACTCTGTCCAAGGTTTTGCATCTGTTCTTCTTTAACGGTTTAACCATTGCTGCTTGCTGTCCCTATGCCTTATTACAACATCATCCATCCCTTTTCTTGTGTATCTTCCATAGTTTTTACATTGTTGATCTGCTAACGTGATAAAGTTATCAACTAGTATTAGTTAGTTTCATATTGGTTGAGAGTTGAGACTAGAGCAAACCATCTTGTGCCCTCCAAAGAGCTGCGTTTTTCTTTTCTGCATCTACATTATGTATATTAATTGGGCATCTTTTACAGGTTTGGGCTGTGTTAAAACCAGGGTTCTTGGCTTTACTGGAAAACCCATTTGATACAAAGATTTTAGATATAATCGTTTTCGATGTATTACCACATGCAAATGGAGAAAAGGGAAGCCAAATTCTTCTAGCGAGAGAAACAAAGGAACGTAATCCTTTGCATTCTGGGTTTCAGGTAAAATCTCCTTTAAAATGGTAAGAGGTTTTCTTCCATGATAAAATGTCTATAACAATAATTCTTTTTTTCTTGGCCCTAGATGAAAAGAAAATTCTCTGTTATTATCATTGAAACAACATACTTGTATTATGTTGTTGCTAGGTGGCCTAGCACTTAATGGGTATAGCCTTTTAATAAGAATTACCAAATTAGCACAGGCCATTAGAGTCATTTTATTTTAGTGTATTTTCTACTCTGAGATTTCATTCATTTATCTCGGTCATTATCTACTTTTTGAGAATGATATTGGCAATTTTTGTGTTGTTCATGTGATCGTACTGAAGGTATTCTGTGGGAGTCGTACAATAAAGTTACAAATGAGCGATAATGCAAAGGTTAAAGAGTGGGTTGCAGCAATAAATGATGCTGGATTGCAGCCTGCTGAAGGGTGGTGTAATCCTCATCGTTTTGGCTCTTTTGCACCACCAAGAGGCTTACTTGAAGATGATAGCTATGTTCAATGGTTCGTTGATGGCCAAGCTGCATTTGAAGCAATTGCTTCTTCAATTGAACAAGCAAAATCACAGGTCTCTTTGATTTTAGAGATAGTCTTTACTCTTTAACAATAAATTCTAATTTTGATTTGAAGTATAAGATTATTCACTAAGGAGTCTGACACAGATATTCATAACCGACTGGTGGCTTTGTCCAGAGTTGTATCTACGACGCCCTTTTAGTGTTCATGACAGTTCCCGGCTTGATATTCTGCTAGAGGCCAAAGCTAAGCTGGGTGTTCAGGTACCATGTACTGTTAGTTTTTATTCTCTACATTTTATTTCAAAAAATTCGACAAAGTCACCTATAGTTGTTTTTACTTGTGCATTTGGGATGTTAAATCATTGCTTCATAATAGTCTTGATTTTTATACTTTGGAGTTTTAAGGTGGTAGCTTCATTGTTAGGAAAAAGTTTATTCTTTCATTAGTATGATTTATTCAGAGTTAGAAACTAAAATATATTTAATATTTTAAAAATCCTATGTAATTATTATTGTTGTTGCTAATGTAACTGTTGCTATTCTTTTTATAGTTATAGTTTTTTAAAAAGATCTTGTAAAAGCCTTATTATTATTTAGTATACTTAGATGTTTGAAATGATGACAGATAATTAATAAACTAAAACTGGACAAGTTTATGTTACAAATATAAACGGTAACAGAATAGAAGTGATCGTCATTCAATTTACGTGTTACATGAGCTACACCAAGATGTTGAGATATTCCAATTCTTATTCAAGTTTTTTGTTCTTTTTCTTATTTCTTTTCTCTTAGTTAGCCTTTAACAATGTCATCTGTTGCTGTGTATGAGCAATTATTAAGTTCATCAAGTGAATTACAGAAAATTGAGTGTATAATTAATGGCATGAACATAATTAACATAATTGCTCCATGATTACATTTTGAGTTACACTGCATCCATATTACAACAGCTTGTATGAGAACATGGCATGGGTGTGGATCAAGTGCATGACTTGTGGATGAGTATCTGGTCATCTGGTGTAATGCTTCTTATGTGCTTTTAAAATCTTACTGGTTACTACTAATAACCAGCATTATGTATGCACTAAAGGATTGACATGTTAGTCTAGACAATTTGGTCCAATCTACTATGAATTTTGATGGATCACATTGTATTAACAAAGATTCCTTGGGTTATTCCATGGGTCCCTGACTAAAGTTGGGTAGTAAATCTTAATCTATTATCTGATATGAAATCTTAGGTTCAATCTTGAGACATGAGTCTCACTTTAGTTTGTGGAGCACGAACATCTTTTGTCTCTAATTCATTCCAAAAGTTTAGCATTTTTTTTCCAGATTTATATTCTTCTCTATAAGGAAGTGCCTCTTGCTTTGAAGATTAATAGTGTATATAGTAAAAGAAGATTACTAGGTATCCATGAAAATGTAAAGGTTCTACGCTATCCAGATCACCTGTCAACTGGCATTTATTACTGGTAGGCCTTTTTTTGTTATTTTATCTTCTTGATTTTAGGTAGTTTGTTATTAATGTACAAAACTTATACTATACTAGGTCCCACCATGAGAAAATTGTTACAGTTGACAATGAAATAAGCTTTATTGGAGGACTTGATTTGTGCTTTGGGCGCTATGACAACTTTGAGCACAAAATTGGGGACGTGCCTCCTTTTGTTTGGCCTGGAAAGGACTATTATAATCCTAGGTAATTTTCCCCAATAAATGACAGTACCAGAGGATGAATCTAACTAGTTGTGGTGATTCTATTTTTGTGAATTTATCTCATTCAATACTTTTGTAGAGAATCTGAACCAAACTCTTGGGAAGATACTATGAAAGATGAACTAGACCGCGAAAGATATCCTCGAATGCCATGGCATGATGTCCAATGTGCTTTATGGGGACCGCCTTGTCATGATGTTGCAAGGCACTTTGTCCAACGATGGAATTATGCCAAGGTTATATTCCTTTCGAGACTAGAAATATTCCGGTAGAAAAAATATTCTATTTTACCAGAATCAGATCTCTTATGAGTCTTTAGGTTCTTATTTATTTTTGTCTTGTAGAGAAATAAAGCTCTGAATGAACAAACAATCCCACTCTTGATGCCTCAGCAGCACATGGTTATTCCACATTACATGGGAAGTAGAGAACCAAACCCTTACAATGAGAAACAGAATGTCTTCTCACAAGATATTACAAAGCAGTTTCCATTTTCTCCATGTCAAGATATTCCACTTATTTCATCCCTTGAACCTGATGTGCTTTCAAAGAATGAGGGTGATGCTAAGGTTAATGGATTGATCAGGATTGGTTTATCTGAACAGCCAACCAGATCCAGCCAATGCCAGAACAACTCTTTTCAGAATGCAGACGTTGGACAATCAGTTAAAGATGTACAGAAGAAAGAATTTGTTGATGATCTTAGTTATCCCAAATCTCGGAAAGAACAAAATTTTAATTTAATAAACCAACCACCCATTCAAAATATGGAGTGGTGGGAGACACAGGAGCGAGGTAGACAACTAGAATCTACAGATGAATCAAGACAAGTTGGTCCAAGGACTTCATGTCGGTGTCAAGTATGTAAAAAATCACTTGGAGAAAATTGGAACATTATTATCTATTCATGTTTGCTCTGCTGCCTCTGATTTTTTTTGATCTAAAGTAGTTTCATAGTATTGTTTTAGTGTGCTCACGAGAAACCTCATCATGTCATATACAGTTTGGAGCACGACTCAAAATCTCATTTTGTGTTGTAGTTTTTGTCCCCATCTGAAACTAGATGCTATAAAATCTATTTTATAGTTTTCACTACTTTATTATTCTACTCGATTTGCTTGTTAAGTGGGCTTTAGAAATTGCAAAATAGATCTATAACAAGCTTCATGAATGAGGATAACATTGTTGTGGTTGTTAGGTTCATTGCTACTATTCACTCCCCAATTGAAGAGATGTTAAGAGAAACAACAAATTGAAACCTCTATAACTCTATTACTATTGTTCACAATACTTAAATTTTTATGTCAAAATTATGTAAACCTGGGAAGACAGATTTGCAACATGTTTTTTTTTTCTTTTTAAAATTATTTTTTATCTTTATTTTAAGGTATGTGACATTATGCTTTTTGTCCATCACTTGATTGTAACAAATCTTATTTTTCTGATAATACTCTAGATAAGTTACATTAACCTAGGATTCACCTTAACTAATTGAAACCATGTGAGCTAATAGAACTTGGTTTGTTTTCTACCATAATAAGATATGATATCTTTAAGAAACTACCTAGCTTTGTTGGACATCTAAGAATAAGGTAGGTAACAACAATTATTCTCATAGTGAATGATGGAAATTTGATATTTGTAGAATCCACGTTTAATAGATTCAGATCGATTTTTGACATGCAATTGAACACGTACACTTGCAAGATGAATGCAGAGAATTTATTGATTTATGTTTATTTTACCACCAATAGTAATGTGTGCATTTCATCTTCTTAGCATAGCAATAAGCTCTTGGCATTGTATCATTTTCTTGCCCATAATTGCCGGTTAATTTAGCCTAGTGTTAATGCCAATATATTCTGCAGCACATCTCACTTGTATGTACATTGTGTGAGCCATATGTAGTGAATTTAGGCGGTCTACTTGCCCACAGGAGACAAGTGATATGTATCTCATGGTTTTAAGAAGTTATATTCCCTTGGCTGTAGTTGTTTTATTTAGTTGAATCAGTATATGGGCATATTCTGAGGTTGATCATGGCCTGTTAGCACAGATTATCAGAAGTGTTGGTCCATGGTCGGCTGGTACGAGCCAAACAGAAGAAAGCATTCACAAAGCTTATGTTTCTCTTATCGAAAAAGCAGAACACTTCATATACATTGAGGTATGGAGGTTCTTTTTCCTATGAATGACGTTTCTGTTTTCTTGTTATTGATATTATCTTGTTAATATGTTTTAGTTCTCTACTAATGGATTCTCTAAGACATGCCTAAAACTTCAAAATTTGTGTTCATGCCTTCTAGCTATAATTGTTTTTGGATGTATAGTAGTGAACCATCTATGTGTTATCCTATACTGAGTACACAAGTTTCTGTGTTGCCATGGTTCATGAAACGAGCATCTAAGCTTCATTTCCGGGCTTTTGTAGAAATTGATGTTGAGTAACAGGATTTTGCCATTTTTAGATTACTTCTAAACCTTTGTTGGGATTGTGGCCTTTTTTCTTGTAGCTAGTGTTCTGTTTCTTCCTTTGCTCTTTTTTGCAAGTGCCCTATTTGGCCACTCTGCCTATGACCCTATGATTGATATATCTTCTTGGACTTTAGTTTGCCCCAATTTTGTTCAATATATCTATTCTTGTTCTTGAATTCTTTTGGTGAGAATAAGATCATGAGCTTCACTCAACTTCAATTGGGTAAATCTAGAAGGATTACTTACTAGTATCTATCTGACATGGATTCTACATGGATGATAATAGGATTGATTCCCATAATGGAAAGCAATCCCCATCAACTACAACTAACTTGTGAGTTGCTTAAATTCATTGATCTCATATGTAATAGAGGCACCTCTGACAATTGTTAGTTCAAATATATGTAGTTTCACATAACTGATTTATCCTACATATTTGGTAGAGCCCTTTTCAGATCTGAGATGCTCTTCTAATTCCAGTTGTGGAATGGAAATATTGAAAGTTTACTTTTTGTCACATTCATAGTTCTTTTTAAACTATGATTCTACTTATGGTCTTGAATTTCATGAAATATTTGTATGTTTATTTATTTGGTAGGAATATTGAAAAATTCTTTTCACGAAATAATGATATTTGGATTGAATTTTACAACAGTATATTCATATATCCTTATTTCTCTCACTTCTAAAACCGAGTTGGTAATAGCATTAGTTATTTGCTTATTTTGTATATAATTAAATTCATGATCAAAAGATAACGTGGGACTAATAATTTCTAACAACGTTTTCTTGCTTTTTCCAGAATCAATTTTTCATATCTGGACATGAAGGAAACTATATAATAAGAAACCGTGTACTTGATGCATTGTATAAGCGAATCATCAAAGCAGAAAAAGATAATAAATGCTTCAGGGTTATTATAGTTTTGCCCTTGTTACCTGGATTTCAGGTACTACTGTAGAACACACCTTTGTTTTTAATTTTTTTAAATGTATTTTCTTTATGTTAACATCTTTAACTGCAGGGAGGCATAGATGATGCTGGTGCTGCATCCGTACGGGCAATCATGCACTGGCAATATCAAACCATTTGTAGAGGTTCTCATTCAATAATTCAAAAACTTTATGATAGAATGGGTCCTAGAGCCCATGATTTTATTTCATTCTATGGACTTCGAACATATGGCAAGCTTTCAGACGGCGGTCCTCTGGTTACAAATCAGGTGTATACATTTGATGTTTTTGTAACCTTCATATTTTTTTCATTCATTGTTGTCAAAATTAGCTTGTGAATCAGATTGATAGGATCGGTGGGAATGGTCATGAAAAATTCAAAATAAAAAATATGAAAGAAAATGAAATAGATTTGTTGATATAAATATATAACATTCAAACAATCGATATAAATATAACAGTGTCAATGTTAGTTTTAAATTTTTAATATTATTTAGTAATAATGGGATATTATTTAATTTTAAAAATGATTCAAATGAGTAAATATAACAATATTAAATTATTTATGTTGAGAATATTAGAATATTCAGGTTTGATTAAATAATATTTTTTCTTGGGACTAATCCCAATAATGATAGGCCCATTGGTATTGGGATGGCCACGATTACAGTGGCACCATTAGGCCTCTATTATCTGTTGCCATGATCATGATCATGCAATGGATTCCACCAGAAATATTGTCAGGGCATTCTGTTTGTATGATTTATTGCCACCTTTTTTTCTTTCATTTTGAGATTCATGACCACAATTTGTTTCTTATCTTGACATGAGAGGCCTTCTTCACTCTTTTATTCTACCAGGTTTATGTTCACAGCAAGCTAATGATAGTTGATGATCGGGAGGTGTTGATCGGTTCCGCTAATATTAATGATAGAAGCTTGTTAGGATCAAGAGATTCTGAGGTACAATCAATTATCACACTTTTTAGTTATTCTAAGAATCATCTGAAGTGAGCAAGAAGTTCACAATAAAGATATGTTGTTAAAAAAGTTAATATGTGGACATCTACCATTTTACCATAAATGGCTTGTTTATCTCAGATTGGTATACTTATAGAAGACAAAGAATTTGTTGATTCACTCATGAATGGCAAGTCATGGAAAGCAGGAAAATTTTCCCTTACTCTTCGCCTCTCACTGTGGCTGGAACATCTAGGACTTCATTCTGGAGAGGTTTGTAGTTAAGTTGCTATTTTCTCATAGGAGTCTTATCTGATTTGTGATGTCAGGTTCTTTGAAAATTTCAATTTGGTTGATTATGAAAATGTTCCTATTGTCACCTATGACTACAATCAATCACTGGTTTTTCATTTTTAATTTCCTCATTGTATTGATTCGACAGTACCTGCAACATTTTTCTTGCACATACTTCCCTTTTTACACTGGTTTACCGTCTGCCCACTACCTGTTTGTGCTTATTGTTGAGTTTTATCGCATGGTTAATAGAGGGTGTAAAGCAAGCAATACATTCACTCTGCCTCAACAAGTCTTCTTAACCTGACCACCTGAGGATTCACTGTGAATTACCCTTCTGCTTTCAGATTTCCTATGTCAGGATTTCCTCATTCTCTTGATGAACTTTATATCAATGTCAAAATTTTAATGTAGGTAGCGATTACAATCTCTAGCTAGAACAATATGGTGGCATCTCAGTTTAGCCTCAATGGTGACAATTTGGTCAATATGTTAAGATGTAGGCTAATTAAGAGGTTTTACATGCATGGATCGGCTATTATTGAGCTTAGGTATTTCAGGGAGTGGTTGGGTGCAACAAAGTTAATTTCTTGTCTATGTGGGTCATAATAATTTATATCAAAGGTAACCTAATTCTATGTATGGTTACTTATGTACTAGTGGTGCTGCCATTGAATCTTATGTATCATTGATGATTGAGCTATGAGTTACACTTTTGGTCCTGATGAAGATGTGGAATCTTAAGTAGGGGAGTCTTTTGTATTCCAGTTTTGTCTTAATTGGAAGTTGCTGGCTAGTCGAGAGAGTTTAGGCCTGTAGTTTGATTCAATAAAATTGATGGGGGTTAGTTCTTTCTCCTATACAAGTCATGACAAATACAACATTTCAACTATTTGTAACAAAGTTTCAAACAGGTGATGACCATTGTGTACAAAGTTGCATAAATTGTAATTGCAAACACTGGTTGATAATCTATCTATGAATTTTTTGTATTGGTCGTCATATTGTAAAATCAGTGCCCTCCAATCTAAGATGATCCGACTCAAATTGGGTCATGCCCAACCTAACATGGCTCTAGATAGGGGTGAGCAAAAGTTCGGTTAAATCGAACAAATCGACCTAATTGACCGAATTTAAAAATTCAATTTGGTTAATTTCAGCCAAAAAAAAAGGTCATATTGGTTAATTCGATTCAGTTCTAGTTTTAAAATTCCTTATTTGGTTAAACCGAAGAAACTAAAATAAAAAAATTAATTGGTAAATTTCTAAGTTAGTGAACCCATAAATCCCTAACTAATCGATAAACCTCTCATAAATTCGGTTAATTCGATCGAAAACCGAATTAACCGATATTTTATTAGTTTGATCGGTTCGGTTAGTTCCAAAAAATTTAGTTTATTCGGTTTCGATTAATTCAATTTGGTTCACTTGTAATCGAATACTTAGTCCTGTTAGGATCAAAAGGGATTTAGATATCTCCACAATGACATAATATTATCCATTTAGAGCCTAAACCCTTATGGCTTTATTTTTGGACTCTACCCAAAGGGCCTCATACCAATGCAGATATCTTTCCCTTATAAACCTATGATCTTTCCTATGTGTTTTCAATGTGGGACTTTGTTTGTAACCTTGCAGCCCAACAATCCCCCCTCGAACGAAGGACCACAGACAACTTGACTTCCGATCCTCGACCCACGAAGTCTTCCTGTCCCTCGATCCACCCGGCCTACTAGGACTTCCTCGCCTAGCCGTAACCAGGACTTCCTACCTAGTGCTTGACTCTCTTGATCTGGACACGGAAGCCCCCACTCCTTTCGTTTGAGGTCAATATTTCACTCACATAGTTTGATTGGACCATGACTCTTGTGCACAGTCGGTGGTTAGTCCTTCTGGTAGTCCAGACTCTGATACCGATTGTTAGGACCAAAAGGATTTTAGATATATCCACAATGACATGATATTGCCCACTTTAGGTCTAAACTCTCATGGTTTTATTTTTGGGCTCTACCCAAAATGCCTCGTACCAATGGAGATATTTTTCTTTTATAAACCCATGATCTTTCCTATATGTTTTCAACGTGGAACTTTGTTTGCAACTTTACAACCCAACAAGTCCTAGCTCTAGATAATAGGCCATGTTGAGCATGACTTGAGTTGGTGTTGGTCTATCTTAGACTTGTGCATGGTCATGCTTGGAATAGGCTTGAGTTATAAAAAAAACATAAAATGTATTATATTTTATTTTTGGTTAGGGATAACATGATTTAAAACAAATATGATTTTTGTAAATAAAATATGGACAAAGAATACATGAATTAATGGCATCAGCCTTAAACTATGACATCATGTGGGATGGGCCAGTATTACGTTGCAGAAACAACAACAAAAAAAGTTGATATAAAATCTAGATGATTACATTACTATGTGCTCCGTTGATTCTCATACTTCTTTTACAATGTTGCTTTGACTCATCAAGTTTGTAAAGGGACATAAGATAGAAAAATTTCCATTGTATCTGATAATCTTCATTATAATCGTTGCAGATTGGTAAGATTAGAGATCCAGTCAGCGACACAACATACAATGACATCTGGATGGCCACAGCTAAGGTGCAGAAATTCAAAAATATCATGTGCTTTCTTGGAAGCAATGCCTTGACTCTATTTTTTTCATTATAATTCTTCTTATGTAACAAGTCTCATCGTGTATATCAATTATCAGAATTGAAAGGAGATGGGGAATTAAAATATAAATAGATGTGGTAAACCTAGATCAATAAATCACGAACATGTCCTAAAATTCAGAATATGACTTCCATCATATATAGAGTGACAAGCAAACACAGAACAAACTATTCAACGTGATACTCTACTAAGTTCAGTTTGTCGTCTGAATTGTCATAATACTCTCAGTAGTATCCTGTTGGAATAGATCAATCTAAAGGGGAGTTTTTGTTTCTGGAACGTTTAAAGGATTTCTACAAATGTTTTGAGAATATCATATTGTTGTATTTTGATAAAGTTAAGTTTTTGCATACTAGGCTATTACATAGTAGAATCACATTCTAACAAAAAAAAGATAGTGGTTTCACCAAATAGTGGTAATTTTATGCATCCCTTGAGTGGGATACCGTAAATGCTTCAAGACAAATTATTCTCTCGTCCTTATTATGCTTATATGTAATCTGTCGTAGGAATCTGCCATCTCACAAATCCTTATTTATAATTCTCTAAACCCTGTGATTATATGAGATTTAGTTAAATGCGAAATGCTTTAAACATGTTAGAGAAATTTTAAGTTATTTCCAGTAATCTATGATCATACCTAGTAAAACAATAAAAGAAATTCACCGCACAGCTCTTATTTTCTTGTATAAGAATTTTTTAGTTGAACAAGCCTCATGTTTCCTCATGCTTCCTTATGTTCCTTTGATGATTTCATTCATCTTGGCAGACAAACACCACAATCTACCAGGAAGTGTTTTCTTGTGTTCCTAACGATCATATTGACTCCAGGTCTCAACTGTTTTCTTTGTTTGTTTCCTTTTTACCTTCAAATGTTTATTACCAGTCTAACTAATTGCTACCTTTGCCCAGATCGGCATTCCGACAAAGCGCTAACTATTTTAAAGAGAAATTTGGGTACATAACCATTGATCTAGGCGTTGCTTCATCCAAGCTGGAGCCAAGTGAGGATGCAGAGCCGAAAGACACCAACCCAACAAAGCAGTTACAGTCCGTGAGAGGCCACCTCGTATCATTTCCTTTGAATTTCATGTGCAATGAGGACTTGAGACCTGCCTTTAGTCAAAGTGAGTTCTACGTGTGGCCTTTAGTTTTTCTTTAGCATATCTTCATCTTTGTGCCTATAAGTTCTCTCCCAAAGTATGGTATAACTGGGATACAAGAAATTCAAATTCCTAGCCAAGAATCCTATTCAGGCTCAACCATTTATATGCAAACTCCAGGTTCTCAGCCATTCTTTCCTGGGAATTCAGTTCTTTCCTACAGTTAGTTCATGAATAGGGTCAGCCATTCTTTGTGATAGCAAATTTGTTTTTGCTAGTTCAGTTGATTAGGATCTCAGTTGTGATAACAAATTTCTTAGTCATGTAGAATTGATTAAAGTGTAAAAAAAAAATCTGAAAGGCTCAGCCACGTAGAACAATTGTAAAATGTAATTTGATTGTATCTACCATGGATGCTTCTCATTTAAATTATTCATTAATGATTTGTATAATCTTTTGTATGTGTGTGCCAATCACATCCGAGTTCTCCCAAATTCGAGGAGTTTGGTTTTTTTTGCATGGATGCTTCCTGTTGAATAATTTGATCTAGATTCTCACAAGATTTCACTTTGATTTGATCCTTCTAGTTCTATAGGAAAGACATTTTTGGTGCTTATCATCTCATTTCCTAAACTCAACTTTCAATCCTATTCTTTAACTTCACAGTTTTTTATTCTTTGAAACTTTTTCAGTGTCAAATTGTAAAATCTAAAGTCTTTTCTCAAAGGCAATCTATTCCATCTAAACAAGTCATGTTAATTTCTTTGTTCTATTCTGTCATATTTCAATTATAATCCTTTATACTGTGCATAAATTATGCACGGTCATAAAATATTATTTTTCTTAGTGATTTAGATATTGCTTATTCAGTCGACCCCACCTAGTGGGAAAAGGCTTGGTGGTTGTTGTTGTATTTAGATATTGCTTATTGAGATTTTGATAGGGATTAAACTATGAGTAGCTTAGGTATTTTAAAATGTAATTATAGAGTAAAATCATCAAAATAGACGTGTTTTGAAGGTCGGCCTTTATAAGTGTGTAACCGGTTCGTTTTCTTTAATGGAAATTTATTAAAAATAGGTATTGTCATGACTTGAATCTTGGATTTTTGAGGGAGAGCTTCCATCCTACCCAACTAGATTATAACATTTTTATTATATTATTATTCTTAATAGTTGAAAGGCCAATAAGAGAGAGAAAATAATTGCTTAAAAATTTATAATAATTTATTTATACTAACTAGTAGGATTTAAAATTTAGAAAAAAGAGAAAGTAATTCTGATCTTTAGACTGGTTCTTACTATTCAAGATACTCTTAAACATTATAAGGGATATGCAGACTGCAGAGTAAGTGTCCTTCATAAATGTTTTTATAAATTTATAATTTTTAAACATTTTTTAAATATTAATGATCTTAAATTGTAACAAACCATAAATCAGTAATTCCAAACCGTGATGATCATCTTTCGACAGTTCCGAACCGTGATGGATCTAGAAAAATATTTTTTTTTCCATGTACAAGTCAAATAAAGACAGCAAAACCACCAAACTAGATTCACGTGCTTCTTAGACTTTAGACTTCATTGGTGCCCTCACCTCAACCACCATTATCTAGGTGTTTTTGGAACAAACAGCTTGATGGGCTACCACCATCAAGCTACTACATATGCTCCTAAGCTTCACGCTATGCTCACGCATCATCAACCTAACTTATTTCTTCAAAACATCACATGTAAAATGCCGTGCATTATAGCAATTTTATAGTTTTTCACATATTTTTTCAAACTTTTGAATGCCTAAATACCTAATCGCTTCGAACCCATTATTGCTTATGAAACGGCATATTGACAAGCCAACACCCAATGGAAAAAAAAACTTCGAAATCATCACATCGAAAACAAACCAAAAAAAAAAAAAACAGAAAAAAAAATAACAATTAGATTAATTGGAACGCTATCGTCCTTTTAAGTGTTTTTCACCTCCAGATTTTTTTAAATCAAACGGGCATTCAATGGTCAGATTCAGATTCCAACTTCCCAGGTCACCTTATCATCGGGCCGCCACCGCGGCTCCTCCTCGTCGAATCCGACGGCCCCCGTCGGCCGCTGGTGTTCGCCCCTCCGTCGCTGGTCCCCGGATCGCTGACGGTGTCGCCCACGATCTCCGCCAGCATCCGCTGCAGGTCCTCCAAACTATCCGGCTTCTGTAATTTATTTCAACCTTTTTAGTATTTTTCCCACTCATAGCAAACGCAAAAGGAAAAAAAAAAACAAAAGGCAATCGGGGAAATCAGATAGCGGATGAGACGGAACTACCTCGGATTTAACACCCTCCATCATCGCAAGCATTTCTTGCATGAAATCGGCGAATCCCTGTGCGTCCCACGAAAAACCGAGTAAAAAAAAAAAATCACATTTTAGGAACGAAATTATGTATTCTGATTAGGGCAAAACCTGATCGTCGCCGTCAAGGGGGTCGTAGAGCCCGGCGTCGTACATGGCTCGCTTGCTCTTGTCAGAGAGCACTGCGCGAACACCACCGCATTGTCGGTGACGTCAGCCAAACCAGAAGCCAATAACAAGACAAAGAGAATAATACAGCAACCACTCACCGGAGTAGGCTTCCTGTATCCGTTGGAATCTCCGCTTAGCCTGACTGGCTGCGAATGCAGGCTCCTTCGCCCACCGGTCCGGGTGCCACCGCTGCCCAATCCCGCCTCAAAATCACGGATCGGACCAAGTTTACGAATAAAAACGAAGGCAACGAGGCTTACCAGAGCAAGGCGGCGGTAGGCTGCGCGGACGTCGGAGGGGGAGGCATTGCGGCGGATCCCGAGTAGGGAGTAGTAGCAGGAGACGGCAGCGGTGTCCGAACTGGCCGGGAAAGCGTCCATGGCCGGAGAGTGATCGAGATCGATGGATCGATCGGCGTTAGCTATAGCATGAGATCGGAGCAACGGCGACCGATTTGGGGAGAGAGAGAGAGAGAGAGAGAGAGAGAGAGAGAAATATCTTTTCGTTGTTCGATTTTTTTAATGAGAACTGGATTTTGAAGAGAGCCGGTGAAGCTTCGAGAGAAATGAGGCCGCGAGATATTTTCTAGGCGAGTAACGTAAAAGCCCCTCTATTTAAAACTATTAACGATTCTACCACCACTATTCATGTAACACATGAATTTAGAATATTCTAAAAATTTTACTTTTCTATTTTAACTCATTTCTATTTTTTTATTTTAATCTTATTTAACGGAGATAACATGCTAATAATTATATATACTAGTGTCTGTGGGGCAAAAAGACGAATATGTTCGTCCCAGCGCTTTCGTCAATTCGTCTCAAGATCAACACGAAAAAGATAAATCATGAGTGGCTACTAGCCTTTGAAATAGTGGCTAGTACATAAAGGAAATATTTATCTCGACTTTGCTGAGATTCGAACCTCAGACCTCATTGTGATAATACCTCATGCACTAGCCACTAGACTTATCCGAGGAGACTATATATACTAGCATCATGCACACACGTTACGTGAGCTAAATACCTTATACCAAATGGGATAATACAGAAAGAGATTTGAGGGAAGAAGAATTGTCCTATCAAAAATAATTTTAATTTTTTAATACTACTTTTACTTTTTTTTTTTAAGTAGAGGCAAAACTCTAACATTTTTATAATTTTATACACTTGAGTACTTATAAAAAATTAAGGTGGAGCAACTGCCTCACTAAAATTATGTAGCTCCGTCTCTAGTTGTATGTATAATATAATACATTAACGCATACAAGTAACATATTCTCCTTCATAATAAATTAATTTAATACTTTATATTAAATATGAAACTGGTAAAACAAATATTATATCTAATCTTAGCCAAAAGGCTGTCCATAAATTTTGTAAGGAAATGATAGGGTGACACTCGAGAATCCCAACAATAAGGTACTGTAACAGACTCTTCCTTATAAAAAATTAATTTAATATCACACTTAATCTTAACTAAAAAGTTAAGAAAAATATACTTTCTAACATCGTCTGCCCAAGGTATTTATAGAAGCTTCTCTGCTTATAGTGTTACAAATTCTAAGATATAAGACTAAAAAGAACTTTAGATTTCTAATTGATTAATGAAAAAAAATTCAATAATACGCTGCAGCAGAGTTTCGAACTTTAGATTCCTGATTAACTAATGAGAAATTTTTTTAATAATACGTTGCAGTTGAGTTTTGAACTCTAGATAACTGATTGATGTGTTTATAGAAATTACTAATAAACCTTAGAATTATTTTTGGTGTGAATAGAAAAAAGGACATTAATGTAATTCTATTTTAAGCTTCACCAAAGTTTTAGTAAAGGGGATTGATTCTTAATTTATATTAGTGATCGTACACCCGTATTACGTGAGCTAGGCCCCTTATACCAGGGGAAGGAGAATTGACCTATGAAAAATGGTTTTAATTTTTGAAAAAAGTATTATATACCTTTAGGGGTACTTATAAAAAATTGAGATGGGATAACTATCCCATGAAAGTTATACGTGGTTCTGCTCCTGGTTGCGTATGTAATATAATACCTGAACACGTAAGGGTAATGAACTATCCTTAATAAAAAAATTAATTTAATTCTTTATATCAGATATTAAACTAACAAGAACAAATACTATATTTAATCTTAGCCAAAAGATCGCTCATAAATTGGGTAATGGTGTGTCAGACTCATACAATAGTGCAATGCTAGGGTAATGCTCAAGAATCCCAATAACAAGCTACTATACAAACTCCACATTATAAAAATTTAATTTAATTTAATATCATACTTGATCACTTGATCTTAGCTAAAAAAATATATATTTTCTAACATCGCCGACCTAAGGTATTTATAGAAATTTCTCTGCTCGCAGTGTTATCAATTCTAAGATGCGAGACTAAATAAAACTCTAGATTTCTAATTGATCAATGAGAAAAATTCTCAATAATACGTCGTAGTTGAGTCTCAAATTCTATATCACTGATCATTCCCTGCAGAATAGTCCGTAATAAATTTTTCGAGGCGCCTAGAATTAATCCAGGCACCTTGAATCGATTTTTTATTTTTGTTTAATTGTTGGCCGAGGCACTTGGATTAAATCCTAACGCCTTAATTCTTTTTATTTATTTATTTCTAAATTTTTAAAAATAAAAAATTTCTCTAAAACTTACTTATAAATGATACCCCATGAGCATCTAAAATTATTTTTCTTGAACACTATAATCCAAAAGGGAAGCCTGAACCCTAGAGAAAAATCTTATTAGCTTAAACCAATTATAACTCAACCCATAAATTATAAAATCTTAAACCCTAAATACATATAATATAATCGTGAGCATCTAAAATTTTTAATCTGGAACACTATAACCCAAAAGAGAAGCCTGAATCCTAGAAGGAAAATCTTATTGACTCAAACCCGTTATAACCTAACTCCTAAATCCTAAAATTTTGAACTCTAAATACATATAATATATCCCAAAATAAAATTAAAAAAAAATACTAAGGGAGTCCAGGCGCCTAAACTATTTACCCACGGGTGTTTGGATAAATTCTAGGCGCCCCGAGTCTAGTACAGAAAAGTCCGCATGCTAAGATCCACAAGATATATATATACTTGATAGGCTTCACACTCGGTGCATGATCCCGTTCGTGATTCACTTAGACTTTTGAGAGTTTGGATTACTTTCAAACGCCTTGCATACTTGTCGGGCACGAGAGTCGAACATGAAATCGAGCAGTATAACAAATTCTTTTATATATAATAGTTATCGTGCATACGCATTGCATGTGTAATATAATATATAAATACACTTATATTAATGTGTAGGTCCATAAATTAGACTTGGTAAGGGTACGTTAGACATATACAGTAATGCAATGCAAGAGTGACGCTCATAAACCTCAACATTAAGCTACTGTAATGGACTCTCCCTCATAAAAATTTAATTTAATTTTTTATATAAGATATTAAACTAATAAAAACAGAAACTATACTTAATCTTAGCCAGGGACGTAGCTAGAATCTAAATTTACCTGGGATTGATCATCGAGATATAATAAATTAATTGATTCAAAAAGATAAACAAAAATTGATTATTAATTTTTTGAAATTATAGAATAATAGTATCTAATATTCAATATAATCAAAATTAAAGCATACAGCAAAAAATGCTATTGAAATTGTGCTCTTCAAATTTTTTTTAGAATCAAACTCATTAATTATTATATCATTATCAATTTTTTTAACTAACTACCGTTCAACAAACTCATTAAATAAAACTAATCAAATTAATTAATAAATCTGTTAATAAATTTAATCAATTTATTAAAATAAAAAAATATTAGTTGACTCATACAGATAATATCAAAAGAAAATATACCTACGACAATGGTCATACCGATATCGTGTACTATTCGAGAGAAAGGATGTCACGCTTGTATTCGTCGAGTTACTGCCGAACACTTGTATAGGACATGAATATAAAATAGCATGTGAATGATAATGTAAAGATCTTCAAGAAATTGAGAGATTACGTCGCCGAGAAAGGAGCTCGATCGCTCGAAGGAAATCCATTCTAAAAATAAACATATCTACTCGAACCTAGTGACGGAAAAAGAGGATCAAAATTAAAATCTTTCGCACCTACGACTTTACGGATAAGAGGAAAAACAAGGAGGTGGGGGGATGGCGACACTTGTGGCTCTACGGATAAGAGGAAAAATAAGAGGTAACATACGTGGAGTTTATAAAATTTTAATTTAATTAAAATTCCTAATAAATTGACTTGTGTTTTGAAAATTTAATTAAACAAAATAAAAAATTTTGATTTAATGGAAAGTGCATGTGGGAAAACAGGAAATAATTAAGGAAAAAAAAGTATAGGGATGATTTTTTTTTTTGTTTTATTTTTCTAAAGTTGGTAGGGTTGGAGCCCACCCTAGCCCCAATGTGGCTCCACCCATGATCTTAGCCAAAAGGCCAAGAAACGTATGCTTTATAACGTCGCTAACCTAAGATATTTATAGAAGCTTCTTCGCTCATGATATTACGAATCATAATATGTAAAACTAAAGACAACCATGACAGTGCATATTTTTTATATAAAACCAACCAGAGAATATTACTAATAAATCTTAAAATTATTTTTAGTATAAAAAAGTAAAAAAAAAACATTAACGTAATTTAATTTTGGGCTTCACTAAAATTATTTATTGAAGAATCTAGATTCTTAATTAAATAGTAAAATATATATGTAAATTCGATACCCTTCTCACCTCTCGTACGTAGGTGATCTACTAGGTGCCCATGTTGCAACATTGACTCCTGACTGCCATGTGGGCGTGCCCTCTCAAGTGAGCACATGTGGGTGTGTAGCATATCAACACCCTATATATGTATATAAGGTTTTGTTATCCTGCACCCATTTATAGGCAACTATCCTGCACCCATTTATAGGCAACCCTGAACAACTAGTGTTATTTATTTTTTTTATAATTTAGGATTTAAGGTACAATTTTTGTTGGAAGCCCGTGATAGTTTTGATGTGATTAACCAAGTTAAAGTTAGGTCATGTGTATTTGATCCTTGGTTAATCACAAGAAGTCGAGCGGAAGACATAACTAGCGAGAAGGATGGTACAAGAAGGGAGCTAACGAGCTCGGTGAATCTGAGGGATAAGGTGCTACGGAAAAGTACACCAGTGGACAAGAAGAACATACACGGCGTTTGAGGGACGAGAAGCCGGGGAGGAAGCCTGCTCGAGGAGAAGGCCGAAAATTGAATTCGGGTGAACCCTATTCAGGATGGACTAAATCACCTAGGTGATTGGAACAGCGAAAAAGCTAAAAGGGAGCTGTGGAGCAACTGGAGGCACCCTCAATAGGGATTAAAGGTGCCTCCACACCTTTTAGAGGGAAGACGCCTTCAACAGGGTTGAAGGCCTGTTGAAGGCGCCTTCAACCCACCATGGAACGTTGCCGAGGATAATGTGTTGGGGTTGCAAGGTTGCAAATATAGTCCCACATTGAAAATACATGTAAAAGATCATATGTTTATAAGAGAAAATATATCTCCATTGGCATGAGGTCTTTTGGGGAGAGCCCAAGAGCAAAACCATGAGGGCTTAGGCCCAAAGTGGATAATAGCATACAATTGTGGAGATATCTAAATTCTTTTCGATTCTACAATTGGGATTGTGCAGAAGAGCTATGATCTGATTGAGCCATGCGGGTATTGTTAAGACCTTTGTGCCAGCTAGAGGGGGGGTGAATAGCGGTTCGTCGTGCTTGCGTTGGTTTGCTTCTTCTTGATGATGTGCAGCGAAAAATACAAGAACCAAAAACAAACAACGTTAACTCTAGGGATTTACTTGGTATCCACCTCAAGTAGAGGTGACTAGTCCAAGGATCCACACACTCACATACCCTCCACTATGAAACCACTCCTTTGCGGTAACTACCGAAGGCGAAGAAGCCTTACAAGCTCACAATACAACAAGAATAAAAAGAGAAGCAAATACAAGGGAAATCTTACAAGATTTGTACAATAAACCCTAACTCTAGTTTCTTCTTCTTGTTGCAACTTGCCTCTTGACTTGGACGTGCCTCCAAGAACCTTTAAGACTGGCAGAGAGAGCTGTGGAGAAGTCGCTGTGAAAGTCGCAAAAGAATCGCAGGAAAGAACACAAAGTTCTACGGAGAAAACGCTCTGCCCAGGCTTTAAACAGTGCTCCCAATCAATCCAATTTATCTCCAATCGATTGCGACGTCAACACCGCTTCATCGTAGCCGTCCATCGCTCATTTCTTGTACAACGGTCGAATCCCAATCGATCGACCGATTGATTGGAAACATCTGAATTGATCGGTGGATCGATTCAGAAGCGTTCCGTGTTCTCACGATTGCGCGAGAACTCCCTTGCCCAATTGATCGACCAATCGATTGGGCAGCTCCCAATCGATCGCTCGATCGATTGGGAAAGCTTATGTGCTCGTGATTTCACATCCCAATCGATGGACCGATCAATTGGGCCTTCCCACAATCGCAGCACACACCAATCGATCAACTGATCGATTAGACCCTGGTTCAATCGATCTCCCGATCGATTGACCAGCCTGGATTTGACTCAAACTCAAGTCCAAAGCCTCCAACCCAACTCCCAGTCAACCGTGACCTGTTGGGTCTCCATGCCTAAAATTTGGCCACACCCAACCAACCTCAAATTATCCTTCTAGCCTCCTCCATCAGCCTTGTGTCCCTTGGATATCTCCCATCCTTCACACCTTGCTTTCAGGAGCTTCCTTCGGCCTCATCCTAGTTGCCGGATTATATCACCACACTCGATTAACCTCAAACTAGCCTTCTAGCCTCTTTCATCAGCCTTGTGTCCCTCAGATATCTCTCCACCCTTCATGCCTTGCCTTCAAGAGCTTCCTTCGGCCTCATCCTAGTTATCGAGTTCTCTTTGCTAAGTCACACTAGAACTTACCTTGTCAAGACCACATGCTTAGATTTACAACCTGTGCCAAGATCACATTTGGACTTTCCAATTGCATGGCTCTTTACCAGGACTTTCTCACTTGCCAAGATCACACTTGGACTTTCCACCCTTTGCCAAGATCACACTTGGACTTTCCAATTGCCTGGCTTCTCACCAGGACTTTCTCCTTTGCCAAGATCACACTTGGACTTTCTAATTTGCCTAACCTCCAGTTAGGACTTCCACCACTGCCTAAACTCTAGTTAGGACTTCCACCACTGCCTAAACTCCAGTTAGGACTTCCATACGCCTAACCTCCAGTTAGGACTGTTGGAGCAATCCCAATGGTCCGTGCGACCATGTGTTTTGGTGTTTGGGCAAAGGGTTTAAGTTAGGTTCACCCTTGTATTTGATATGTGTATTTGAGTTGTGCAGGTATGCAGGATACACATGTGACTCAGGTTGATGGCTTCGGGTCTGGTGAAGGATGGAGCATCTGAGGGACCATGGACAAGGCAGCGAGGACAAGGGCCGAGGGAAGCGACTTCGAGGCATACGCGAAGGATGACATTGGGGACGAGCCGCGGGCTTGAATGCATCCGAGGGACGAGAGCCAAAGGAAGTAGGCTTGAAGGTAAAAGGTCAAAGCTGCAGAGGAAGCATCAAGTGAGTCATAAGGGTGAGGGTACGAGATTGTACTCGGAGTAAAATCCTAGTTTTAGGGTTTTATCAGATCTTGTAGCGCCATCGCAGCAGATCAGAAGGCCATGTACCGATCGCATGTTTTAGCGATCGCGCGACGGGCGCTTGATCGCACCGATCGCGCTGATCGGCAATGAATGTCTCTGTTCGTATGGAATCGAGCCGTTGGGATGTAACGGTCGAATTTCAGCGGTCGACTGCATGTTTTAGCAGTCGACTGGTAGGCGGGGTTTTCCAACCCGTGGCCTATAAAACCAAAGCTTGGGAGCTTGGTTTGAGTTGACGAAATAGAGGTGGTTAATCTCTATTAGTAGTCTACCAGTGCCCTAGCGTCAAAGGAGCTCTTGTGAGGGTTGTGGTGAGGTTTCTCCACCCACAAGGAGGTTTGAGCTAGCCGGAAGTTTTCCGGGGAGTAATCCACCGAAGGATCGGGATCGTCCATCTTACGGACAGCCGTGGAGTAGGAGCCCTAATCTCCGAACCACGTTAAACAACGTGTTAGCTTGGTTTGCATTTCTTATTCTTGTCTTAAGCTTTCTTTGTATTCATATTTGTAGTTAGTATTAGATTTCCGCTGCATATACTAACAATAGTGTAGAAGGCGAGTATTTGGGGGTGCCGTCTATCCAACCCCCCTTCAAGCCGGCCGTCCGATCTCCTACAAGTGGTATCAGAGCGAAGGTCGCTCTCCGTCGGACTAACCGCCGAGGAAGCAAAGATGACCGGCTTGATAGATCCGCCAAAGTTCGAAGGAGGAAGCTTATGGGATATCACCTTTTGGATGGTGAAGATGAAGAACTTCTTCGAGACGGATTGGGACACAATGATGGTGGTGGAAGAGCCATTTGAAGTCCCTAAAGACAAGAAAGGGAAGAAGCTCCGAACACGACATTGGACGGAGGAGCAAACCTCACGATCGGAGGCAAACTCAAAGGTAATAGCAATTTTAATTGATTTATTGCCTCCTAATGTGATAAGTGGTGTAGGTAAATATGAGAACGCCCATGAATTGTGGAGTAAAGTGAAGAAATTTCCATGGGAGGAATTTTTGCCTACACAAGAAGAAGAAGAAAAATCCGAAGAAAGTGATGAAGTGGTCCAAGAGGAGAAGAAGGACCAATCGGATGTGGAGCCCAAGGAGTTGGGTTTAGTAGCTCAAGAAGAGGAGGTGGAGCAAACGGAAGTTGAGTCACGCTCAATATCCGAGGAGGAGAAGGAAGATGAGGTATCATCTACATTCTCAAGAATTGAAGAAGATTCCAAGACAAGTGAAGAAGATGAAGTCTTGGAAGTAAACATAGCAAGCACCTCCATCGAAGTGAAGTCAAAGAACAACATAATTTACTTCGGATGTAATGAGAAGGGACACTACAAGAGTAGGTGTCCAATGAGTAAGAAGAAGGTATCTCCTAAACTCAATTCAATTCCTTTAGAATCTAATTTGAGTTGTAGGAAGAAGAAGGAGAAGAAGCACATTAGATGCTTCACGTGTGGAGAACTTGGACACTACCACACAAGATGCTCAAGGAAGGGAGAGTTCAAGAAGTTGGAGCATCTAAAGAAGTGGGAGAAGAAGAAGAGGAGCTCAAGTCAAGGGGGAGCTTCAAGAGTAAGGGAGGTATACCCTAATTTGAAATGCAATTCAAATTTTCATGTTCCCATGCATGCTAGGAGAAATGATTGTGATTATCATTGTATGCCCATGCAAAATTTTGGATTTAAATATCATGATAGGAATAGGGTTAATGTAGATCAAAACCCTAGGAAATCTATGCATGAAAAATCTAGAAACAATAGACCTAGGGAGACCCAAGGCATTAATCCCAAGAAGGGGAGACACATGCCTAGGAAGGGTAGGTCTAGGAATGTCCAATTTGGACAAATTAACTCTAGGGTTAGAAACCTAGAGAAGGAGAATCAAACTTTAAGGGGAAAGCTTGATAAGTTGGAACAATTCCTTAAGAGATTCAATGTTGGATCTAAGGAATTAAGGATGACGTTGGGTAGCCAAAGACCCAACAATGATAGATCGGGCTTGGGATACCGATCTAGTCCCTCCAAGGCCAATGAGAGTTCATATGCTAGGGTGGCAAATGATCATGGCAAGGGAGAGGTCTCCAAGGCTAAGGGAAAGTCTTATGCTAGGGTTGCATATGACTATAGCAAGGAGAAGTCAATTAATGGCAAGGGAAAGTCATTTAATGGTAAGAAGAAATTAACCAAGGATAAGGTGTCCAAGGTTAAGAAAGTTACGTTTGTAGGCCAAGTGTCACCGGGGGTGGACCGATGTGGCCTAACCATTGTGGATGAGTCACCTAGGGAGGTGGCTAAGGCTAAGAGCTCTAGGGGGAGCTCTAAGAGACAATTTGGGACCCATGGCCAATGGATCTCAAGGGGGTTTTACTTGGGAGTCTAGACAAGCCATGGAATGTGCCAAGTGGTTTGGAGACGGACTTGAGTCTCAAACCTAGGGTTTTGGCACAATTAGTTTATGTTTCATGCAAGAAATATGACAATTGGGGTCATATAGCATGAAAATTGGTTTTGGATGTATAAATGCCATATAAACCAATGCTAGGGATGCATTGTGGGTTAATATGGACAAATACATCAAGAGGAAGCCAAAACAAGGACTTTAGGTCAATGTTCAATTGAACTTTTTAGCTAGTTTTGAGTTTTGTGTCAATCTTGGGATTGGTGATAGATACATTTTTGAATGTATTTTTCCCAAGTAGACATGGCTAAAACAGACCTCTCCACAAAATTTGGGGATTTTTGGAGGTCTGTGGAATTATTGGTGCATTTCTGAAATTGGGTCAGAAATGCTGAAAAAGGCTGAAAAACTGTGCCAGTCGACTGCTAGTTTTAGCAGTCGACTACACCAGTCGACTGCTAAAAGTTGCAGTCGACTGGCTGGAAACAGAAGCATTCTGTTCGCTCAACCAGTAGCGACCAGTCGACTGACACTTCTTGCAGTCGACTGATACCAGTCTGAAATTGTTTTCAGCACTGGATTTTGACCAAGTCAACTCATACAAGTGTATGAAATCCATGGGGGATAAACACACGAGTTTAGGGTCAATTGGAATGACAAGTTTTCAACAATTGGGATATTGTTGGAGGACCTTTTGGATGTTAGGCAAAGGGGGAGAAGTAAGGTTTAGTTGAGAAAACCTGAAAGTGCCTTTGCGTAGGGGGAGGCTTGGGATAGGTTCTTAAAAAGCCCGTTGTAAAAATCCTAGCTCATGGGGAGCATAGGTGTAGGGAGAGCCTTGGGATAGGTTCAAATGCATGATGTATTGTTACGGCAGTTGCCAAGTGTGTAACCTTGGCAACGTAAGTCCATTCGGCGTTGTAAGTCCAAGTGTGTAGCCTTGGCATCGTAAGACCATTCGGCGTTGTAAGTCCAAGTGTGTAGCCTTGGCATCGTAAGACCATTCGGCAGAGTAAGTCCAAGTGTGTAGCCTTGGCATCGTAAGTCCATTCGGCGTTGTAAGTCCAAGTGTGTAGCCTTGGCATCGTAAGACCATTGTATGTATTAGCATGTTTATTTGCTATTTGTTTTCCCTAACTTAAACGTATTGCCAAACACCAAAAAGGGGGAGATTGTTGGAGCAATCCCAATGGTCCGTGCGACCATGTGTTTTGGTGTTTGGGCAAAGGGTTTAAGTTAGGTTCACCCTTGTATTTGATATGTGTATTTGAGTTGTGCAGGTATGCAGGATACACATGTGACTCAGGTTGATGGCTTCGGGTCTGGTGAAGGATGGAGCATCTGAGGGACCATGGACAAGGCAGCGAGGACAAGGGCCGAGGGAAGCGACTTCGAGGCATACGCGAAGGATGGCATTGGGGACGAGCCGCGGGCTTGAATGCATCCGAGGGACGAGAGCCAAAGGAAGTAGGCTTGAAGGTAAAAGGTCAAAGCTGCAGAGGAAGCATCAAGTGAGTCATAAGGGTGAGGGTACGAGTGCACGAGAGATTGTACTCGAGTAAAATCCTAGTTTTAGGGTTTCACCAGTAAGCGCTACTATAGCGATCTTAGAGCGATCAGTGATCATTGCATGTTTCAAGTCGATCGGTGCGCCGATCGGCCAATGTAATGTCTCTGTCAGTATGGAATCGAGCCGCTGGGATGTAACGGTCGAATTTCCACCGGTCGAATATTTGAGCAGTCGACTGGTAGGCGGGGTTTTCCAACCCGTGGCCTATAAAACCAAAGCTTGGGAGCTTGATTTGAGTTGACGAAATAGAGGTGGTTAATCTCTATTAGTAGTCTACCAGTGCCCTAGCGTCAAAGGAGCTCTTGTGAGGGTTGTGGTGAGGTTTCTCCACCCACAAGGAGGTTTGAGCTAGCCGGAAGTTTTCCGGGGAGTAATCCACCGAAGGATCAGGATCGTCCACCTTACAGACAGCCGTGGAGTAGGAGCCCTAATCTCCGAACCACGTTAAACAACGTGTTAGCTTGGTTTGCATTTCTTATTCTTGTCTTAAGCTTTCTTTGTATTCATATTTATAGTTAGTATTAGATTTCCGCTGCGTATACTAACAATAGTGTAGAAGGCGAGTATTTGGGGGTGCCGTCTATCCAACCCCCCTTCAAGCCGGCCGTCCGATCTCCTACAAGGACTTCCATACGTCTGACCTCCAGTTAGGACTTTACATACGCCTAACCTCCAGTTAGGACTTTACATACGCCTAACCTGCAGTTAAGACTTCCATATGCCTAACCTCTAGTTAGGACTTTCCCAGTCAAGTCTCCTGTCAACCTTGACCTACTTGACTTGTATTCTCATCAACCTGGTCAACCCTTTGACCCTCTCCACAACCGGATGATTGCCCTAACAATCTCCATATATTGTCAAACATCAAAACTCAAACCCCGACTCAAGCTTGACTCAACTCAAGTTTAGTCAAACTGGTCAAACTTGACTAAGGGAAATTGTCCCAACAGGTATAATATTGCCCTCGAATAAAGAAAGCGGAGCTCCTATGTTCGGATCAAGAGGACCAGACACCAGGCAGGAAGTCCTAGTTGCGGCTAGGCAAGGAAGTCCTAGTAGGTCGAGTGGATCGAGAGGCAAGAAGACTTGGTGGGTCGAGGATCGGACGCGGGAAGCATGTGGTCATTTGTTTGAGGGGGGATTATTGGGGTTGCAAGGTTGTAAACATAGTCCCACATTGAAAACACATGGAAAAATTCATGAGTTTGTAAGAGAAAAGATATCTCTATTGGCATGAGGCCTTTTGGGGAGAGCCCAAGAGTAAAACCATGAGGGCTTAGGCCTAAAGTGGACAATATCATACCATTGTGGAGATATCTAAATTCTTTTCGATCCTACATAATGTTTTATCCTCTGTAGATAAAATTCCATCTCTTGAAGGCGCCTTGAACCTCTATTGGAGACGTCTTCAAGTTGCGGATAAGATTCTACAGAGGCTATAAAAAGACCCCTAGACATAGGAAATATGCATCAACTCCAGTATTCATTCCCTAGCAACTGTCTGAGCAATTAACGAATGTAAGAGCCTTCTCTGCCTTCATTCAGGAGATCTTTTAGAGCTTTTTCATTGTCTTTGGATTAACAACCACCTAGGTTGCAACCAAGTAAATCCCGTGCCTTGTCTTTTTAGTTGTTAATTTAATTTACTATTATTGTTGCTTAGTTGAAAGAATGGAAAGGGTGTTGTTTTTTGTTGATAGGCAATTCATCCTCTCTTGTCGTCCACCAGCAGCCCAACAATTGGTATCAAAGCCAAGTTGCCTCAGAAGGACTAATCACCGAATGAAGGACTGAAACGATGGCTGGACCGACGATCTTCCCACTAAAGTTTGAGGGAGAATTTACGTTTTGGAAGAAACGCATGGAGGTATTTTTCAAAACTGATTTTGAAATACTGTTAATCATTAAATATAGTTTTGTAACTCCTAAAAACTCCCAAGGAAATGAAAAAGGAGAACACCAATGGACCAAAAAGGAGCAAGCAGACTTCGTAACGAACGGAAGAGCCAAGTTCCACCTACTCAGCGTACTTCCACCCAGGAAGTAAATCGGATCGGAGATTATGAATCAGCAAAGGAACTTTGGGAGAAGTTCTTGGAGCTGCACGAAGGAACTTTCGAAGCAAAGCTTGCGAGACGGGACTTACTTCAAAACCAGCTGACAAACCTCTGGATGAAGAAAGTGAAACAGTTGCACATCTGCACTCGAGGATCAGAGAACTCATCACCGGACTCATAAAATCTCGGAGAAAAGGTAACGAAACGAGATTCATTAAGGTATACTTTGAATGCATTTCCTAGGACACCCGAGTGGACAACTTTAGTCAATTCATTTTACATATTTAAAGACCTTGAAATTAGTTCATTAGAAAGTCTTTTTTCCACTTTTGAACTTCACGAATCAAGATGTGCAGACTTGCGTAACAAAGGAGAAAAGACAACCCACAACATAGCACTAAAAGCCAACCAAAAGGGTGAATCAGATTCAGACTCTAAAACATCCATCGATGCAAATGAAGCAACACTATTGGTAAGGAAATTTAATAAATTTATTTAATCTAATAAATTTAATTCACAGACGAAAAGGGATTATCGGAATAAAAGGAAGGGCTGATGCTACAACTGCAATGAAAAAGGGCACATCAAGGATGACTGCCCCAAACTAAAGAAGAAGCACAACAAAAAAACTGTAATTTAGGGACAAATTTAGGGACGAATTTTCCCAAAATTTTCGTCGCAAAATTTTTTGCGACAAATTTTGTGATGAAAATATATTCGTCGCAAATTAGTCGTTGCCACATTTTGCAACGAAAATAAAATATTCGTCCCAAATTTTGCAACGAACTATAATTTTCGTCACAAATTTTGTTGCAAATCTACACTGCATAGTGTCTTCAAATTTGGGACGAAATTAGATTTTCGTCCCAAATTAGGGACAAATTCTGGTTTGTTCCAAATTTGGGACGAATTTCAGTTCGTCCCAAAATTCGAGTTCCCAGTTCATTCAATTTCGGGACGAAATTATTCGTCCGAAATTCGGGACGAACAGATATTCGTCCCGAATTCGGGACGAAAAATATTCGACCCGAATTCGGGACGAAAAATATTCGTCCCGAATTCGGGACGAACCATATTTCGTCCCGAATTATCCCTAAAATTTGGTAAATCAAAATAAATCAGATTTTGGAACGAACCCAAATTTCGTCCCAAATTAGGGACGAACTTTAGATTCGTCCCAAATTAGGGACAAAATCGGGTTCATCCCAAATTTGGAACGAACTCAAATTCGTCCCAAAATTTGTCCCAAAATACAATAACCAGCAACCAAACATTTTTCATTTCTTCATCCTATTTTACATATCAAATACATTCAAATATTTATACACATCCAAACAAACATTCAAACAACTTCACATCCAAACATTCAAATATTTATACCAAACTTCAACACACATCATATTTATACACATCCAAACTACATACAAATATATCAACTCATAATATTTACACATCCAAACTACACATCCAAACTAACATTCAAATATATCAATTCAACAAACATCATATTTACACATGAAAACAAGAACTAGTTTGGTTCAACAACTCATAATCCAAATAACAAATACATCTAAGCATAAAATAAAATACTAATCGTCATACTCCGGGAGCTTCATGCACCTTCTTCCATGCTTCGTTCTCCTTTTCCTACATCAAATGACAAATGAATAACTAACATTTATAACAATATATATATAGATCTAAAACATACATCAATGATATCATATTGAAATAAGACATCTAAAACTTATGCAACTAACAAGTTAAATATTGTCTTGTTTTAAAAAAAAACTAAGAAAATTAACGATTCTATAATAAAGAAAATTAACTACAACATAAATGAAAATTAGAAATACAATTGGTAGTTGTATTACCAATTAGAAATACAATTGGTAATACAATTTCGACCTGTACCTACATGTGTATATCTAATGCTTCATCCTATCATATGTGCTCACATCTACATATATATACTTTCACATATTTTAGTTTCTAACTGGGTTTGGATACCAAGCTAGTTGATCACTTTAATCCAACTTATGGTATGTTTCACTGATCTAGTTTATGTTTAATCCATGCAAACATAAACATTTACAATTAATGCTTAGGACATAAACAAGTCATACTTTGTTCATGCTAGAATCTGTTGGTGCAACCTTAGGTCAAGGTTGACCTGGTTGACCCGACTCGAGTTGACGTGACTCGAGTTGTATTTTGATGTTTGACTTGGGAAGATTGTCGATGCAACCTTAGGTCAAGGTTGACCTAGCTGTGTTGCATGTTGATGTTTGACACTCGTGAGAGAGTTCTATTCTTGATGTGGGACAGGAGATTATGGGTGCAACCTGGTCAAGGTTGACTGGTTGACCGCTGATTCGGGAAAAGTCCAAGTATGGAGACTTGGCACGGAAAAGTCCAAGCAGGGAGCTTGGCACGCGAAAAGTCCAAGTATGGAGACTTGGAAAAGTCCAAGTATGGAGACTTGGCTGGGAAAGTCCAAACAGGAGTTTCGCACGGGAAAAGTCATGGTGAGTAAAGCCAGGGGAAATCCCGGTGAGTGAATCCAGGAAAATCCTAGTGAGTGAAGCTAGGTGAAGGTGAAAGTCCCGCAAGTGAAGCGGACATTGGAAATCCCGTGAGTGAAGCCAGCAATGGAAATCTGGTGAGTGAATCCGTGGAAATCCTAGTGAGTGAAGCTAGGTGAAGGTGAAAGTCCCGGTAAGTGAAGAAAGTCCTGGTGAATGAAGTGAGGCGGTGAAAATCCTAGTGAGTGAAGCTAGGTGAATGAGAAAGTCCTAACTGGATGTTAGGCGTGAAATCCTGGTGAGTGAAGCCGGTGGAAAGTCCCGTGAGTGAAGCGGGCAAGGGAAAATCCAGATGGATCAAGGGTGATCGGACATCCGTGTTGAGAAGTCCAAGTGAGTAAAGCTTGGCATATGGAGTCGGAGAGGGCTCGGTGGCTCGTTCTCCGAACTAGGTTAGAGAGGGCACTCTAAACCGAGGAGTTGGATCGGTCCGGTGATCGATCCAGGATATCTTCCCTCGATCGGTCCGGTGACCGATCGGGCGTGCTGAATCAGGCACTAATCCGATCGGTCCCGAGACCGATCAGAGGCAACGCACCTGCGAGGAAACCGTGGATCGGTCTGGCGACCGATCCATTTATTCGATGGCCGATCGAGCATAGATCGATGGCGGAGAAGCCCGATCGGTCTATGGACCGATCAGAGGTTCTGATCGGTCCACGCACCGATCGGGGCTTGATCGCGACACCGATCGGTCCTGGGACCGATCGGTGACAAACAAGCCTCGTGCGCTTAGGGCGATCGGTCCCGATCGGGTTCTAGCTGCGCGACGCAACGGCTAGTTTCTTCGCCGTCTTCTTCGCAGGTATAAAGGGGTCGAGGGCGACAGCTCTTCTTCCTTCTTCCTCTTGCTAAGTGCTGCGGTGCTTGAGCTTTGTTGAGCTCTTCTTCGCAAGCTTCGCGTGAGCTTCTCGACTAGGATATCCTGCTGTTGTAGGTGTTCTGAGGAGCTGCTGCTTCAACGAAATCCAGTCGGCGAGGAGGCAAGAAAACCTGTGTTTTTACATTCATTGTTCTTGTCTTCTTGTATTTCTTGTTGTATTCCTTTCTTGCTGTTGCAAGAATATTGTGGCGAGGTTTCTCCACCCACAAGGAGTATATTGTATTAGCCGGTTTTCCGGGGACTCATCCACCGACGGATTGATAGGCTTCGTCCACCTTACGGACACGCCGAGGAGTAGGAGTTTCATCTCCGAACCTCGTTACATCCTTGTGTTAAGGTTTGGTATTCTTCCTTTCGTTTCTATTTGTATTTTCCGCTGCGCTAACAAATTGTAGGAAGAAACGAGCGATTTGGGGCGGCTATTCACACCCCCCCTCTCTAGCCGAGTACGAAGGATCCTAACAGAATCTTCCTGGAGCTAAGGAGTTATTTCTTATCTATTAACTAAGGCAATCTAGATTCACTATATGCCTAATAAAAGCTAGTACATTTTTCACAACATAGCTCAAATGAAAGAAGGGGAATGATCATTATGAGGAGTTTATTGATTATTTTCCATTTTGAAGATGTTTATTATACAAACTTGCACTTCATTTATTTTGGATCTCCCTCCCTCACGTACATCTCTTTTACTATCAACTCAAAGAGTAAAGCATTGTTTACATGGAAAATAGGAAATTCTAATGAGTAATGGATTCTAATTAATATAATCAATAAAATTAAACTAAAGTTATTATAAATTTGTATAATAAATGTTAATCCTACTGATAATTAGTAAGTAGCTATATAGTGTTTGAATTTATCACATAAATGGTAGAGTTGAGTTTTGATTTTTGATTATAATTTTAAAAAAAATTAAAAATAGATTGGAGTCTCTCAATGAAAACACAAGACCGCATAAGAAAAACAAGGAAATCTTTACTTTTATCTTTGCTTGTCTCATTCTTTAAATATCCTTGTGATTCCTAATGGCTACAAGGAAATCTTGATCATTCTCTTAAAGATAATAGAGGGGTAAACAAATTAACCAAAGTGGGAAATAAGTTTACTTACATTATGACATTACCTTTCCTTTCATCTCTTCAAGGCAAGCTTCAACTTTGCACAAAACCCAATAAATATTAGAAGATCACTTCAACATAAACAGTGGAGTTTCATAGCTAGAAGAAGTAAGAAAATAAAATAAGATTAACCAAATAAATCTAGAGATATGGTCTTAATACATGGTTATCATAATAGATCAAAGACTTAGATAGCAAAAAAATCCTTATGTAATCAAAAATACATGTATCAAATGTTTATAACATAATAAAATTATTGACACGTATATAACTAAATTGCATAGATTAGTAATAGACAGATCAAAAATATAAAACATGGCATAAAATGCAAAGTAGCAAGGTAAAGTAAAAATTTAAAAGAAACTATAACAATAAGTGTAAAAAAAAATCTAATATAAAACTTACAATAATTTAACTAAGATTCACCACCATCGCCATCATCATGATCACCATCGTCACCGTCACCGGGAGGATTTTCACTTGGAGCAGAAATTAACTTGAAATGTCGTAAAATCAATTCTTGATTTTGGCCCGGATCCGGCGGCTTGTGGCTGCCGTGCATGGGTAGCCTCGACAAGGAGGAACCCTAGCTGGCGATCGTAGTCAGCCGCACGACAAGGCAAGGCCGCAGCTGTCGAGCGAGGGGAAAGAAGTGAGAATACACGCCAGAGATGAGGACCCGAAGCTTACCTGTTGGAGAGCGTGGAATCGTGGCCGGAGAGCAACGTCCACTCTCGCCGCGTGTGAAAAGAAGGAACAAGAGTCTGCTGGCGTGAAAGAGGGAAGAAAAAGTTAGCTCCCGTGACAAGAAGGAAGAGGAATAATCGGGGCTGTAATTAGGGCAAATTTGGGGACGAATTTTATTTCGTCCCCTGGTTCGTCCCTATTCTAGGACGAACTCCAAAGTTTGTCCCAGATCTGGGACGAATTTTGGAGTTCGTCCCAGATCTCTAATTTTATTAAATTACAAAAGTAAACAATAAAAATACGGATGCATGACCTAGACATCTCAGAATGACACGAAACCAGTTCTTATGCGTTCGTATCGATCTCCTGATCGCACTGATGGCCCCAAACATTTTTTCCACTCTATATTTTGGGGTTGATAATTTTTTTTTTCAAAAATTTAAATAATCATTTTCAAAAATTAAAAAACCTGAAAATATTAGCTAAAAAAATAATATCGTGTCATCATTATGATCATAAGATCGATACGAGCACATAGAAATTTGTTCCGCACCAATCAGAGTTCTATAGGTCAAGTTTTTATTTTTTGAAAGATTTTTTTCCTAATTTTCTAATATTTACAGTTTGGGACGAACTCCACAGTTCGTATCAGATCTGGGACGAACTTTGGAGTTCGTCCCAGATCTCTATTTTCTTAAAAATTAAAAATAAATTCTTTCGAAAATAAAAAACTAACCTAGAGAGCTCGGAATGACATGGAACAAATTTCCATGTGCTCGTATTGATCTCATGAACGCATTAGTGGCCTCAAACATTTTTTCAAAATCTTAACAAAAATAGATCAGAAATTTTCTAATATCAAAATGACTTTACCTTATTCAAAACAACTCTTATTTTTACCAAGTCATAGGTTCTATCAAATTGATATTTTCAATTTAATCATCACTAACTATATTGGGTTTTCGAGTTCACTAATGTGGTCATGATACGAGCGCATAGAAATTTGTTCCGCGCCATTCGGAGCTCTATAGGTCAAGTTTTTATTTTTTAAAAGATTTTTTTTACAATTTTCATATATTCACAGTTTGGGACGAACTCCAAAGTTCGTCCCAGATCTGGGACGAATTTTGGAGTTCGTCCCAGATCTCTAATTTTCTTAAATTACAAAAGTAAACAATAAAAATACGGATGCATGACCTAGACACCTCAGAATGACACGAAACCAGTTCCTATGCGTTCGTATCGATCTCCTGATCGCAATGATGGCCCCAAACATTTTTTCCACTCTATATTTTGGGGTTGATAAATTTTTTTATCAAAAATTTAAATAATCATTTTCAAAAATTAAAAACCCCGAAAATATTAGCTAAAAAAATAATATCGTGTCATCATTATGATCATAAGATCGATACGAGCGCATAGAAATTTGTTCCGCGCCAATCCGAGTTCTATAGGTCAAGTTTTTATTTTTTGAAAGATTTTTTTCCTAATTTTCTAATATTTACAGTTTGGGACGAACTCCACAGTTCGTCCTAGATCTGGGACGAACTTTGGAGTTCGTCCCAGATCTCTATTTTCTTAAAAATTAAAAATAAATTCTTTCGAAAATAAAAAACTAACCTAGAGAGCTCAGAATGACATGGAACAAATTTCCATGTGCTCGTATTGATCTCATGAACGCATTAGTGGCCTCAAACATTTTTTCAAAATCTTAACAAAAATAGATCAGAAATTTTCTAATATCAAAATGATTTTACCTTATTCAAAACAACTCTTATTTTTACCATGTCATAGGTTCTATCAAATTGATATTTTCAATTTAATCATCACTAACTATATTGGGTTTTCGAGTTCACTAATGTGGTCATGAGATCGATACGAGCGCATAGAAATTTGTTCCGCGCCATTCGGAGCTCTATAGGTCAAGTTTTTATTTTTTAAAAGATTTTTTTTACAATTTTCATATATTCACAGTTTGGGACGAACTCCAAAGTTCGTCCCAGATCTGGGACGAATTTTGGAGTTCATCCCAGATCTCTAATTTTCTTAAATTACAAAAGTAAACAATAAAAATACGGATGCATGACCTAGACACCTCAGAATGACACGAAACCAGTTCCTATGCGTTCGTATCGATCTCCTGATCGCAATGATGGCCCCAAACATTTTTTCCACTCTATATTTTGGGGTTGATAAATTTTTATCAAAATTTAAATAATCATTTTCAAAATTAAAAACCCGAAAATATTAGCTAAAAAAATAATATCGTGTCATCATTATGATCATAAGATCGATACGAAGCATAGAAATTTGTTCCGCGCCAATCCGAGTTCTATAGGTCAAGTTTTTATTTTTTGAAAGATTTTTTTCCTAATTTTCTAATATTTACAGTTTGGGACGAACTCCACAGTTCGTCCTAGATCTGGGACGAACTTTGGAGTTCGTCCCAGATCTCTATTTTCTTAAAAATTAAAAATAAATTCTTTCGAAAATAAAAAACTAACCTAGAGAGCTCAGAATGACATGGAACAAATTTCCATGTGCTCGTATTGATCTCATGAACGCATTAGTGGCCTCAAACATTTTTTCAAAATCTTAACAAAAATAGATCAGAAATTTTCTAATATCAAAATGACTTTACCTTATTCAAAACAACTCTTATTTTTACCATGTCATAGGTTCTATCAAATTGATATTTTCAATTTAATCATCACTAACTATATTAGGTTTTCGAGTTCACTAATGTGGTCATGAGATCGATACGAGCGCATAGAAATTTGTTCCGCGCCATTCGGAGCTCTATAGGTCAAGTTTTTATTTTTTAAAAGATTTTTTTTACAATTTTCATATATTCACAGTTTGGGACGAACTCCAAAGTTCGTCCCAGATCTGGGACGAATTTTGGAGTTCGTCCCAGATCTCTAATTTTCTTAAATTACAAAAGTAAACAATAAAAATACGGATGCATGACCTAGACACCTCAGAATGACACGAAACCAGTTCCTATGCGTTCGTATCGATCTCCTGATCGCAATGATGGCCCCAAACATTTTTTCCACTCTATATTTTGGGGTTGATAAATTTTTTTATCAAAAATTTAAATAATCATTTTCAAAAATTAAAAAACCAAAAATATTAGCTAAAAAAATAATATCGTGTCATCATTATGATCATAAGATCGATACGAGCGCATAGAAATTTGTTCCGTGCCAATCCGAGTTCTATAGGTCAAGTCTTTATTTTTTAAAAGATTTTTTTTTGAATTTTCATATATTCACAGTTTGGGACGAACTCCACAATTCGTCCCAGATCTGGGACGAATTCTGGAGTTCGTCCCAGATCTCTAATTTTTTTAAATTACAAAATTAAACAATAAAAATACGGATGCATGACCTAGACACCTCAGAATGACACGAAACCAGTTCCTTTGCGTTCGTATCGATCTCCTGATCGTAATGATGGCCCAAAACATTTTTTCCACTCTATATTTTGGGGTTGATAAATTTTTTTATCAAAAATTTAAATAATCATTTTCAAAAATTAAAAAACCCGAAAATATTACCTAAAAAAATAATATCGTGTCATCATTATGATCATAAGATCGATACGAGCGCATAGAAATTTGTTCCGCGCCAATCCGAGTTCTATAGGTCAAGTTTTTATTTTTTAAAAGATTTTTTTTAAATTTTCATATATTCACAGTTTGGGACGAACTCCAAAGTTCGTCCCAGATCTGGGACGAATTTTGGAGTTCGTCCCAGATCTCTATTTTTCTTAAATTACAAAATTAAACAATAAAAATACGGATGCATGACCTAGACACCTCAGAATGACACGAAACCAGTTCCTATGCGTTCGTATCGATCTCTTGATCGCAATGATGGCCCCAAACATTTTTTCCACTATATATGTTGGGGTTGATAAATTTTTTTATCAAAAATTTAAATAATTATTTTCAAAAATTAAAAAACCCGAAAATATTAGCTAAAAAAATAATATTGTGTCATCATTATGATCATAAGATCGATACGAATGCATAGAAATTTGTTTCGCGCCAATCCAAGTTCTATAGGTCAAGTTTTTATTTTTTGAAAGATTTTTTTCCTAATTTTCTAATATTTACAGTTTGGGACGAACTCCACAGTTCGTCCCAGATCTGGGACGAACTTTGGAGTTCGTCCCAGATCTATAATTTTATTAAATTATAAAAGTAAATAATAAGAATACGGATGCATGACCTAGACACCTCAGAATGACACGAAACCAATTCCTATGCGTTCGTATCGATCTCCTGATCGCATTGATGACCCCGGACATTTTTTCCACTATATCTTTTGGGGTTGATAAATTTTTTTATAAAAAATTAAAATAATCATTTTCGGAAATTAAAAAACTTGAAAATATTTGCTAAAAAAATAATTTCGTGCGATCATTATTATCATAAGATCGATACGAATGCATAGAAATTTATTCCGCGTTATTCGGAGCTCTATAGGTCTAGTTTTTATTTTTTGAAAGATTTTTTTTCTAATTTTTTAATATTTACAGTTTGGGACGAACTCCAGAGTTTGTCCCAGATCTGGGACGAATTTTGGAGTTCGTCCCAGATCTCTAATTTTCTTAAATTATAAAATTAAACAATAAAAATACGGATGCATGACCTAGACAACTCAGAATGACACGAAATTAGTTCCTATGCGTTCGTATCGATCACCTGATTGCAATGATGACCCTAAACATTTTTTCCACTCTATATTTTGGGGTTTAAAAATTTTTTATCAACAATTAAAATAATCATTTTCAAATTTTAAAAAACCCAAAAATATTAGTTAAAAAAATAATTTCGTGTCATCATTATGATCATAAGATCGATACGAATGCATAGAAATTTGTTCCGAGAAAAGAAAGCTTCTTGCGAATCATTCGCTACTTGTCTTAAAAACAGTAAATTAGGGACGAATTTGAAATTTCGTCCCTAAATTGCGTCAAATTTGGCGACAAATATTTATTCGTTGGCAATTAGCAACAAATCCAGAGATTTGTCGCAAAATTGCATAAATTTTCCAACGAAATTTAGATTTTGACGCTGATTGGCAACGAATTCTGCAACGAAAATATATTTGTTGTTAATATCCGACGAATTTATTTCGTTGCTATTTTAGTTGCTAATTAGCGACAAATTTGTTTTTCGTTGCAAATGCTGTTGCAAATTTGCAACGAATATTATTCGTTGCAAATTTTCGTCCCTAAATTATAGTTTTTTTGTAGTGAAGGAGAATGACAAGGGCAACAGAATAAAGCACAAGAATTTGAAGACCATATGGGATGAATCGTCGTCCTCCGAATGTGAGATCAAAGCTTACGCCGGACTAGCTCTACTGGCTAACCACCAAGAAAAAGATGGAAGTAGCTCAGAAATGAGCATCAATGAAGGGAGAGGATTATCAGAGGAAAACTCCGATGAAGGGGGAGGATTAGTTCACGAAGTAAGTGACGTACGTGCTCTTTTACCCGAACAATCTTTCAAATTTATCAAAATGCTTTCTAAAAATTTATGCAAATTAAAAAAAATGGAAATACCGTTTGAAAAGACAATTAGCCAAGGCATGACCATTATAATTATTTGATAGTTTAAAGTCAGAAAATGAAAAATTAAAAATAGAATTATTCAAACAAAATTCTGCATGCACAAATACCTATAATCATTCAAATGTTAAACCTATCAGTAGGCTAAAATGATATTTACGATTTAACAAGGGTCAACTTAGAAAAATCTCTAGAAGTTACATACTCCCCAAATTTTTAATTAACCCATTAGGAAGGAATCTATATTGGATTTTTAAATCGGATTTGGATTGAATTTTCTTTTGAGCTTTCAGAGAGAAAATTAAATGTTTAATTTCTTTAAGAGACTTTGTCTAGAAAGTGGTTGTCGCTCCAATAACCAAGAAGATCTAGTGTCTTGCTACAGTCTCAAAGCCAATTAATGAAATGAATGTTTAATAAACTAACTGTTAAGCATTTAAATTAACTAATGTTTTCAATGTTTATAAAAATTATATCAGAAATTATTTAGAAATTTTTTATTATTTCATCACTTATATTTTTTAACAGTTAGAAATTTTTGAGCTTACACCTTAATATTTTTCTGAACTTTTTTTTCCTTAGACTTTTTAATGAACCCCATTTTTTAATGTGATCAAAAGGGGGAGAAGGAAGAACAAGTCTAGGGGGAGGGTACTTGCAAAGTTTTTGCTTAGAAAATTTTTTACTTATAAATTGTTACTTGCAAATTTTTGCTTAGAAAATTTTTTCTTACTTGCAAATTTTTTCTTTGCAAAATTTTTTACTCGCAAATTTTTACTTAAAAATTTTTTTACTTGCAAATTTTTTTTACAAAAATTAAAACTATTTTTTTGTGGTTTACCCTAACTTAACTTGGATTTGGTCACATCATAAAGGGGGAGATTGTTAGAACCCCCGTGGTAGTTTTGATATGATCAACCAAGTTAAAGTTAAGTCCTGTGTATTTGATCCTTGTGTCTAAGTGTGCAGGAGCTTAGGAACACAAGAAGTTGAGCAGAAGACGCAACTAGTGAGAAGGATGGCACGGGAAGGGAGCCAACGGGCTCGATGCATCTGCGGGATGAGGTGGTGCGGAAGAGTACATTGGTGGATGAGAAGAGCGTACATAACATTTGAGGGACGAGAAGCCGGGGAGGAAGCCTGCTCGAGGAGAAGACCAAAAATTAGATTCGGGTGAGCCCTATTCCGGATGGACTAAATCAATTAGGCGATCGGAGCAGCAGAAAAGCTAAAAGGGAGCTGTGGAGAAACTGGAGGCGCCCTTAATAGGGATTAAAGGCGCCTCCATGCCTTTCAGTGGGAAGGCGCCTTCAATAGGGTTGAAGGCGCCTTCAACCCACCATGGAAGACACCTTCAGCCTTGATTGAAGGGGCCTTAGACCTGGCGGAGGTGAACATTGCTGAGGATAATGTTTTATCCTCGGCAGATAAAATTTCATTCCTTGAAGGCGCCTTGAACCTCTATTGAAGGCGCCTTCAAGCTACTGATAAGATTCTACAGGAGCTATAAAAAGACTCCTATACTTAGGAAATATGCATCAACTCCAATATTCATTCCCTAGCAGCTGTCTCAGTAATTAATGAGTGTAAGAGGCTTCTCCGCCTTCACCGAAGGAGATCTTTTAAAGCTTTTTCATTGTCCTTGGATTAACAACCACCTAGGTTGTAACCAAGTAAATCCTGTGCCTTGTTTTTTTGGTTGTTAATTTAATTTACTATTTTGTTGCCTTTAATTAGAGTTGAACGAATGGGAAGGATGTTGTTTATTGTTGATAGGCAATTCACCCTCTCTCTCTCTCTCTCACCGTCCACCAACTGCCCAACCGTTTTAGGCTAAAGGAAGTGAATAATTACAAAAATTAATGTGTTTAAAAGCGAGTTATCCATAAATGGATATACAAGGTAATAAAACCCTATATATATATACCCTGGTCACCCATCTGTGAGCATATGTTACACGTTGCATGTATAATATAATATATAAATATGTATAAATTAGTACCCTAAGCTCATGCAGTAGTGCAATGCAAGGGCGACACTCGAGAACCCTAACAACAAACTACTGTAATGAACTCTTGCTCATAAAAAAATTAATTTAATATCACACTTGATCTTAGCTAAAAAATAAAGAAAGCTATGCTTTCTAACATCGTTGACCCAAGATATTTATAAACTCTTCATTACTCATGGTGTTGTTAATACTAATATGTGGGATTATAGAGAACCATGATAATGCATATTTTTATATAAAATTACCAGAGAAAATTATTAATAAGCCTTAAACTTATTTTAAATGTGAAAGAAAAAAGGATATTAACGTAATTTTATTTTGGATTTCACCAAAATTAGTTATTAAAGGGTCAAGATGCTTTATATAATAGTAATATATATATATATATATATATATATAGAGAGAGAGAGAGAGAGAGAGAGAGAGAGAGAACCGTGCTTTGTTGTGGACGAAATATCGTGTGCTTGTATGTGTCACAGTGATGAAGGTGCTTGGATTCGATCTAGATGCTTGGATTCATTTTTTTATTATTTTTTAAATCAACCAGGTGCTTAGATTCAATTCAAGTGTCTGGATTCATTTTTTTATTTTTTAAATCAACATTTTCTTAAAAAATGGATACTATACCTTGTGAGCATCAAATTTTTTTATCTTGAATACTATAACCCAAGAGAGAAAATTGAACCCTAAAGGAAAAATTTTATTATCTTAAATTCATTATAACACAACCTCTAAATTCTAAATTCTTAAACCCTAAATACATATAATATACTCTATGAGCATATAAAATTTTTAATTTTAAACACTATAATTCAAAAGGAAACATGAACTCTAGAGGAAAAAATCTTATTGGCTCAAATTCATTATAACCTAATTTTTAAATCCTAAATACATATAAATATCCAAAATAAAAAAAAATACTGAATAAATCTAGATGCCTGGATTCATTTCAAGTTCTTGGACTAGTGTCGCGCACGGGCACGCGGTGAAAGGTCCGCAGCAGAGCACAACAGTGTGTGTATATATATATATATACAAAATCAAATGGTCGTCCATCATTTGTGTTTTCTTTATATGGGCACCACATGGGCCGACATTAGGAGGGTTGTTAATATAGCGGATCTATATTTTTTTATATGGGTGCCTAATTTCTGATTAAAGTCAAATTGGTGCCCCATTTAAAGCGACCCATCCAAAATACTCTTATATACTAAGAACTAGCTTTTACAATTGTAAAAGTTAACATCTAGTTTCTACAATGTGTAGAAGCTAGGTGTAAAACCTAGCAACTAATTTTTACAATATATTATCTAATCATTCACTATGTAGAAGTTAGTTATTAGTTTCTATAATAATGAATTTATATCACTTTGATTTTACTCCCTTGACACTTATTATATTTTAAATGAATATTATCTGATCATGTTCAATTTTGTAGAAGTTAATATGTAGCTTTTACTATATGTAAAAGTTCGTTACTAGCTTTTACAAAGATGACTTCATACACTCATTATAATTTAAATGAATATAATTTAATTATGATCTAACGAGTAGAAACTAGTATGTATATTCAATAATAGTGTTGAATTTATTTTGAGGATAAAATCACAAGAGATTCGCTCATTTAACTTTTTTTAGAAAAAAAAGGAACTAATATAATGTTTCTATTAATTTTAGTAGCCATTTTAATTTGTACCATGTATATATGGCTTAAGACAAAGGTTGAAATTTAAAAACTAAACATTACTAACCTAAAAGATATTGTATTGACTATTTTCCTATAATAATAATAATAATAATAATAATAATAATAATAATAATAATAATAATAATAATGTACGAATAAATATTATTTCATAGTTTAATAAAAAATAAACAAATTAATAAATAAAAGTTTATTATCGATTTATTAAAAAAACATTGTACATAAAAAATTCCTTTTTAAAAATGTTTCCTAAAAAATTCAATATTTAAATATTTGCATACTATATACTTAAATAGAAATGTTCCGTGACTTATTAATAATAATAATAATAATAATAATAATAATAATAATAATAATGAACGAATAAATATTATTTCATAGTTTAATAAAAAATCAATAAAATTAATAAATAAAAGTTTATTATCAATTTATTAAAAAAAATCATTGCACATAAAAAATTCCTTTTTAAAAATGTTTCCTAAAATATTTAATATTTAATATTTGCATACTATTTACTTAAATAGGAATGTTCCGTGACTTCATAATTATTGATTCTATATATATATAAAATTTTCCCAAATCAAAACAATTACTAAATAAAATCCTAATTCATAAATAGTAATAAAAGATGTGTGAAATCACAAATTTTGGTCAAAATTTTTAATTTTCTCATGGTAAAAAATAGTATTTATATAGCAACGAAAGGATGTGAAAGATACGATTTTGACGAGCCTCTTAAAGAAACCGAGCTGGTCCTGCTGTTCTTATCCCCATCGCAAACTAACGATTGTAGATCCAAGAAGAAGAGGATGATTTGAGGAAGAGATCGAGGGTCGAATCCGTCTTCTTCTAGATCTTGTTTGGATTCCCAACTCTTTCTTGGATCGAGGTATATTCGGTTATCTAATGCTGGATTCCGAGGGTGCTGCTTCGGCGCCGGAGTTCCCAGTCGGCCTCCGGGTGCTCCTCGTCGACGATGACCCCACCTGCCTTAAGATCCTCGACCGGATGCTCCGCAAATGCCTCTACCACGGTACGTTCTTCCGACCCCAGATGGAAAGATTGCTTTCTTTTTTTAGGTTTGGGGGTGAGGCTGATTCGTTAGAGTATTGGTGTTGCTGGTAGTGACGACTTGCTCCCAGGCGATGGCGGCGCTTAATATTTTACGAGCGAAGAAGGAGTGCTTCGATTTGGTGCTGTCCGATGTTTACATGCCCGATATGGACGGGTTCAAGTTGTTGGAGCATATCGGGTTGGAGATGGATCTCCCTGTCATCAGTAACCGATTTCCTCTCTCTTGTTTCTTCTTTATGTTCGATTTCAGTTCGAAAATACGTTTTTCGCTTGTCATGTTCCGGCAACAAATAGTTCCTATCTCTTCTCTCTTGGTTCGTTTTTATGTTCGATTTCAGCTCAAAAATCTTTTTTTTTTCTTTGTCATGTTCAGTCAGCAATTAATTCCAATCTTTTTGTCTCTAAGATGGATTTCGGCTGGAAGAGTTTTAGTTAAGATAACTCTGATTTGTAACCAATTAATTCTCTCTTGATTCATCTTTATGTTCAATTTCAGTTCAAAATACCTTTTTTCCCCTGTCATGTTCGCGTTTAGTTCGCCTCTTTTAATTTATCATCAATTACTGGTTCCTTTAAGTCATCTTTGAGTTCAATGTAATTCAAAAAAAGATTTTTTCTCCGTCGAGTTCAGAAAAAATTTAGTTCCCCTTTTTTTTTGATTAGTTTGATTTTGATTCCAATAGTACTAATATGATTCTATTTGATTGAGTTTGATTGTATCTGTTAACCTGTAGTGATGTCTGCGGATGACCATAAAGATGTTGTCATGAAGGGTGTCACACATGGTGCCTGTGATTATATCATAAAGCCTGTTCGGATGGAGTCACTGAAGAATATATGGCAGCATGTGGTGAGGAAGAAGAAAAATGAATCGAAGGAGTTGGATAACTCTGGGAGTCTTGACGATAATGATAGGCAGAGAGGGGTTGTGGATGAAGGAGACAATGCTTCCTCTGTGTGTGCAGGGAATTGGAAGAGTGTGAAGAGGAAAAAAGTGGAAGGGAAGGATGATGACGACGACGACGAGGCAGTGGAAGAGCATGAAGACCCTTCACATGCAAAGAAATCTAGGGTTGTATGGTCTGTTGATCTCCACCAAAAATTTGTGAATGCTGTCCATCATCTGGGCGTTGACAGTAAGTTCTTTCTTGTGTTGCTTTAGTTGGTCTATGCTTCATCTCCCTAATTCCTTTCTTAATTTGAAATTCTTGGTTTCTGGATTATGAAATCTGTATGGAAAATGGTACAAGATCGATATTAGAGTTTGTTAGACAGTATAATTAGAGTTTTGGAGCTTGTTTGTGTTGTTTTTTAGTTGATATGTTGATTGAATCACTGTTATTTGTCATTTGAGAATGCTTCCAGTCATTGGATCGATACTTAGTGTATATGCTTTCTCTATGTTTAGAGGCTGTTCCTAAGAAAATTCTCGAGTTGATGAGTGTAGCTGGACTTACCAGGGAAAATGTTGCAAGTCACTTGCAGGTATGCTTACTTTTGAGGTTTAGTCAGTTGCTTTTAAACTCTTATTGTTTTCCCTGAATGATCAACTCATCTGTAGTCATTTCTGAATCCCCTGACTAGACTGAAGAAGCTAATGAATCAGTGCAATCTATTGCTTTGTGATTATTAACTTGTATTATATAGTTTTATTCTTGATTCTTTTGTAATGCTAGAATACTCTCTGCTAAGTAATGCTTAGAGAACAGCTGCGTGATTAGTACTTTGTTAAATTGGCACTAAGCTTAAAAGCTATAATAAAATCTCAGATTCAGTTGTCAAACAGATAGTTGAAAATTGAGAGTAAGACATAATAGAATAAAGAAAATCAAAACAAGGTGCAAGTTTAGTACTAACTGGGATGTTGAGCCAATATTTTTTGATAAAAACACAAAATTTATTCCTTTTTTGTCAAAATTGTTCTACTCTTCATTCTCATTCCTCTTTTCTTCTGCCCTCCTCTTTCTTCATACGCGATCCTATTTCTTGTTACCATTGGAAGCAATGTTGCCTAAATTAGTGGTGGCACTGCACAACCAATGCCACCAACATCTAGGGTGACTAAACACTCTTCATCAACTCATAAATCTCTATCAATGACTAAGCCAGTGTCATTTTGCTTCCCAGTGTCATTTTGCTTCCACTTAAGAGACAACATCTTCTTCGTGAATGCACAAAGTCTCACTTAGTCTAAAATCACCAATAACTGAGGGCATATCAAGTCCATTGTTGGCGGAGATGTTACATGAATATAGTCCCTTCAGAATCAACTTTATAGGATTTGATTCAACATGAATATGGTTCTAAAAAATTGATATTAGAGCCAATCCACCTTTTGGGAGTGAGAGTGTCTTTCTTCACCCTCTTTAAGACCTTCCTTAGGAGACAACCGTAGCTTCTTGTATCCAATAAAGTTAAAATTTGTCAGATAATCTTGATTTTGCCTATATGATTCTTATATTACTTAAATCAAATTCTTTGTTGCCACCACTTGCATGAGTGGGGCATGCTTCTGCCTTACCTTTAGTAATTGACTATTCTTTAAATGAAGCCTTTGGCAGAATCAACAGTGCCATTTTTCCATTTCCAACTCAACCTTGGACAATTCTTTTGTTGTTCGTCTTTGTTAATCCTAAAATGCAAATCCATGTTACTATCTCCTGTCAACTTCAGCAAGATTTCGCTTACCACCTAAAAGTCATAGTGTTCTCTATTAATGACATTGAATGCTTCAGAGTTCTTGCTTCCATATCCTACAAAAATAGGTTCACAAATTATAATGAATGAGAGAAGTCACAAGACATTTAAGAGTAGATGCTGTAGTTATAGTTGTGTACTGACTTTTTAAATTTTGAATTCAGGTTTTCTATGCTAAAATCAGTTTTCCATGCTGAAATAATTGTTGATTTGGTTCTACTACTGCACTTTCTAGTTTTCACCTTATTTGGTTCTTTATTTTTTTTTATCATTTTTTCTCTATGCTGCTTCTCTAAGCACTGATTATTGCTATTTGGTATATGAATAGAAATATCGCCTATATTTGAGAAGAGTAAGTATGCCACAGTATCAGGGAAGACTAGATTCATTTGCAAGTTGCCAGGATTCATCTTATGGTCCAGTGGGTTTGATCGACAGTTTTAATGTTCACGGTCTTGCTGTTTCTACTCAGATTCCCCTACAAAACCGAACATCAATACACCCAGGACCGAGAAGTAACACAAATGTTGGCATCGGTGCGTCGACTGTTGGTCAATTAGGTCTCATTGCTTCTGGTGCACCACCAAACATGGTTTTCCCATCTGTTCAGCAAATGAATAAACAGATGAGCAACACTCGTGGATCCTCTAGCAACATTCAATCAAGCCAATTAGGGCAGACACCCTCAGTAGTTCAACCATATGGGAGCATGAGTTTACAGTTTGGGGAAGAAATGCCGAATTTTCTTACATCTTCACAAACATCAAACTTCTCGCTGCCCGGAGGCACTATGAGTGAACAAATGAACAAGTCATTAACAATGCAGCAGACTCACAATTTGCCACAATTTTCTTTCTCTCAGCCAAGGAGCAATATCAGTATCCTACATTCAAGTGGGCAATTATTGAATAATAATGCAAGTAATAGTTCTAGGTTTTCATCAGCTTTAATGCAGCAAACATCTTCGAATGAGAGCTCAAATCATATTTTAGGAAGGCTGGGCATTACTACAAATATTACATCCTCGCCTGCCAACTACATGAAGTCCTCGTTTAGTTCCTTTCCTCAGGACCTCTATGTCGATGCACAGAGCAGCTTCATGAATGAACTATCTGGAAATTCCTATCCTTCTGCAAGTTGCATTGGAGTTTCACCACAGACGACAAGTTTCCAGTTGCTCGGTAGCAATCATGACTTGAAAGGAAAAATCAAAATGTTCCAGGTTTCAATTCCATCAATGAACATCAAAACAGAAGCCATGAGTGGAAGTTGCAAAGTGTTAATATTCCATACCAAACAGATCATATTGCTGACTTTGAACAAAGCAATATACTGTCTCAGTCGTCGTTAATGAGTCATCACAATACAGTTGCTACTGTGTCTAATAGAGATAACAATAGCAGTGTCACAGTTAAAGAAGAAATAATATCACTGTCAAATGATATTGATGTTGAGAAAACAACCAGTTTTGCTCAGCACAAAAATGCAAATATAGATGATGACTCCATCAGATTACATTATGGAGTTGGTCCAGACATGAGTTATCAAGATGTGTTGCTCGATGACATACAAAATGAGCTCATGACTGTTGTCGGAAACCAGGTTAGTTTCATGTACCGCCCACTTGGCGCTTCTATTTCTATTGATTTAGAACATCAACAATCATATTCTTGAATTCATATTTAGCAAAAAGTTTGAAGAAATTTCTATGGAACCATGCAAGTGCCCATTTAAATTAGAAGATTTTGGAATATTTTCTGTTTTAAGATCTCCTTGCATTTATCAGAACTCTTTTCATGCAGGATCCATGCTGATTACGAGTTAACGAGATGCATGTCCTCTTTTCATAGGACAATGTAAGTGTGAATCTTTCGTGACCCATTCTGAATTTAAACTATTCTTAAATCTGTGAGTAGAAAAAATAATAAACTTTTACAAGTATTTTGCTTCATAAAAGTTTTGGTTCATTGTGTAATATAATTAGTTAACTTTTAAAGAATCTTGTTAAAAGATTTAGTTTTCTTACAAAGAGTACTCAATTTAAAGCGCAATATAAACTGCTAGGAACATCAAGTCATTATAGTACTGCAAGTAAAGGCTTTTAAGTTATCCAATCTCGAAAAATATTAGCGTTGGTTGTATTTAGTCAACATTTTTATCATCATCATCAAGCCATAATTGTCTCAACTATTTGGATCAACGCCATAAATCTTATCTTTCAATTGTTATTTGTGCAAGACCTTGTCATTAGTCAATATTCAAATCATTGAATCATTTCTTATTATATTGTCTCTTCTTTGTTTTCATCTCTCTATGCTTTATGCCTTCTACCTAATTAGATTTAACTCTAATAATTATAGAGTCTATTAATCGCCGTTGGCTTATTCATACCAACTGAAATTGAAACTATTACTAAAAAAGGACTGCCAAAACTGAACTTGAAACTTCATTATATGCTGGAGCAAGTGTTTTACTCAATTCTCATCTATAAAATATCCTGTAAATGTATTGAATTCTCGCGGCTCACTGCAATTGTTGGTTTGGTTTGCAGCAGCAGGAAAGAACAGGAAATACTGATTCTATGTTTGACTATTCAGTGTAGTTAGAGTTCCAACATCACCCAACAGATCAGAAAATTCTTGAAGTTGATTCAGATTATCACACAAAACAAATAAATAGTGATGGAAAAGAAAGCGTCTGAGGACCTTCTCTTCTGCAAATCTATCCACAAAGTGGTCTCATCAGCAAATTATTTGTACAGATGAACTTAATCTGCCAAGTTTTGATTTTTGTTTTTATTTTTATTTTTAGTTCAATCTAACGAGACATGTTCATTAAATGGTGCATTAGTTTGTTCTTTTATGAGCTTGCCTTTATATATCTCCTAAATCACTTTAGCTTTGGAAGGTGTTATTTTATTTTGTTTTATTTTTAGCTCCAATAGTTGTGTATGGGTTCTATTTCATGAGTGAGAATATAGTTGTGCTAGTGTTTCTCTACATTTTGTTTTTGACATCTAGTTGTTTCCAATTTTGCAATGAGAATTTTTACGATTTAAGATGTTATGTTAATATGAAAGCTGACGGGAAGCTTTAGATCAACAGTAAAATTGTTACAGTAAAATTGTTACTCTGTGATTAGGTGGTGATGGTCACGGGTTTGCGGAAACATCCTATCCGGTAGGATATTATTGTATACCATAAACTCTTCTTGGGATCTATTGTCATAATGACCATAAATGTGTATATTATTACAAATAATTGTTTGTTCTAATCATTAATGAATTAGATTCATACAACTTTCAATTAAAAGTTGGGGATTTAAATCCATATAACGGCATCAACCTTGATAAGAAAGTCTTGAAATCATAATCTATACATTATTAATTTAATTTACCGAAAATTTATTACTAACCTCACAAATACTTTTATAATTTTTTTTTTCCAAAAAAAAAATATTTGACATCAGCTTCCTTCAAATAACCAAATATGTACGCTACCTTACAATATTAAACTATATAAAGCATTATAAAGTTAATTATTCTTATATTTTTAACAATAAAGCTAGTTTATGGTTTAAGATTAATTTAAATAAATCAAATTATACCATCCATTATATATTTAGGTATTTTTTAAAACTATAATCTATATATTGAATCCACGAATAATATAATTAAGTTGACACGTTAGAGAATTAAAGTTTAGGAGGTGGTATAAATATAAATCGACCTAAAATTATGGTATGCACATGCAACATGTGATCTTGTGTTGGTTACCAGCTCACTGGGCCTCTAAACTCTCTCTTTTGTATTTTGGTTGATTTTGACCCTCCGTTAATATAATAAATTAATAATCTTAACTATTCTCATTAATTATTTTTGGATGAGTTTTTCATCAGTTAATAGAATAAATCTTTCCTCAGCTAGAAGAATAAATAGGGAAGCGTGGTCCACTCAGAAATTTATTTTTTCTTATTGCACTTTTTATTTTTGGAGTAAAAATCCTATAAATATATTATATCTAGAGATCGAATCGTGAGGGGAGAAGGCGACGGCAGAGGCGGAGCTGCATGCATTTGTTGCAAGCTTCAGATCGAACACGAGGGACAAATTTGATGAGAAAAGGATTTTTTTTTTTAAAAAAAAGGACAAACAAAGAGAGGAGTTATCGCCGGACGGCGGCGGCGACGAGGGACTTGTAAATCTCGACGATGACCTTCTCGTCGTCGTACTCCTTGAGCTGCGGGGGCCGCGCCATCAAGCGGGGGGCGGTGGAGATTGGAGCGGCGCGGGCGAAGCCCAGCATCATCCGCACGTAGGCGTCGCGGACGCGCGCGATCAGCCGCCTGGGCGAGGCGGCGCCGGCGCGGAGGAAGGACATGCGCGGCGCCGCCTTCATTATTCTCCACGACCAGCTGCTTCCGGAGCCGCGTCGCGCGGCGGGGCCGCCTCGGCCGAGATCCGCCGCAGGGAGACTGCGCCGGCGGCGACCGGCGGCGCAGGCTCTCTGCTTCCAGTAGCCTTGGAGGCCGCCTTTGTAGGAGGACGAAGAAGAGTCCATCTCTCTCTCGTTGGCTTGATCTCCTATTCTTGTTGATCCGGTGGAGCATTTAAAGAGTCGGGAATCGGGCGGTGGTTGGGAGGCGGAGGAAGAGCTTTTCCCATTGAATGGGGCGGTGGTTTGTCGGGTCACGGCGTTCGATCGAGTCTCGAAGTTCTTTTTGCTCGCCAACGAGTTTATCGGCGGACCGGCCTGAGCAGGCGGATTAAACCGGTTCGGTCGACTAAAAAATCGAATTGGGAGGCATTAATGGGAACCAGAGGAGGATGTCTGGCTGGGCCGGATTTTGGACTATCAGACCGGCAGGAGACGATGGATTCAACCGATTGAATCGGAAATGGTTGAACACGAAGGCATGTGGGGAAGGAGGGTTCACAGTCCATGTGTAGTCGAACCGGACTTTGAACCGAATCTATTTGAAAATCTGGACTTTGAACCGAATGTATTTGAAAATCTGATATCCGAGATTGAGATTGGAATGGCAGAGGATATTGAGAAATCTTACAGACCTGGGTATGAGGACTTTTAAATTTGAATATTTTTATTTTAAATAAATAAAAATAATTATAAGAAAGTTGATATATTATATAATAAAAAATAAATATCTAAATTTAAATAAAATAATTCCTTTACTCAAAATTTTACATTTTAGATAGAGAATTTAAGTAGATCCTCTTAATTTTTATCTTTAATTTTTTAAAAAAATATTTTAAGAATTTGATCAATAGGGATAAAAATTTGAAAGAATAAATCTAATTTAAATCAGACTCATTAACATTCCTAAAGAAAATAATGAATTATACTTCCCAAGACAATGATAGATTAGACCCTAAATCAAACACAGCAGCGCACTCTAAAAATTTGAACTCAATAATTGGATTTAGAAAAACGGATTACACGATGAACAATTCATTTTCTATTGAATCTTCATCTAAACAAAGAAATTTCTCACAAAATATTATATGAAGAATTCATTTACATCAAAACTAGAACTTTAAGATAAATTTTATTACGGAACAGAGCTCCAAATCAGCATCGCATAATTTATTTCCGATTTTATTAGGGACCACAAGAAGATATAAGGTTACAGACCACTAACAAAAACAGCAAGAGTCGAAGATCATGATGGAATGAATATGGAAAACGGCAGCAAACAATCTGAAAATTTACAGCCTACTTTTCTTCACTGGTCCCATGGCCTTGGCCTTTTCCCGCAGTTCGTTCTTCTTAATCTTCCCAGTCGCCGTCTTCGGCAACGGCCCGAAGACGACGGATTTGGGGACCCAGTAGGCCGGCATTTTTGCACGGCAGAACTTGATGATGCTCTCTGCCAGTGCCTGCTCGTTCGAAGAGTCGACGCCGTCCTTCAGGGTTACAAATGCACATGGTGACTCCCCCCACTGCTCGTCCGGTCGGGCCACCACCGAGACCTCAAGTATCGCAGGATGCATGTACATAAGGCTCTCCACCTCCAAGCTACTGATGTTCTCGCCCCCTGAGATGATAATATCCTTCGCGCGATCTTTGACTTCTATGTATCCGTCTGGATGCTTCACGCCTATGTCACCGGAATGGTACCAACCACCAGCGAAGGTCTCGGCGTTGGCCTTTGGGTTCTTTAGGTAACCCTTCATGACAAGGTTCCCTCGCATGACAATTTCGCCGAGAGTGGCACCATCTGCAGGGACCGGCTCCATGGTTTTCAAGTTAACGACGTCAAGGCCTTCTAGGCCAACATAGCGGACGCCTTGGCGGGAATGGAGGCGTGTCCGTTCATCAAGCGGAAGCTGATCCCATTCAGGCTTCCATGCACAAAGAACCGACGGACCGAATGTCTCTGACAAGCCATACGTGTGGGTGACTCGGAAACCAAGTTTGGTCATATCTGCGAGGAGCGATGGCGGCGGAGCAGCACCGGCAGTGTTGACATTCACAACTCGCGGGAGAGGCAAAATAGTGTCGCTTGGAGGGGCATTGACGATCGAATTTAAGACGACAGGAGCAGCACAAAAGTAGGAGACGCCTTGATGGGCTATCGCGGAGTAAACAGCCTTGGGTGTCACCTAAAACAATCAAACAGTAGGCAGAAACAAATGAAGGAAAGTGCAGAGTGTAACTAAACTAATCACATAGAATTAGATGAAGCATGAAATTCATGATCATGAAATGCAGAGTGAATAAGAAGATTGCAAATGCACCTGGCGTAGGCATATACTCGTCCCACAAAGTGCGGCCAGGGTCCAAGCATAACACCACCCGTTGCAGTGAAACATCGGCAAAGTCCATAAGTAGATGGCTCCTTCGGTCATATTCCATATCAAAGCGCAACTGAGAGCCATTAGATAAGCTCCCCGGTGATGCAGCACCACTCCCTTAGGGCTGGAAGTGGTGCCAGAAGTGTAACCCAGGGCGATGCTGTGCCACTCGTCCTTCGGAGGCTTCCAGGCAAAATCAGGGTCCCCGGACCCTAGGAATTTCTCGTACTCGATCGCACCTTTTCCAATAGCATATTTGAGAGAGCTAGGATCGCATGTTTCATCGCCGACCACAATAAGAATAGGAGGCTTGAATGCTGCTTTCTTTTCATCAGCGATGATCTTAAGAGCTTCCTCGGCTAGTGTGAAGAACTCCTGGTCGACTATGACAACAGATGCAGAAGAATGACCCAGCAAAAATGCAATAGTGGCAGCATTTAGCCGAATGTTAATGGTGTTCAATACTGCCCCGGCCATTGGAATGCCGAAATGAGCTTCGTAAATTGCTGGGATGTTGGGTGCAATTACAGCTACCTGAGAAGGATATGAGAACAAGTAATGATTAGACCACAAAAACTATTATTTAACATTTGAGTTCAATCTTCTGTGCTGCTTAAGATGTCATGGTAGACATCAGCTTATTATCAAGCTCCCTATAAAAAACTTTATATACCATAATCTATCCATAAAACTAATAAAACTTTTTTTCCTTTCAATAAAACATATGCAAGATTTTTTTTTTAAATCTTTCTAAGAGAAATTATAGCAGTACAAATCAACCAAATAAAGGTGAAACCCTCAAGAATATAATAATTTTAAGAATGAAAATTTTCTAAAATACTAAGTTGTAACTCTCTACAAGTTAGATGTAATGTAATTCCTTGGATTTCACATTCTAAGAGGCTAAGGGTCAAGCAAATGAAGATTGTTGGATGAAGAAGAAAATTCAACAGCTATTCATTAGATGATCGAATACTCCAAAGTTACATTGTCATGTTAATTGACTAGAAACGGGGCTATATTCATACTAAGATTTCTTCCAAACAAGATACGATATAATCTAACATCCCTACACAGTCAAACTAAGTCAAGATTGAATGATGAACCAATAGCAGTATAATCAGTGATAAGTAAGCCCGACTACATCATATATGAAACCTTATTTGTGATAATTAAATTTCATAGTACATAATCATTTGATTTCATTCCCTCATTCAAGATTCCAAATAAACATGATTTATCCCTTCTCTCCTCCTCCTTTTCCCCCTTGATCCCTCCTTCCATACAAACATAATTTAAAGCTCAATGAGATAATCTAGAAAAGAAAGTATATCTCAATTGTCTAGCTTCAAGTTGCTCTGCATCTAGATGCAGAGAGAGTCATAGATACAAAGTGCAAGAACCCACATATTTCATGCAAATAGATAAAAAAGACAAACTATGACCGCATCTTACAAGAGATAAGCCTACCTGTCACTTAACTAGAAATCACATTTTTGGACTAATTCAAGCCGTAATTTTGATAAACATAGTATAATATATATACATACATACATACATATATCAGATATACAATATACTTTTTTAATCATGTAAGATCAAGCTTGTTATGGAATTACATGTAAATATGCAAGTGCTCAGCCTAGAACAGAATATTCCTTGTAAAAGGTTTATGAGGATAAGGAAAGAGCCCCCTTAAGCACTAGCTCTCTCCACATGCATCATTCATGGTGCATACCCTTCTCTCTTTGCGTGTGTCAGCCTACAGGGATCTCAAGAGGGATTAGTCCTCAAGTGACTTTTAAGGCTCTATTTTTGTCAAAATGCCCCCAACTTTTTCACTTTACTATTAAAATGCCATTTTAAAACTGAAATACATATTTTTCCTTCTAAATTATCACATAAATCACTCACTTATTAGTTGAGTGATGCATTTTGATATTAATGAAATCTTATGTGCCATTCTTAAACAGTTGTCCAACTTTGGGAGCATTTTGAAAATTATCCTGAAGGACTCCTTTACCAAAAAAACAACCAAATAAGGCCCTCTATTATGAAAATTGAAATATACCCTTATCCTTGTAGGACAAACAGAGCAATTCCAAAATTAATTTCAAATTATAAATTAAAATGTTGAATTTTAAATGTATGACCTATTGAATAACAAAAATTAAATTCAACTAGATACAAGAATTCCATAGGTCATAAATATTTTGGGCCCTAGAAGTTTCTAAAAATAGAAATTACGTGCATCCAAGTTCATCCTTCAAATATAAATTACATCCTTGAATGTCAAGATAGCCATACCTAACCTCGAAGGATCCTCTAGAAGATAATATACAGGGCACAGCAAATAGAGAACTTTAAAGACTTCAAAAACTGAACCATATAAAAATAAGTAGAATGGACAGTTAATCAAGATAAAACATATGAATTATTCACTATCCAAAAAGAAAACGTAAGTCTCTGGATTCAAAGCTTAATATCAGGGCGCGTTCAATCTGCAATAGTCAGCTGAGTAATTAAAGGAGATGAAGGCAGCAAAGATCCCAAATTGCAAGGAATCAATAGGGAAAGGTCGTAAAGGGTGAAATAAAATTAAATCAGAAATCAACACAAACGCGAATCTTGATGTGCTCTAAGCACAATCGCCACCGGTAATCAGCAGACCAAAAGGAAAAGTAATCCTCAGAGAATGGAAATACGAATCGTCCATTAGCCAACACGAAGAAATGGAAGATCGAAAGTAGCAAGATCCAGAGTTAAATCTTGGGGTTTTTTAAAAAAAAAAAAAACCAGTAAAGGGTGTTATGACAGAGAAATCGCAAATTTAAAAGAATAAATAAGGGTATACTGTGAAGAATGAAGAGATTAAACAATAAATCCATGCTTATCGCGAATCTAAAGGCGAGCGGACGAGAAATCGAAGAGAGTTATAGGAGGAAGTGAGTCACCGTCTTGCCGTGGCCGATCGAGCGAGAGTGCAGGGCGGAGGCGAAGCGGCGGCACCGCCGGTAGGTCTCTGCCCAGGTGAAGCGGCGGGAGCCGTGGACGACGGAGAGGCGGTTCGGGTGGACGAGGGCGGCGCGGTCAAGGAACCAGAGCGGCGTGAGAGCCGTGTGGTTGGCCTCGTTCCTGGGAAGGTCGTCGATGTCCGCCTCCGCCATTTCCCCTGCTCTCTCTCTCTCTCCTCTCTCTCTCTCTCTCTCTCGGAGTGGCGAAAAAATGGGAACCGGCGTAGTGGAAGTCGGCGCTCAGTCGTCATTTATAGACGAACCAGGGACACTAGGGATGGACACGTGCCGGTAAGGTCTCCGGTCGATGGAAGTTCTCATGCACTAATATTAAAGCCATTACTTTTGCTGGCCAGACCCTAATTATCAGAAATTATTTAAAGCATCCCAAACTATTTTTTTTTTACCAAAAACGCTCTCTAAATAAAACTATTCCTATCTTCTTACTTCTCTTTCGCTTGTTTTTTTTTTCCTACTGTCACTTCGTCCCATCCGTTTCGTCCCATCTCCAATCGTGTGATCAGTTAGGAGGTTTAATGCCGCTTTCGAATTCTCATAGCTCTAAAATTGCCTATCAAATTTCCTCTCAACGACAATAGTGTGATTTTAAGATACAAATATAAAAAGAGAGGGATGATTGCAATTACTATGGAGTACAAGAATTGGAGCGATAGGAGACGAAGCAATTTGTCCATTCAGTGAGGTAAGGACTTATTTGAGAAAAATATAACTTTGAGCCCTTTTAAAAAATTAATTGTAATTAGATCTCGCACTGCATTATTGTTCCCGATTGCGATTGTATTGTGCTGTCAAACAAAAAAAACCAAACAGGAAACACTTTTTATCAGCCAATAGATTACGCTCAGTGTTATATTATTTAGCTATGGGTCCCACGTTTGACCAATTAAGCTAGGTGATTCATCACGATAGGCTTGATTCATTACAAATTTATCAAGTCGTAATAATCTGATATATCATACAAATATTTTATATATATAGAAAATATGAATATTAATTTATTAAAATAAAAAATAACGATAAAATATGTTAGCAAATAACGATCACGTGACATTACGATTTTATCCCTTTTTATAAGGGAAAAACTTGGTAGACGTGTAATTATAAAATATATTTGCTCTTGATTTTTAGATTCATTAAAATTATAATTAACTTTAAATTAATGGCCCACGATATTTATATTATGAAAGGCATTCTCTCTCGATCTCTATCATTTAGCCAAGTCAACTTATAGATCGTTTCCTATTTTTTATTTGGACCAATCGATGTGATCTTATCACAATCACAACTATTGGAAAGTTTGTAAATACTCTAAAATTTTAATAGATTCTACGAAATGCACCTTGTCGTATTTTCCCTATATGAATAATCTAAACTTTCAATGGTAATTTCAAAGGATGAGATAAGTATTTTAATGAACATTTTAATACTGAAAAATGTTTGAGGAGCGATTTAAATGTTTATAAATTTGAAGGGTGTTATTGAAAAATCCTCTATAACTATATGCCAAAAAAATAGATCTAATCTCCGGGGTATGGAACATGGATCAATGTTTATTTTAAGAACAATTGCGAACCTCGTGCTTTGACTAGATTGATATATGATTAGCATTTAATAAATAAAAATTAATTATAAAAAAATTAATAATATTTTTATTAGTATATAAAAATTTAAATTCAAAAGTTCATGCATGACCGGAAGCACACCGAACTTTAATAAAATATATCTTAAATAATTTAACTAGTAATCAGTATCCAAATTTGATTCTTTTTATTATTTTTTATAATAAATTTGGAAGTTCAAATTAATGAATCCTTGTCACATCTCAAATTTTCCATTCCATTAAAAAAATATATATTGCTGTGCAAATTAGTAAATTACTATCCAAATTTGGAAAAAAATTGTATTTGAGTTTTGTTAATTAATTATTAATTATTTCCTTGGAAATAATTAGACGGGAATAATTAAATTAACTGCGTTCATGTTACAGCTCAATCTGTTACTCGTCATTAATTATCCATTAAAAAATTGAAAATAAAAAAAAAAATACAAATTAAATACAGCTAAAAATTCTAGTTCCTCTCGTCGCCATTGTCTCTTGATAGGGGACCCACATTAATTCAGGAGCGGGAATTTTTATTTCTTGTAATCAAATTTTATTTTATTTTATTTTCACCTGACATTTTCTCAACGGTGTTAAACATAAAATAAATCCTTAACCCTTCTAATAATGCCATTAAGCAAATTAAGATTTCTAGTATGATTTTTTTTTTGAATTCCATTAGACTAAATAATTAGACTTTGATCTCACTTGTTACCGATTTATTTAAATAATTAAAAATATCTTTTTATTATTTTGATAATTCTAGCACATGCTCCATAATTATTTCTATCAAATAATTAAATAATTTCCCTAACACACACCCTAATGTGTTCAATTAATAAGGCATGACAAATATACACAACGTTGGGCGTTGAGAGGTCAATTCTCGCACTTTGGAAAGTTTACCATGCTCTAAAACATAATGTGTTGATTGTCGGAAGATGGGTCAAATCTATTTATTAGATTTGCTTAGTAGATAGAATATGATTTTTTGCTTAGTAGATAGAATATGCATGATTTTGAATAATCTACTCCATATTATGTGTATAAAAAAATTATCAAGAAAAGTTTTGTTTTTGGAACGATAAAAAATAATTACATCAAAGTTTTATTCTTTTATTATACTTTGGACTCAAACATTAATATATATTAATAGCTAATACCTTATTAATTGATTATTAAAAAAATAATAATTCCGATTAATTTCACTAGCTATCTCTAGGATGATCAATTTATTATCATGGAAATTTTTTACCAGTTATTAGGATAAATCGAGAAGTGCACATGACGGTCAACCTAGAAATACAGTATTTTTTAATTACGTCCTCATTTAAAGGAAAAATTTCTACAAATATATTATAGTCAGAGTTTGAATCGTGAATATCGCGATGATAATCTAGATGTCCAACCGTGACACAATGCCCGAGGATAAATAATATATTAATTAATAAGTGCGACGTGTACTAATTTAGTCCGTGTCTATATTTTATACAACAAAATTTTAACGCTAAAAATATAGGGGATGAATTGTTTGGAAACGTTAACGATAATTTTAAATTTCTAAATTATATTTTCTTTAAAACTAAAAATCTAGGTACTTTTAAATAAATTTTAATTAAATTAAACATATAAAGGACAAAATCTAAGTAATTATATATTTTAATATAAAATATTTTTTAAAAAAAATGGTTACCATGAAAATATTAAAAGTTATGGTTTTGTTTATAATAACTTCTTTATTAGACTTAGATATTTTTAGTTGGATAAACAGACATCACAAAATTTAAATTGTCAATTTAGATGTGTTCGAGTTAAGAAAGAAAAAAATTGAAGATTTAAAATAGAAATAGATCTTCCAGTCAAAATTATTTATCAAATAATTAAATTTAAATGATATATATAATATTTTACTGAGGCGTAATCCACAGTCCATATTGAATTAAAGTCGCTAATTAATGGTCAATTTTAATTAAAATAGGTTACTAATTAATTAATAATCGGATAACGATTGAAATTTATTTGGTTGTTAATTAATAATCATTTATTTGGTTGTTAATTAATGATCAATTTTAAAGTCGGGCACTAATTCAAAAAGTAATTTTCAATCTGTCTGATCAATTCTAAATTAATTATTAATTTAAGATAACATCACTAATATGACGATCAAAATTAATCATTTAAATTAAATTATGATAAAAAAAATTATAATTGATCGTTAATTTAACGATTATAATTATTAAGTAGTCATTAAGATCTAAATAAACTTATTTTAATGGTGAATTCTAAAATTCATTATTAATTTAAGATAGTAGATATCGGTCACACGATCAAAATTAATCCATCGTTAAATTATGATAAAAAAAATTATAATTGATCATTAATTTAATGGTCATAATTATTAAATGGTCATTAACCATGTAAATAAATTTCGTATTTATTATATTTTTCATTAAATTAATTTAGATTGTTATATAATGGCCGCAAACAATTTTATTCCATAGCTATTTAATTTACAGTTTTATTGTAGCGAAAGAAGTAAAAAATTATAATATTTTAGTTATTTAAATTAAGTTTTTAATCTCTTTAAAATAATATAATTTAAAAAAAGAATGGTATAATTTTACTCAACTTAATATTTAAGTTTAATCAAAATTATTATATTTTAGATATTAGATTGAGATTCAGGTGGGATCCTTTGATCGTCCTGGTATGTTCTTAGTCTAAGGGTAGTAATAGGTGAATTTAATAGCCTCCACTTGTTTAGCAGGTGGAGGTCTATTAAATTTCACCTATCACTATATTAGATCAAGACCCTGGTCCGCTAAATGAGGATCAAAGGATCCCTGCTCATATTAAATTATGCATTGAAATCAATTTGGAATGCAAACTAATAAATTTGTGAGAAATGATAGATTGCTCACATATTGTAATTTCAATATCAAGAGTTAAAAACTCAGTTGTGATATATTATTAAGAATTTTTCTCATTAATTAATGAGATATCTAGAGTTTGAGATTAACTGCGACATATTATTAAGAATTTTTTTTCTTAATCAATCAGGGATCTAGAGTTCGAGACTTAGTTACGACGTATTATTGAGATTTTTTTTCATTAATAATCAATTAGGAATTTAGAGTTTTTTTAGTCCCACATCTAAAGATTAATAACACAATTCTATAAATTTCTTGGACCGACGACGTTAGAAAAAATATTTTTCTCATTAAGTTAATTTTTTATAAGGGTGAATCCGTTAAAGTGACGCACCCTTACCCAATTCATTGGTAGTCTTTTGGTTAATATTATATATATCATGTACGTCGCATAGTACGTGACTGTGCGCGCAGGATATCAACTACGTTATAATGCTCAGTTAAAAGAAAAATTAGACGTTTACATGTATAGTAATGCGTCTATAGGGTATAGTAATATATTTGGGATTTATATCTGAGAAAATATTGATTTTTAAAAATAAAAAAACACGTTGATATCCTGCGTGAGCATAGTCATGTACTGTGCAACGCACATGGTATCAATTTCGTTTCGTGTGTGTGTGTCTGTGTGTATGTGTGTCTGTGTTAGTAGTGGCGGATCCAAACAAAAATTTAGAGAGATGCTAAAAAAAAGACTAAAAATATATTTATTGATATCAAATAAATATATCAAAAGATAAAAGTGCTGAATTAATAATGGTGATGATACATATATATAAAAAAATATACATACCAATAAGGTAATTATTTTTTGATACTTAAACTTTAGGTTTAAACATACAAACAAGCGGAGACAACTGTATCCTACAAGTGTTCATCTGTTGAAAATATTGTAAAATTTATTCATTTTCAATTGTGGCAAAAATATTCTTCTCGATGTATATTACTAAACTGTCATTCATCCACTCATCCCCCATCCTATTATACAAATCAGTCTTGATAATTTTCATCGCAGTAAAAACCCTTTCAACAGAAGCAGTTGCAACTGGTAAAACTAATGCTAACTCAATCAAATGATATACCAATGAAAAAATGTATTCTTGCCCGTTTCAACAATAATCTTTTTAGCAAGATTTCTCAAATCTTCAATCATAGAAAATTCACCTCGTACATTTTGAATGTAAGTCTCAAGTTAGTCCTCAAGTATTACACGATCAGTCAATGAAAAATCCTACGAAAAAAAATCGGCAATGCAAAGTAGCTTACCAATATCAAATTGAGAAAAAGAGTCCTTTGGATCTAAGCAAGCAATGCAAGTAATTACCTCCATACTTGATTCTAAAAACCAATTATTCATCTCTTGAACCATCATATGAAGAACCTAATATTGTAACAATAAAAAATGAATAAAAAACATTATTAGAAAATTAAATTTTAATAAAATATTTAGAAAATAATATCCTACAAAAAAAAAATTTCAACATGATAGTGATGAAAATTAGTAATCATTTGTCCATTACATCTTTATTGACAACATCCAAAAAATTCTCTCATCCTTCCTCTCTCAATTTTTGCAATCGAACTTTCATCGTCTTGATCAAACTAATAGCCAATATAATGTTTTGATTCTTTTATTGTAAGGTAAGTGACAATTCATTTGTGATTCTCAATAAAGGCTTCATCAAATGCATCATAATTACAAATTCATAACTTTCCATCTTATCAATCAAACTGGCGGTGATACCACTATTATCATTATTAGTACCATCATCATACACATTTTTAAGCACTTATAAAACAGAAGTCCATGTAGACATCAAACGGACAATATTCATGTAATGTGAACCCCAACGAGTGTCCCTTGGTCATTTTAAACTTATTTCCTGATTTTTTTTCCTTTACCACTAACAATATCTCCTTTATCCAAACATACTAAAAGTCTATCATGTTCAAGTTGTTTAAACTTATCTTTTCTTTTGCATGAAACACTAGTAATATTCACAATCATAGTAATATATTAGAAGAAATCACTCACAATTCGATTGCTTTTAGCAACTGCAACAACTAGTTGAAGTTGGTGAGCAAAACAATGGGCACACCTTGCAGATGATTTTTTTCTTCAATATGAGAGCCTTCGATCCATTATACTCACCTCGCATATTTGAAGTCTCGTTGTATCTTTGACCTCTCAATCTTGATAATGACAACTTATATTTTACAAACAATTCATCAATAGCCTTTTTCAAAGAAATAGAGAACTGTCAGACACATGTATAATAGCAATAAATCTTTCAATAACACATCAATGTTTGTTCACGTATCTTAAAACATCTCCCATTTGCTCTTTGACTGAAATCTCTTGACACTCATCAACCATAAGAGAATATATATTGTCTTTTATATTATTAAGAATGACATTTGTGACTTCGCAGCATAAGCCCGTTTTAAATCCTTTTGAACTGTTGGAGACTTCATTTGATTGTTTCCAAGGGCATTTTCATTCATAGTCTTGGCAACCTCGTCATTTTTTGGATATACCACTCAATCAATTCAAGAAAGTTACCTTTATTTGAGGAACTCAATGACTCATCATGTCCATGGAAAGACAAACCTTGTTTTAAAAGAAAGCGTGTAACATCCAAAGTTGTCGTTAATCAAGTGCAATATGCAACCTCTATTCCACGCCCATGTGCTTGTAGCAAATGTGACATACTTTGTTGTTGATTTTGAAAAGCCTCAAGTTGTGTTCTTGCATCATTATGAGCACTAGCTACACCACCAACATGCATATTAAATACTTCTATTGCTTTTCCCCAATTATTCATCCCTGAATTAGTAAATGTCTCATCTCTAACTCGATATCCTCTATGAGATTTTTGAAAGAGAGCACCAAAAACAAAAAAGCTACATCTTTTGATATGTTGTACTCTAATCATGAAATTTTTTTAAATCAAGCAACTTGAAAACTTCTATGCTCTTTACCAAATTATCTTTGGGGATAACTATGACCAAATAATTGACAAGGTCCTCTAATCAAATATTCTCTTCGAATCTGATCTCTAATAGAAACATCAAATTCATTAATTGGTTTGTGTAACCCTGGGTCGCTAATAGCATCATCCAGGTTGAATTCAACGTGAGAATATTTTTTCTTACTATTTTCTCCATATAACTCTTAGAAGACTCAACACTTCGTTTTAAAAATTTCTCCATAACCTATGTCAATTGATCAAAATTATTGATTTATGCAATCAACATAATAATTGTAGTACTGCGAAGTATAAATCATGAAATTAGGAATCAGATGAAATAAGGAACAAGATTCACCTAAACTTGAAGGGATTTTGCTTGTTGTGGAGGATTGACAGCGAAGCACAGTGTTAGTCGGCGGCGAAGCACAGTGTTGGTCGGCGGCGAAGCATAGTGTTATTCGACGGCGTCGACGAAACAGGTGAACAATAGTGGCGTGAGGAGTCGATAAAGTGAAGAGGCGACAAAGATGAGGGTAACAGTTTGAGGAGATTAGAGAGGTAGAAACATAAAATCTCGAAGCATAAAATCTCTTAGCACGATTAGTGTTTTTGCATGTTTGAAGAGGAAACGGTTAGCTTGGAAAAAGTTTCAGTCGTTGGAAAAGGATCGGGCAATGAGAAAAGGAAAGGTTTTGTTTAATGACAATTTTGAGAAAAAGTCCAATAAATTTAAAAAATTATAATTATGCCCTTTATTTTTTTTTTAATCACACTTATACCTACATTTTTTTTCAAGAAGTAAGCACCCCCTTGCCTCCGTAGGTGCATGTTAGGGCGGTTAGAAAGGGTGAATAACCCTGAAAATAAGTTAGTGAAATTTTCTTGCTTTTGAATTGGGCAAGGACACTAGATTAGTTAGGCATAAACAATTAACATTTAAAAGAATAACAACGTAAAAACGATAAGAAAGAAGGTTAAGATTTGCTTAGTTACAATATAGTTAGTTATTAATTCAAGACAATTGAAGACACAAAAAGATTTCGTTCATTGAAGGCGAAGAAGTCTCTTACATACTTTAATAGCTCTAGAAAAGACTAGGAATTGAAAACCAGAGTTGTTGAATAATTCCTAACTTCATAGGACTTAAAGATGCCTCCAAAACCATCTAGAGTGCCTCCAACATGGCTAAAGTTCCAGGGTATCCAAACCGTCAGCTAATAACTCTGGCTGATTGGAGGCACCTCCAATGTCATTGGAGGAGCCTCTAGCCTCTGCTTATGGCGTCTTCGTGCTTGCTCGAGGCACCTTTATTTAAGGCACCTTAGACACCTTGGAGGCGTCTTCGCGTCTTTGCTGGACATCTCCAACTCTGGCACCCTAGGTGCCCTCAATCACAAGTGAGATGCCTTGGGTCTTCGAGAAAAAGGTAGATCTGCTACTTTAGCGGTCCTATAGTGTCAGCCCCACGAATATAGAGGGAGGTAAATGCAGGTACACACAGGCCATAGACACCCAAACTCACAAGCATCGAGTCTTCAAAATCAATCTTCAAGTTGATTTTCTTCGATCCCGCTCGCTTTGGTAATGCTCCGCTCGTCCGTAGTTGAGCTCACTCGAACTTAACTCTGATCTTCTCCTCGAGTAGGCTTTCTATTCGGCTTCTTGTCCCTCGAACATCACCACACGTTCTTTTCGTCCACCGATGTACTTTTCTATAGTACTTTATCTATCGAATATACCAAGTCCTATATCATCTTTTTTACTAGATATGTTTTTCGCTCGACTTTTTTGCTTCAACAGATAAGATGAGATGGGATGAGATGAGTATTGAACATTTTAATACTAAAATATGTTTGAGGCACGATTTAAATGTTTATAAATTTTAAGTGTGTTTTTGAAAAAATCCTCTGTAACTAAATGCCAAAATTAGCGATCTATATAATCACCGGGGCGTGGAACACGAATCAATCTTTATTTTAAGAACAATTGCGAACCTCGTGCTGGGAGTAGATTTATATATGATTAACATTTAATAAATAAAAAATTTATTAGGGAAACAAATTTAATAATATTTTTCTTACTATATACAAATTTAAATTCAAAATTTCATGGATGACCGGAAGAACACCGAACTTCACGTTGAATAAAATATATCTTAAATAATTAAATTAATAATTAGTATCCAAATTTGATTTTTAATTATTTTTTATAATAAATTCGGAAGTTCAAATTAATGACTCCTTGTCACATCTCAATTTGAAAAAAAAATATGTATTTGAGTTTGGTTAATTAATTATTAATTAGTTCCTTGAAAATAATTAGACGGGAATAATTAAATTAACTGCGTTCATGTTCCAGCTCACAGATCTGAATCGCCATTAATTATCCATTAAAAAAATTGAAAATAAAAAATTATAAATACTGCTAAATTCTACCTTGAAAGATTCCTCTCATCGCCATTATTGGCGTTGGAATGGGATCATATAAGTGCAATTGTTTTTGTTAGTTAGTAATGGTCCCTTTAATTTAGGACTTAAATAAAAAAGAAAATCCTAAAAAGAATCCTAAGAAGAGAATTGAATCTAAATATAGCAATTATCTACTAGTTTTCTTTGAGAGAATCGACTTGGGCCCTATGCTATGTCATATCTTTGAGTAGTTAAGAGTTTTCAAATATTGAATTAATTTGAAGTTCATTCGTGACACTAGTTTTGGGCTTATCAAATTTTGGCGCCGTTGTCGAGGATAAGCGTGCAACTGTCACTTGCGCAGGATCAAATTAATTTATTTATACTCAACCTAACTCCTCAACCTACACTAAGATAGTATAGTAGAGAATCAGATCGTCTCTTACGTGGAACCAGTGATAGGACGTTTGCTCTCAGACGAAATCGAATAATAGGAGTTTTGTTTTAGAATTTCTACACCCAATGCAAATAAAGAAATCTTAACTAACCAGCAAATATGAACTCACAACGCAGTGTCACTCTACGCTGCAAGGATCCTTTCTACAGAAGAAACATGCATAAAGAAAGCAACAGTTAAACAAATGCAATTGATTAAACAAACTTAACAACAATTAAACAAAACCTAATTATACATAAAAGATAAACATATAGCACATTGTCACCCTCTGATACAAGATCAACAATCATACATAAATCAAGCTAACATGCATTAATGAACCAAACAAAGTGCATACTATCAATCTAAGAAGAACTGAAGGACATAACAATCTAATTAAGCAAGAAAGTAAACTAAATTAACCTCAAACAATTAACATGAAGGTAAACTAACAACTAAGCAATTCAAACATGAATCAAAACAGAAACTACAATATCCAAAATGCATAAGAAGAAATATAAAGCAAATCAAACATGGAAGCAAACTAAGTTAACCAACCAAATCCACTCCTCCACAATCATACACCAATTCAACTACTTCTACGGTTCCCGAAATGGTTCTAAGTTGGATCGATGCCTAAGTTCCCTAATTGGAAATGCGTCCTCACCAAGTCACTCCCCTCTAGTGACTTATCTTAACTTACCAGTCAGACATCCGGTCAACCCGTCGACCTGTCTGGACTTCGTGTCTATTATCCGGTCAGCCCGTCGACCTAGCTGGACTTCATGCAAGCTATCCAGTCGGCTCGTTGACCTAGATGGACTTCGTGCCAGCTATCCGGTCGGCTCGTTGACCTAGCTGGGCTTCATGCTAGATATCCGGTCAGCCCGTTGACTTATCAGGACTTCTCCTGTATACTCAGTCAAAGTGTTAGATCATAACAAAACTAACTTAACCTACTTTGTCATTCATCAAAACCTGAGTTAGATCGTTAGTGCTAACCTCACCAACAATCTTCCCCTTTTGATGCAATGACAACCTGAGCCGGTCCTGATTGTTTAAAGGCCCTGGGCAAAACTATTAATTATGCCCCAATTTTATCTTTCCACCAAAACTTAAACAAATTATTCAGCAGAGTGGTTAAGAATTAAAATCTTTCTAAATACTAGTCCCTATAAAGTAGTACTCAGGAGTTTAGAATAGTCAAGCACAAGAAAAAGACATCTGAATGGTAAAATTATTTGCTTTTGATAGATTCCACAAGGAGGTCTAAGTTCAGTTTAGATATCCTACAAAAATCATAAGAATTTGCAAGTCGTGGAAACACATTTGGGTGAAACTGTGATAAAACTTTGCAATTTATTAAGGAAAATAGAGATGTGTAGGGGCATGTCAGAAAGAAGTTACTGTTTGATATATAGCAGCAATATTTCCATTAGAGATGATGGGAGATAATTTAAGGAAGCATACCATAACTAGAGAAAGGAAAAATAAACTTACCTGTGGTGATGCACCAAAAGGAATATGTTGACCTCCAGTGAACCATAATTCCTCTCCAAGCTACAGACAAGGAATAAAAAAGGAAGCTCATTTATGGGGAATTTACAAAAATGGATCAATATTTAGAATTTCTATATCTTTTCAATCCACATATTCAACGAAGAAATGAATGCCACTGATGGTGGTGGAATGTTTTAGAATCACACAAATAAAGCCAAAACAAGAAACTTAAGTAATAACATATTAGTGATATTCTGGAAGCATCATTTAGAAGCAATATCAAATAGGAGAGGGTCCAACTAATACCGCAAAACCTTAGCGTGCACTTCTTCCATGTATAGACTGTCAGTAAGCAATGGAGGGACTATAGCTTGATCTACAAGTGATCCTACACTAACCTTACTATCTGAAGAATCATCATATATGCAAACCTGGCATGTTACTGGAGTTGTTCCATCAGGAAATTCAAGAGGCAACTTAGTTGAGACTGAAACAATAAAAAAGAACTGAGGGAATCAATACAAAGTACTAACTGGAGTAACCTGACAAACATAAAAAAAATAATTAATCAATTAATACCTTTTACATTCTAGTAGCAATATGCATATTGGCTAGGGATAGGAAAAGCAAAGGACAATCCCTAACAACAAATCAATTCATGTAAGCAAACACTTCAAACAAAAGCATAAAAAATGGAATTAAGGACATTAGACATACTGGGTAAAATAAGGTGTATGTCCCTCTATCTTTGTCATAAGTTCTAGGAAATGTAGGTCCAAAAAGTGTATATACTGCTACAAAAGTAGCAAGTGTAGAAGGATCATTAAGACAAACAGAGGCAACTCATTTAAAGTGTCTTCGTGATGCACTTTTAAAGGCAAAATAATCAATAATATCATCATATTCAATATTTTCCAAAATATTTTTTTCAATGCATAAAATTGCTAATCCATTTAGCCTATCTTGAGTCATTGTGGTCTGTAAATAAGATTTTATTAATTTTAATTTTGAAAAACTTCTTTCGGCAGATGCTATTGTCACGGGTATTGTCAATAATATCCTATAAGCAATAATCACATTTGGAAACATATCCATTGTTTTTAAAAACTCTAATATTTGAATGGAAGACCATTTTTTATTTGTTTCATAAGATTCACTTGGTAACATTACTTGCAAAACTTGTAATTCTGAAAACATATATTTTGCATCAATATCAAAAGTGTCACCATTTTTTAAAGTATTTTCAAGATTCACACAAGAACTCATCAATTCATCATCATCCATTGAAACTAATTTTGCAACATCATACAATAACCCCAAATATAGATTCAAAATATTACAATTGTTCAAACATACTTTTCAATTGCTCAAGAGTAATATCGACTACTATGATAAAATAATCTATTCAAAAAGACTCTTCCGGTGATTGATTTTCCCTTTCAGTATTAGCAATCTCATCAAAATGTCTCTTTCTACTAATTTTACATTTTGTAGGAAATACATGCTCAATTTTCATATTAAATGCTATTTTTTTTTTTTGCATCAACCATAGCTAAAGCAAAACTATTTTCTCTATATTTTTCAAAAAAAGAAACAAAACCAGCCAATTATTTTACAACAACATCAAGACGCATATCCTTTGACTGTAATTTTTTTACTAAGTTCCAGATGCTAACGTTTCAACATCTCTACTTAATTTGCTATCTTCACGTATTTCTACTAATTTGAACAAAGCTTCTCTAATTTGGGAAGCTTGAGATTGTATTGCTTTAACTGTTTCAATATGACTTTCCCATCTTGTAGTTAACAATGATTTTAAAGTTAATTCATCAATATATTCAAGCAAAATATTCCATCTTTTTGTTGAATTAGAGAACACGGTGTACATACATTGATATGCTTCAAAAAATGATTTTGCTTTAGCACAATAATTTGCCATTTCACAAACAACTAAGTTAAGAGAATGAGAACCACATGGCATGTAAAATGCTCTAGGATTGATGTCAAGCAATCTTCTTTGCACACCTTGATTTTTGCCTTTCATATAAGATCCATTATCATATCCTTGTCCTCTCACATTATCAATATCAAGTTCTAAAGATTATAAAACAAATTTCAATTCATTGAAAAGATCTAAACCAGTTATATCTTCTACATTTATAAATTCTAAGAAATACTCTTCTATTTTAATTGGAGTCTCTAAAACATCTACACATCTTAATATGAGAGTCATTTGTTTTTTGTGACTTGCATCCAGTGTATAATCAAGAATTACTGAAAAATATTTTACCTCTTTTACTTTTTAAATTATTGCATTCCTGACTTTGGAGGCTAGAATAGATATTAACTCATTTTGAATTTTATGACTAAGATAATGATAATGAATCTTTTTATCTTGAATGAGTCAAAAATATTCTTGCATTATTGGATCAAAATCTACAATCATTTCAAGTAGACCCAAAAAATTACTATTACCATCTTCATAAATTTTGTCATGTGTACCACGAAATGCCAAATTATGTATAGCAAGACATTTGACAACAACAACTATTCTTAGCATAATGTGTTTACAATGTTTTGTGTCCTTTTTAATATATTCTTGTATTTCCTTATCAATTATCAATGTTTTCTTTAATTTCATTTGTAGTTCAACAAAAGCTCTTAGATTAGTAAGATGTTCAACACTATTTTCATGTTGTTTAAGTTTGTCACATAAATGTTTCTAGTTATTAACTCCTTCTCTTGCTAAATTAGTTTTGGTGTGTATTACTTTAAACAACTTATAACAAATACAAAATACTCTGTCTAATTCCTTCGAGTACAGTAACTATTTTCGATCACGAGTCTCACCATTTGGTAACATTTGAACATAATAAGTATAAGAAAATTGTCGAGATTCTTTATCTAAAGGAAACTTGAGAATATCTTCTCTTTTAGGACCTATTTCCACAAGTAAATCTCTCATTTTTGTATCAAGAGTATCCCAAACTCTTGGATCAAATATGTTCAAATCATATTTAGGTGTCAACCATTGATATTGTTTGTATGCTCATCATCACAAAACTTATCAATATCTTTAGTTTTGTTAATTTTAATTTCATCCAAATTATTAAAATCTATATTATCTTTGTCACGCCCCTAAATGAGTCCCTACCGAAAAATTTCGACAGCATTTCCCCTGTACCGATGACAATCTGAGACATACATACATACAAAATACATCAGCCACATACGGCTGGAATATATTTACACAACCACGCAGTTATATAATCAGCCACTCGGCTAGAACAGAAATAAACACCATACGCAGTTATATAAATATATTAATCAGCCCACACGGCTGTACTAAAAACCAACACAGCAGAAATCACAAATAACGATCACAAAACACAAAGCAACTAGCTGCGAGCCGGCTCGGCTTGACACAATAATATCAAACCAAATACAAGATACACAAACACAAGAACAAGAAATAAAACCAAAACACAACTAACGTTTGGTATACCAAAACCATAATATCGTCCTTGAATATGACGTGGGACTGGCGGACAGGATCTCCAGGCGACTCTATAAATCCTTTACCTGCTACCTGATGAAATTACAAATATACAGGGTGGTGAGTATAAAGACTCAGCGGGTAATAAACAGATAGTGCATGAGTATAGTAAAGAACTAGAGATACAAAGGTATACAGTCTCGTATGGAAATAACAGACACTACAGTGATATCATAATAAGTGTCCATACCTGAAACCATATCTTAGGTTAGTAATGGTAGGTAGGTGTAGCAAAGTCCTGCTACAGTACTGCTCATAACTACGTGGTATCATGTGAGGTATATACATGTCAATAGTAAGTAAGCCAGTGTCTAAACACATACCATAGTATATATCTCAATTTATGTAAGCATATCAGCATAAGTAAACAACAGCAGCATAAGCTAATAACAACATCATAGATAAGCAACCAGCGGATATAATAATAACAGCGTATGCACGGATGGTCACCCCGCCCACCTCTCTGTACCACGACCCCTGTATGGTCGAGAGGTCGGATCGATGACAACTGTACCACCTAAAGGCCGCCACTACTCTCGAGTGACCGGATGGACAGGTGCATAGTACTTGAATAGCTACGTCTGCGACGGGGGTCCCTGTTGCCCGCGACTCCAACAATCACTATCTATGAGTGTGCGAGTGGGGGGCACGACAGGACAAGTGGCACGCTCCAGCTACCACTACCCATGAGTGGCCCAGCATGCGGCCCAGGCCAACGACTGTCTCAACCACAAGGGAGCCAGTATCGCTGGTAATGCATGCAATGACATGATGCGAATAATGCAACAGTCATTATATATATATATAACAGAAATCAGGTATGGTACATAAAGCTAGCATGCACAATAAGAAACATGAATAGATAGCAGTCAAAGCAAGTAAACATGGTATCTGGTCTCTATCTATCCAGTATCTAATATCTAATATCTGGTGTCCGGTATCTGTTAAATATCATGGATAGCAATGAGAGACTGTATAGATACAGAAATGAGTAGCTCAAAGATTGAGTGGAAGTATCAAACGCAGGAAGAATAAGAGTGGAGTCAAGATAAACACAGTATCTATCTGAATATAAAACTCATGCACTAGGGTCAAAATACTAAAGAGATAAAGTAAGAAATACCCGCCTTTATACGTAGACCGTGTCCAGTATTCCCATGTCGAGATGCTTGTCCCGAAATCCAAGTCCTGTGATCACAATACGCATAACGTAACTAATCAAATAGGAACTAGTTAGTTGAATCCATCATGAACCAAATAACCACCTTAACATCAGTCTGATCAAGAATCTATAAACTCTTATCATTCCATAACCCAATCTGTAGCTCAATTCAAATAAACTAATCCATGACTAAATCACTCATCCTCTAGACTAATCAATTTCAAGCCTAAATACTCATATAAATTAACTAAGTCCATAATCCAATAGATTAAACTACACATATATCAATGCTAACCACTCACCGGAACTGATGGCTCCTCCAATGACTTATAGCTGGTATAACTCTCTGCCAGCGAAGATGAAATCATTGTCCCTCCTAATCAAACATACGAAAAATAATCCAAATCAATTGCTAACTAACCTCTATTCAACATATCATATCTGAATATCTAATACAGATCATCCAAACTTAGATCAAGTAATTTGTTACCTATGGCTCCCTCTTCTTCTCTAAGGTTGTTCAATAATCCAACAACTACTCACTGAAGATGGTGGTCGTTGACAACATTGACGACACGAACAGCAACAACAAGAGGAATTAAGTGTTTCATCGAACATATGATCTGCATCATCACACGACCAAATCAGCAATACGTCGATACAAGAGTAGTGATGATAGATACATCTGAATCACAGCCATGGCAAAGAAATACGACTACTACCTTCACTGGACTGGTGATTGTAGCGACGCGGAGTTAACTAAAGCTAGGGCATAACCCAACAGAGCTTACAGTAATGGAGTCGGCAGAGACGCGCGAGGGAGAGGTCTGGCACTAGACCGGGACGCGGGGATCACTTCATAAGTGGCTCGAGTCGGCAGAGGAGAATGAGGTAGAGTGGAAATCGGAACACAAGATCGGCAGCGACATCAACGTGTGGTGGAGTTGTGAGGGCTCAGCACCAAGGGGTACAGAGAGCACCGCTCGGCCGTCGACGATGGTGGATCGGAGGGAAAGGGGCAACAATAGCCGATTGAATCTAGGCATCCAGCGACAACCTGCCACACCGGACACTAGTGTCTCACCGTTGGAGCTCACAACGGTCAGCGTCGGCCGTGGTAGTTGGCGGTGAACGAGGTCGGCTACGTGCTAGGGCACAACGTCGGGTGGCGCTGGTGGTCGACGACGAAGAGCTGATGGGAGAGGGAGGGCTCAGCCGGTGTGGGGTAAGAGAGGTCGACGATCAGCCGATGCCATTGCGTGCTTCGGATGGTGGCGCGGTATGGCTTGGTCGAGCGACGACGCGAGAGTGTGGGGAGGAAGTGTTGGATCGAGAAGCGCTAGAGGGGGGGTGAATAGCGCTCATGGCTATTTCCGTTTTATCGATTATCGGAATCGTAAATTAAGAGCAAACGTAGCGGAAATGAAATAAATGCAAAGAAGGAACACAACGATTTACTTTGTTCGGAGCCTAGATCGACTCCTACTCGAAGACCCGCGATCCTTGATCGCTTTCGGTAGGAAACAACTATAAGCACAATTATTACAAACTAAGTATTACAATAAGTGCAATAAATAAATCTATACCAACGACGGAAAATGAAATCTCGAAGCTCTGGGTCGTCGGGCACGAGTAGCAGCACTTCGAAGCGTCTTTTGGAGCAGCACGTGAATGAGAGAAGGCTTAGAATTGTTGATTGGAGGTGCTGCTCGAAACCTGCTTTTAAAGCATGCTGGAGGCGCCTCCAAGCTCGTCCGAGGCGCCTCCAGTTCGCCCGAGTCGCATGCGTGGATCAGTGACGAACTGATCGAAACTATCTGCTAGAGGGCGCCTTCATGGGTCTTCAAGGCGCCTTCCAAGGCGCCTCCATAACCCACCGAGGCGCCTTCAGCCCTGTTTCACGGTCAGCTCAGCTTTTGCACCCGAGGCGCCTCCAAGCTCCATGGAGGCGCCTCGGACACTGTTCATCCGAGGGAAGACTTCATTTTTTTATACCTGCAAGACATGTTAGTCCCAAACAATATCCTGCAACACAAAGTTAGCACATAAATCAATAAAGTAATAAAATATTATCGATAGTCATCAGACTATTTAGGTCTGACTTCGGATTTCCGACCGAAAATCCTAGGTCGACCCGATGCCTACTGTTCCCTCTGCGGGGAGCGCGTCCTAATCTACTCCACTCAGGAGATTTACCTGCTGCCAGTCCGGTCCTCCAGACCGACAGGACTTTCCGCCTAGGGTTACCACCCCCTAGGGTTTTTCTCCACCTAGGGTTACCACCTCCTAGGACCTAAGGTTGCGCCCCTTAGGGTTTTCCTCCACCTAGGGTTACCGCCCCCTAGGACCTAAGGTTGCCGCCCCTTAGAGTTTTCCTCCACCTAGGGTTACCGCCCCCTAGGACCTAAGGTTGCCGCCCCCTAGGACCTAAGGTTGCCGCCCCTTAGGATTTTCCTTCATCTAGGGTTACCACCCCCTAGGACCTAAGGTTACCGCCCCTTAGGATTTTCCACCTGCCTAACCGCAGTTAGGACTTTCCTGCACACTTGTTTAAGCTCATTAGATAACAAAACAACTTAACTTGAACCCTTTGACATAATCAAAACACTGGTTCAATCGTCGAATGCTTCCCGCACCAACAGGAAGAACGAGGAGTCAGGTATGAGAAAGAGGAGAGGGATCAGGAATGAAGGAGAAGGGCGAGGTTAGGGCACAGTAATAATAATAGGTTTTATATACTTAGGTTTGCTTAATCAAATCCTAAGTACACTCTGTTGGTTGGTCCTAGGAAGATCGTACCAGTTCCACTGTACAAAAATTTTATACAAGGATCGAACCTTTCCTAAACAACGTATTGTGTTCTTTAGAAGTTAAATTAGGAATCGCAGACGGAACTTAACATCATTGATTCCAAATTTAACTTATCTGTTCTTGATGGTTTAGATTTGGATCGCAAGCGGAACATAATGTTAGGATCCTTCGTACGGAGGCTAGAGAGGGGGGGGGTGTGAATAGCCGACACCAAATCGTCGCGTTTCTATAAACTAGGTTAGCGCAGCGGAAAATAACACATAGAAACGAAGGAAAAGAAGACAAACCTCAAACAAACCGATGTAACGAGGTTCGGAGATTAGGACTCCTACTCCTCGGCGTGTCCGTAAGGTGGACGAGTCCAGTCAATCCGTCGGTGGATGAGTCCCCGGAAAACCGGCTAAAAATAACTCCTTATGGGTGGAGAAACCTCGCCACAATACTTGTAACAACAAGAAGTACAAGAAAGCAAAAGACAATACAAGTGTAAATACAATCTTGCCTTTCGTCGACTGGAAGAAGCAACAGCTCCAAGCGCCTACAACAGCAGATGGTCCAGCCGGAAGCTCACGCAAAGCTTTGGAGGAGCTCAATCAAAGCTCAAGCACAGCAGCACTTAGGGACAGGAAGAAGGAAAAAGAAGAAGTAGCACCAAAGCCTTGATCTCCTTTTATAACCTGCGACCCTGCACAGCGAGGACAGAAGCCAGCGGAGAAGACGGAGCGATCCGTTGTGACCCAACGGTCGAATGTGGACCGATCAGGCTCCACCCTGATCGGTCCAGGACCCTTCTGATCGGTCTGGGGACCGATCAGGCCCTGGGCTGGTCGAAGTTGCCCACCTTTCTGTTCGTTTCCTGATCGGTCTGTGGACCGATCAGGCCACAGCTGGATCGATCCACAGACCGATCCCACCTCTCTGTGAGAGAGGTGGCTGCGTCTCTGATCGGTCGTGGCTGATCGGTCCCCAGACCGATCAGGCTTCATGCTGATCGGTCCCCAGACCGATCAGTAAGCTCACAGAACTGATGCGCTTTGCTTTCTGTTTGTTATCTGATCGGTCACCAGACCGATCAGATATACAAACGTATCACTGGATCGGTCTGCAGATCGATCCAGAGCTTGGTTTTTGCCCAAACCAAGTCCCAAGTCTCCCAAACCAACATCCGGTCAACCTTGACCTGTTGGTACATCATGCTTAGCATCCGGTCACTCCCTTGACCTGCTAAGACTCTCCACCAAGTGTCCGGTCAATCCCTTTGACCCACTTGGACTTTTCTCTTCGTGTCAAGTATCCGGTCACTCCCTTGACCTGCTTGACCTTCTTAACACCAGATGTCCGATCACCCTTGATCCATCTGGATTTTCCCTTGCCCGGCTTCACTCACCAGGACTTTCACCTAGCTTCACTCACTAGGGTTTTCACCTGGCTTCACTCACCAGGATTTCCAATCTGCCTGGCTTCACTCACCAGGACTTTCAAACTGTCTGGCTTCACTCACCAGGACTTTCCCGAATGCCTGGCTTCACTCACCAGGACTTCCACTTTCACCTAGCTTCACTCACTAGGATTTTCACCTGGCTTCACTCACCAGGATTTCCCGACTGCCTGGCTTCACTCACCAGGACTTTTCCCCGTGCCAAACTCCCTGTTTGGACTTTCCCCGTGCCAAGTCTCCATACTTGGACTTTCCGCGTGCCAAGCTACCTGCTTGGACTTTTCCCCGTGCCAAGTCTCCATACTTGGACTTTTCGCGTGCCAAGCTCCCTGCTTGGACTTTTCCCGAATCAGGTCAACCAGGTCAACCTTGACCTAAGGTTGCACCTACAATCTCCCAAACACCTATTCTTGTCAAACATCAAGAATACAACTCTCTTCTCGTCAAACATCGTCAAACATCAAAACACAACTCGAGTCAGGTCAACTCGAGTCAGGTCAACCAGGTCAACCTTGACCTAAGGTTGCACCAACAATCTCCCCCTTTTTGATGTTTGACAAAATCCAAAATCAAGTTAGGTTAACCCGATAACCTAACTTAGGTTTTCCAATGTTCTTCCTTGAACATTCTTCCAAAACCTACACTCTCCCCCTTGGGACATCTCTCCCCCTTTTTGACACACATCAAAAAGAGGGAATCAAGGTCAAAAGTTTCTTCCTAATGAAAGTCCCATACCTTTCATTGAAACCCTTAATTTCCCCCTTGATACTAAACTCAATAGTCAATTTAGTGATAATCCCATATCACTCAAGTCTTTAGAAGTAAAAACTCCCCCTAAAAGTCAACTCCCCCTTGACTTAATAGGTAAAACTCCCCCTAAAGGTCAACTCCCCCTTGACCATTGCACCAACAATGTCTTGGAGAGTTTCAAACATTTAGAAACCCGAAACTCAACTCCCACAGCTGAAATTTCAGACCACAGTCAAAATTCAGCAAATTCAGCACGCCTGATAGGTCACCGGACCGATCAGAACCCCTCTGGATCGGTCCCCAGATCGATCCAGCCTTCCCTGGATCGGTCCCGTGACCGATCCAGCCTTGGACAGACTCGAGTTCTGATTTCCTTCTCCCGAAATTCAGAAACTCACAACAAATTCCAGAAAATTCCAAAAATCGTAAAATTTTGAGGATACATTCCTCATACCATATACTATCATGGAAAAATAATTTTAGATGAAAATAACTTCCATTTTCAAATCTTGATACAAAATTCAAAAACTTTGAAATAGTTCAAGTTTACCTCAACTTTGTATCAATTTGCTCAATGATGAATGCTATCACTAGAAAAGCTTCATCAAGGTTTTTCAAATCAATTTTAAAATGATTTTAAACCCTTTAATTTAGGACCATAATCTTTGGGCTATATGTACATGACTTGTACATAAGCTTTCCCTATGATCCCCAATCTTGAATTAGATTCATCTAGGTACAAGAGCTATGCACCTTGATCCTAACTCATCATCCTAATATCTCACACACATCTAAAGTGTATCAAACACATCTAAGTCAATTTTGATGTGGGATATGAGTTTAGGTTATCTTAGGCTAAGTTCTCATGCATTTTCTAAACACCAATTTGATCTCAATATCAAATTGTGTTTTTATCCTTAAATCAATCTCATTGATTATCAATGCAAGAGATGATGACATGGCATAAAATGATGTCATAAATAGAAGCATGTTCCAATTTCATGATGTCATGACATAAAGTATAAAACTTAAAATAAGCATGACATATAATTAGCCTAAGCATTATCATGACATTTCAAAAGATAAACTTAAATATGATGTCATGACATGTGAGGGCAAACAATCATGGCAAGATTTAGCATGAATAAGACATACCTAGATTACCTATCTAAGTATCCTTAGCCTTAGCTAATACTTAAGCTTTAACCCTTGATTGCCCTAATATGCCAAAATCCTAATTTTGACACTTCTTGAACTCTAGATTCATTCATGCCACTTAAAGATCAAATTTATCCTCAAATCTTGGCATGTTTCATTTTTCCTCAAGAGTTCTCTAGATTTTCCCAAATTGTGCCAATTGAAATTAACATCATCATTTTCCATGATGGCACATTTTACTCTTCCAAGGAGTAAATATTCCATTTCATTTTCAAAGGTTCCCAAAAACCTTGAAAATGCTCCTTGAGCGTCAATTTCCTCAAAGTTGGGTTGACTACCCTTCTAATCGGAGTTGACACTCTCTAACCCATCTATGGGGTAGAGAAGATGCTCCTAGGAACCCAATACCTATTTGAGCTCATTGGGTTCACTAAATATTCACTAGGGATAACTTCCCTAGCAATCCTCCTAATGACCCTCTTAGGCTTTAAAGCCTTGATCATTTGGGACTCATCAAGATCAACTCTAGGGGTGACTCCCCTTGTGACCTTGGTGATGGTCTTCCTAGCCCTAGATTTTGTTCCATAATCGAATGGAACATTATGATAAGTGGGCTTGACCACTTGGGACTTAGGTTTGTGACCCAAACCTTTCTTGTCCTTGGACATTGGTTTTTGACCCTTAAACCCTAGAGATGACTTCTCCAAGTTTTTAAGAGCCTCTTCCAAAGTATCAAGTCTTGACCTCAAGACTTGATTCTCCTTCTCTAATACCTCAAGTTTTAATTTGTCATTGTTCTTTGAGGCATTCCTAGGCATGTGTCTAGTTGATTTGGGATTCCTACCTAGGTTTTCCTTAGCCTTAGATGAGTTAATTCTAGGGTTGGCTTTCCTAGTGTTATCCTTATCTAGACTCACATGTTTGGCACCTAAGCACATATATTGATTCCTAAGATTATCATGCTTATCATTCTTGACAATTGCAATAAAACTACTAGCATGAGTCTTATTATTATTGCAAGAATGTGCCTTAAATGTTACCTTAGGGTTTGCCTTAGCTCCCCCTATCGACGTGCTCGGTCTCTTGTCCTTGTGAGATTTGCTCCCCCTCGGACATTGACTCCGATAATGTCCCCTTCGCTTGCATTGAAAGCACACCACGTGCTCTTTGCCTTTGCATATCGGGACTCCGGCTTTCTTGACCTTTGGCGCCAGTGGAGTCTTCCTAATCCTCCTTGGACACTTACTCTTGTCATGTCCATACTCCCTACACTCAAAGCACATTATATGCAATTTATTTGAACTTAAATTGCTTGAGTTACCTAGGGTTGAGGATGGATGAACGCTTTCTCCTTCATCCCTTCCGGAGGTAGAAACTTCTTCTTCTTGCTCCGAACTTGAAGAAGAAATCTTCTCCTCTTCTTCTTTAGATGTTGAGTGGCCCTCAACTTCTAATTCCTCTCCTCCATGATGTGAGCTACTTGGCTCACTTGACTCCTCTTCATGGCTTGAAGTGGAGTTCCCCTCATGGAACTTTGCCAAGTTGTTCCACAACTCCTTGGCATTGTTGTATCCTCCTATCTTACACAAGATATCACTAGATAATGAAAATTCAAGGATTTTCGTTACCTCGTCGTTGATTGTGGATTGGTGGATTTGTTCTTTCGTCCACTTCTTTTTCTTGAGAAGTTCTTCCTTTCTATCCACCGGAGGAATAAAACCTACTTGTACACAATTCCAATTTGCTAGGTTAGTCATAAGAAAATATTTCATTCTTACCTTCCAATACGCGAAGTCGCAGCACTCGTAGAAGGGTGGAATCGTGATGTCTTCTCCGAGTCGATCCATTCTCTAGCTTGTGCTCCCTCGGGTGTTAATCTGACGAAGAGCAACCTTGCTCTGATACCACTTGTTAGGATCCTTCGTACGGAGGCTAGAGAGGGGGGGTGTGAATAGCCGACACCAAATCGTCGCGTTTCTACAAACTAGGTTAGCGCAGCGGAAAATAACACGTAGAAACGAAGGAAAAGAAGACAAACCTCAAACAAACCGATGTAACGAGGTTCGGAGATTAGGGCTCCTACTCCTCGGCGTGTCCGTAAGGTGGACGAGTCCAGTTAATCCGTCGGTGGATGAGTCACTGGAAAACCGGCTAAAAATAACTCCTTATGGGTGGAGAAACCTCGCCACAATACTTGTAACAACAAGAAGTACAAGAAAGCAGAAGATAATACAAGTGTAAATACAATCTTGCCTTCTCGTCGACTGGAAGAAGCAACAGCTCCAAGCGCCTACAACAGCAGATGGTCCAGCCGGAAGCTCACGCAAAGCTTTGGAGGAGCTCAATCAAAGCTCAAGCACAGCAGCACTTAGGGACAGGAAGAAGGAAAAAGAAGAAGTAGCACCAAAGCCTTGATCTCCTTTTATAACCTGCGACCCTGCACAGCGAGGACAGAAGCCAGCGGAGAAGACGGAGCGATCCGTTGTGACCCAACGGTCGAATGTGGACCGATCAGGCTCCACCCTGATCGGTCCAGGACCCTTCTGATCGGTCTGGGGACCGATCAGGCCCTGGGCTGATCGGTCCCTAGACCGATCAGAATGCTTCACAGAAAGTTGCCCACCTTTCTGTTCGTTTCCTGATCAGTCTGTGGACCGATCAGGCCACATCTGGATCGGTCCACAGACCGATCCCACCTCTCCACGAGAGAGGTGGCTGCGTCTCTGATCAGTCGTGGAGACCGATCAGGCTTCATGCTGATCGGTCCCCAGACCGATCAGTAAGCTCACAGAACCGATGCGCTTTGCCTTCTGTTTGTTATCTGATCGGTCACCAGACCGATCAGATACACAAACGTATCACTGGATCGGTCTGCAGACCGATCTAGAGCTTGGTTTTTGCCCAAACCAAGTCCCAAGTCTCCCAAACCAACATCCGGTCAACCTTGACCTGTTGGTACATCATGCTTAGCATCCGGTCACTCCCTTGACCTGCTAAGACTCTCCACCAAGTGTCCGGTCAATCCCTTTGACCCACTTGGACTTTTCTCTTCGTGTCAAGTATCCGGTCACTCCCTTGACCTGCTTGACCTTCTTAACACCAAATGTCCGATCACCCTTGATCCATCTGGATTTTCCCATGCCCGGCTTCACTCACCAGGACTTTCACCTAGCTTCACTCACTAGGGTTTTCACCTGGCTTCACTCACCAGGATTTTCAATCTGCCTGGCTTCACTCACCAGGACTTTCAAATTGCCTGGCTTCACTCACCAGGACTTTCTCGAATGCCTGGCTTCACTCACCAGGACTTCCACTTTCACCTAGCTTCACTCACTAGGATTTTCACCTGGCTTTACTCACCAGGACTTCTCCGACTGCCTGGCTTCACTCACCAGGACTTCTCCGACTGCCTGGCTTCACTCACCAGGACTTTTCCCCGTGCCAAGTCTCCATACTTGGACTTTTCGCGTGCCAAGCTCCCTGCTTGGACTTTTCCCGAATCAGGTCAACCAGGTCAACCTTGACCTAAGGTTGCACCTACAATCTCCCAAACACCTATTCTTGTCAAACATCAAGAATACAACTCTCTTCTCGTCAAACATCGTCAAACATCAAAACACAACTCAAGTCAGGTCAACTCGAGTCAGGTCAACCAGGTCAACTTTGACCTAAGGTTGCACCAACACATAACACTATTGATCCAAATCCACCTATGTTATAAATTTCATTAAATATTAGTTTCCAAAATTGGCTTCCAGGACTGCATGGCGAGACACATGACCTTCTTGGATATGGGAGCAACCACCACCGCCTAGACAAAGTCTTTTAAGGAAAACTAATATTTAATTTCCTTAAATAACTCTAGGTTTAACCAAAAAGAACAATCGAATCACAAATTCGAAAAACAAAGAAAACACAAACTTGAAAAATAAATTCGAAAAACTAGATCTAATGCCTCTTGTATTTGGAATTCTTACAAAGAAAAATAACTAGCATGATGCGGAAAATAATTGCTAATTATACCTTCTCTTTGTATGCTAATGACCTCGAGATCTTCTGCCGTATTCCTCACCTCGCCTTGGACGTCGTGTGGGCGACGATCCTCCAAGATGAACACCACCCAAAAGCTTTCTTCCTCTTCCTCTAAAATCCGGCCACCACCACCACCAAGGAAAAGAGAGCAAAGGGAAAATAAGAGGGGAGAGGGAGGGCCGACCACCAAGAGGGACTCCACCAAGAGAATAAGAATTGATGTCTCATGAGGCCTTCTCACCCCTTCTTTTATATTACTTGTCCAAGGCAAATAAGAAAAGACTTTTTACAAAAGTTAAAATCTTCCTCTTGTTTTTCCTTTTCCCTTTTATTTTTCCTTTTCTTTCTTCTTGATTGAATCAATCACCAAACATTAATTGGATGATGATTTTTTTTTATTTTGTTTTGGTCAGCCCCTTGCTTGGGCACCAAGCAAGGTGGTCGACCACCTCATCAAGGAAATAAATAAAAATTTTACAAGCTCTCTTTTAATTTCCTAAAGCGGAGGTTAAAAAAGGAAAGTTTTAAAAATTAAAACCTTATTTTAAAATTTAAAACTTCTCTTCTAAAATTTTCTTTTTTAACATGGTTAGAAAAATTAAAAATTTAAATTTTAAAACTTCTCTTCCTTTTTTTTCTTAAAACCATGAGCATGGTTAAAAAAGGAAAGTTTTAAAACTTTTAAACTTTTCTTTTAAACCATGTGGCCTAATTCAAATAAGGAAAGTTTTATAAATTAAAAATTTCTCTTTTACAACTTGTAGATTTCTACAAAGAGAAGATTTTAAAAATTCAAAACACCCCTCCTTGTTTGAATTATTATGGTCGGCCCCTACATGCTTGGGCACCAAGCAAAGGGCCGACCCTTTAAGAGACGATGGTGGTCGACCATTGCTTGGTCACCAAACAATGGACCACCCCCTTCTTGGACACCAAGATGGACCTTTCTTTGGATGGACTTGAGGCTTTAATGAGGCTACGACAGGGACCTAGAGGAGAAATTGGTTTTGATCTTCCGATGAGCTTGAGTATCCCGTGTTCGCCGCGAACACACACTCAAGTTCATCGATAATAACTCATTCCACTAGAGAGTTATTATCGCACTATCGCACCAATCCCAAATTACATTATGGGCTCATTCTTATCATGAGTGTGTTAATCTCCCTGTGTTTAAGATTACAAATGTCCACTAATTAAGTAAGTTACTGACAACTCAATTAATATCTAGCTCCAAGAGTAATACCACTCAACTTCATTGTCATGTCGGACAAATTCCACCTGCAGGGTTTAACATGACAATCCTTATGAGCTCCTCTTGGGGACATTCTCAACCTAGATAACTAGGACACATATTCCTTCTATAATCAACAACACACTATAAGTAATATTATTTCCCAACTTATCGGGCATATTGATTTATCGAGCTAAACCTCACCCTTTGATAAGTCAAAGAAATAAATATTAAATATATGTGCTTGTTATTATATTAGGATTAAGAGCACACACTTCCATAATAACTAAGGTCTAGTTATTTTATTAAGTCAGTACAAAAAGAACTTACCTAAAATGGTTCTACTCAATACACTTTGAGTGTACCAGTGTAATTTATTAATCAAGATAAACTAATACTTAATTACACTACGACTATTCCGATGGTTTATTCCTTTCCATCTTAGTCGTGAGCAACTGTTTATAATTTATAAAGAACCGACAACATGATCTTCTGTGTGTGACACCACACACCATGTTGTCTACTATATAAATTAATTAAACAATTACATTTAACAAATAAATGTAGATATTGACCAATGTGATTCTTTTATTTTAAAAATAAATGTTTACAAAATCTAGACTTTTAGTATACACTCTAACACACTCCTCAATCAATTCCCACTTTTGGGTATTCCAAACAGGTCTTTTCCCAACCCTATAATTGTTCCTCTTAAAATATGTCAACCGGGCTCCGAAAAATTTCCAAAAAATTCTTAAAAATTCCTGAAAAATTCAATAAGATTATTTGTCAAATAACCTTACTATTTAATTATTATCTGGGTATCGTATTTTACAATCTTTGTTCTCATTTTCTACAAATTTCTCATTCTCATCACTTTCATTTCTCATGAATTCTTTATTTTCATCATTCTTGTTTTCAACAAAATCTTCATTAACATTTGATTCATTAGTTAAAATATCAATTAAGCTTTCTGTTATGTTATGTGATTCTTTACCAAAATATTTATTTAATGAACCTCTTAAACTTTGGGCTATCTCTTCTTCTTTTTTCTTTTTGTTTTTTTTTTATATTTAGAGAGTTGTTTTATGATAATAGATAATTATGAACAAAAAGCAATAAACAAAGAACAATAAAACTTTATATGGAGAATTTTCTTTTGATTCGAAATCCACTTATATAAGACCTTATACAGATATCCTGTAAATTTATTAAAAAAATATAATTCAATTGTTTAGGAGTTAAGACCTTATTCGTATAATTAAAACAATAGTAAAATAAGGTTTCAAAAAAAAGATAACACTAAAGTCAACTAAATTTCTATGGTTAGGTTGCTATATTATATTGTTTGCTATTGGATTTTAATCAATAATTATGAAAGAAGTATTCTAACCATTCAGTGAAATTAACTAGGCTATTTATTAAAATAATATCTATCATTTCAGAAATTATAAATAAAATAAGATTTTCAAGCAATACTAATTTCTTTATATTAAGCTTGAATAGCTGAGTACAATAAATTAGAGAGCTATTATGTGAAATTATGAAGCATGCATCTACCTTAATATTAAATTGTCTTTATGTTTTAATGCCTATAACAAGGATTATAACTCCTAATGATTGAGAGTATATACTCTCACCAAAAATCATCAATTTGTTCCTGATTATAACTCTTAATGAAACATTCCACCAAAATCATCTTGTAATTGAGAGTATTACTTGATTCATTTAATACATATTATTATTGAGAGTTATAAGACTTTGATTGCAACATATGATTCAATTTGTTCCTATCCCTAATGTTTAGAAGCTTGCTAGGAATAACTCCTTATTTGAGCCATTTGCCCTAATTATCAATCCCTAACCTCACCAAACTGGGTTGTCATTTGTTTGTTAATGAACCACACTCCTATAATAGACATCTTGTTTTGATGCAAAATTGTGCACTCTGTATTCACCAAATTAATATATTGTTTATTTTTTTATTAACATTCTATACCATTGTTCTACTGTTATATTTAATTGCTAAAATTGGCCCTATGAGAGCATAATTATATAAGCCCTATCTGTTAGAGTGTATATTAAAAGCCTAGCTTTTGTAAACATTTATTTTTGAAATAAATGAATCATATTAGTCAATATCTACATTTATTTGTTAAATATAATTTGTTCAATTAATTTATATTGTAGATAACATGGTTTGTGGTGTCACACACAGAAGATCATGTTATCGGTTCTTTATAAATTATAAACAGTTGCTCGCGACTAAGATGGAAAGGAACAAACCATTGGGATAGTCATAGTGTAATTAAGTATTAGTTTATCTTGACTAATAAATTACACTAGTACACTCTAAGTGTATTGAGTAGGACCATTTTAGGTAAGTTTTTTTTGTACTGACTTTATAAAAGAACTAGACCTTAGTTATTATGGAAGTGTGTGCTCTTAATCCTAATATAATAACAAGCACATATATTTAGTATTTATTTCTTTAACTTATCAGAGGGTGAGATTTAGCTTGATAAATCAATAGGCCCAATAAGTTGAAAAATGATACTACTTATAGTGTGTGTTGTTGATTATAGAAGGAATCTATGTCCTAGTTATCTAGGTTGAGAATGTTCCCAAGAGAATTTTATAAGGATTGACATGTTAAACCTTGCAGGTGGACTTAGTCCGACATGACGATGAAGTTGAGTGGTACTACTCTCGGAGATAGATATTAATTTAGTGAGGTGTCAGTAACTTACTTAATTAGTGGGCATTCGTAATCTTAAACACAGGGAGACTAACACACTCATGATAAGAAGGAGCCCATAATGTAATTTGGGATTGGTGCGGTAGTGCGATAATAACTCTCTAGTGGAATGAGTTATTATCGATGAACTTGAGTTGTGTGTTCGGGGCGAACACGGGATACTCATCTCATCGGAAGGCCAAAATCAATTTCTCCTCTAGGTCCTTGTCGTAGCCTCATTAAAGCCTCAAGTCCATCCAAAGAAAGGTCCATCTTAGTGTCCAAGAAGGGGGTCAGCCCAATGCTTGGTGACCAAGTAAGGGCCGGCCACATCCTCTTCCAATGGGGCCGACCCAATTGTTTGGTGAGCAAACTAGTAGGGGTCGGCCACATTAATCAAACGAGGAGGGTTGTTTTGAATTTTTTAAAATCTTCTCTTTGTAGAAAACTATATGTTTTAAAAGAGATATTTTAATTTTTAAAACTTTCCTTATTTGAATTAGGTCACATGTTTTAATAGAGAGTTTTAAAAGTTTTAAAACTTTCCTTTTTTAACCATCTTCATGGTTGAAGGAAAAAAGGAAGAGAAGTTTTAAAATTTAAATTTTCTATCACCATGTTAAAAAAAGGAATTTTATAAGAGAAGTTTTAAATTTTAAAACATGGTTTTAATTTTTAAAACTTTCCTTTTTGATTCCCACTTTAGGAAGAGTTTGTAAAATTTTATAATGGCTTATAAAATTTTATAAAAATTATTTTTCTTTCCTTAATAAGGTGGCCGACCGCCTTGCTTGGTGCCCAAGCAAGGGGCCGACCAATAGAATCAATCTCAACCATTGATTTGGCGATTGATTCAATCAAGAGGAAAGAAAAGGAAAATAAAAAAAGGGAAAAGGAAAAACTAGAGGAAGATTTAAAAGTTTTTCCTTATTTGCCTTGGGCAAGTAATATAAAAGAAGGGGGAGAGGAGGCCTCATAGAACACAACTCTTATTCTCTTGCTTGGAGATCTCTTGGTGGTCGGCCCTCTCTCTTCTCCCTTTCCCTTTGCTCTCTTCTCCTTGGTGGTGGTGGTGGCCGGATTTTAAAGGAAGAGGAAGGAAGCTTTTGAGTGGTGTTCATCTTGGAGGATCATCGCCCACACGACGTTCAAGGCGAGGCGAGGAATACGGCAGAAGATCTTGAGGTCATTAGCTTATAAAGAGAAGGTATAACTAGTAATTTTCTTCCACATCATACTAGTTATTTTCTTTGTAAGAATTCTAAATACAAGAGGCAATTAGATCTAGTTTTTCGAATTAGTTTTTCGAGTGTGTGTTTTCTTCTTTTTCGAATTTGTGATTCGATTGTTCTTTTTGGTTAACCTAGAGTTATTTAAGGAAATTAAATATTAGTTTTTCTTAAAAGGCTTTGTGTAGGCGGTGGTGGTTGCTCCCATATCCAAGAAGGTCATGTGCCTCGCCATGCAGTCCTGGAAGCAAATTTTAGAAATTAATATTTAATGGAATTAATAACATAGGTGGATTTGGATCAATAGTGTTAAGTTCCGCTTGAGATCCAAATTTAAACCATTAAGAATAGATAAGTTAAATTTGGAATCAATGATGTTAAGTTTCATCTGTGATTCCTAATTTAACTTCTAAAGAACACAATAGGTTATTTAAGGAAAGGTTCGATACTTGTACAAAAATTTTATACAGTGGAACCAATACGTTTTCCTAGGATTAACCAACAATTGGTATCAGAACTAGGGTTTGCCTCTGTGTGTTTAGAATTCAAATAGGTTATGTACATGTCATACATAATTTAGGCAGGATAATAGTAGGATGTGCTAACTCTTTGGTTGCATGCTCCAACTATTATGGCTTATAGATGTTGTGTGTGATTGAACCCCTGGACATGTCAAGGGCAATATTTTGTGTGTGCATGATTGTATGTAACTAATACAGCAGGAGCTGTATTAGCCCTAGGATTTTAGAATTTTATTTTCGATCTAGATTACATGTACATTCCCTCGTGGAATAAAGGAACGATATATGTAAAATTCTATTTTTGTCGTGGATCAGATTCATGCGAGACGTGGTACTTTTGGAGCACCAGAGGCGCAGCGGAATAAGAAGCAAGATGGATGCGACGACTCGACCCGATGGCGGTGGCTAAAGATGGCAGCAGCTAGGGTTAGAGCACATGGAGGACAGTAACAGAAAAAGACCATAATAGTTGGAAAATAATTTCCATATTTATTGCTTTTATTTACTGTGATGTGTGTGTATGCATGTGATGTATACTAGGATAGTTTAAAACTCTTCACTTTAAATAACTAAGTGGGAGAGAGATTTATTTTAATAAATTCCACGGTCTCCATTACTGGTTTATAAGTGATGCAAACAAACTTGCGCGTTGGCTCTGAGTGCCTTCCTCTATATCGGATGAGTTTGTTTGTGGATCACTATATCAAACTTTCATTTTGGATGACTATAGGAAATTAATTAAGAGCGTGTGATCTTCCCCATCGGAAGGGGCACAATCTTATTAATGGACTTAATGTCAAGTAATGGTATACACATATACACGTCTAATAGTATCCTCCCCATCGGAGTCACTGCTATTATTTGTGTGACCGAAGGAAACCAACTATTAATTTTATTTGTAAAAAATTTAGGTTGACAAGATAATAAAATTAATGGGTTACACCCTCCTTTTACAAATGTTGAATTTATATACGTCCACACTATCGTGGCATACAAAATTCACAATGTTTTGAGGTGTTGGTTAATTTAAAATAGTATTGTTTGAGGAATCAATATTATTCTAAATTTAGAGTCCTGACCAAAGTTATTTTTGTGATTCTTAGGATGACTTTCAATCCACTGGCCATTATACTGAAAGAGAACAAACTTACTGGACCCAACTATATGGATTGGAAAAGAAACCTGGACATTGTCCTTACTTCTGAGAGCTATAAGTTTGTACTGACTGAGGCTTGCCCTGATGCGTCTAATGGTGAATCTACCTAAGAGGAGATTGAGTATCATAAGAAATGGGTAAAAGTAGATGAGATGACACGGTGTTACATATTGGCTTCGATGTCAAATGTATTGCAACATCATCATCAAGATTTACCAACAGCTTATGATATTATGAACAATCTCAAGGATCTCTTTGATCACCAGGATCGGGCTGCTAGGCAAGAAGCAATGAGAAAGTTAATGACAGCCACCATGCAAGAGGGTACTCCCGTAAGGGATCATATCCTAAAGATGATGGCTTATCTGAACGAGATACAAATCCTTGGAGGAGAAATTGATGGGGAAACCCAGATCGATATGATTCTCCAAACGCTACCCAGAAGTTTTGAACATTTCCGCCTGAACTATAATATGAATAAAAGGATGTATTCATTGGCGGAACTGCTGACAGAACTTCAGGTAGCAGAAGGGCTGTTTCGTCACAATTCTCAGATTCACTATGCTGAAAATGGTTCTACTTCTAAACCGAAAGACAAGAAGAAGAAGAAATAGGTTTTTTTAGCAAAGAAGGTGAATAAACCTCAGAGTACAGGACAAAAAGCTGGAATGAAGAAGTCAAAAGGCAAGTGCTTCATCTGCAAGCAGACAGGGCATTGGAATGCGGACTGTCCTCGTAGGAATCAGAACAATAAAGGTATATCTCATGTTCTAGTTGTTGAAACATGTTTAGCGGTGTTATCTACCAGCACCTGGTGTGTAGATACGAGAGTCACTGATCATGTCTGCAATTCCTTGCAGGGGTTCTAGGAAACCCGACGACTATTTGAAGGAGAGATTACCGTCTACATGGGCAATGCTACTAAGGTGGCGGCTGTTGCAGTGGGAGACGTCTACTTATCTTTTGATAGGAATAGAAAATTGGTTTTAAGAAATTGTCTTTATGTACCCAGTTTTAGAAAGAATTTAATTTCAGTTTCTAAACTACATTTGGATGGATATTCTGTTTCTTTTAATAATAATGTGGTTATAAAGAGAAATAGGGTTATTATCTATTCTGGTGCATTGGTTGACAATTTATATACTTTAAATCCAATTCCTCCCACAAACAACAAATGGAAATTAATAACACATCTTCTAATTCCAATAAGAGAAAAGAACCTTCGGAGATGAACCAAGCGTATCTTTGGCATCTAAGGCTTGGTCATATTAACTTAAGTAGGATTCAAAGGCTTATAGCTGATGGACTCTTGGGTTTATTAGAGTTGGAAAATTTTTCAACTTGTGAATCTTGCTTGGAAGGTAAAATGACCAAAAGGCCTTTTAAGGCCAAGGGGTATAGAGCCAAAGAAGCGTTAGAATTGGTTCATTCTGATTTGTGTGGTCCTATGTCTATCCAGGATAGAGGTGGTTTTGAATATTTTGTCTCTTTTATAAACGATTATTCAAGATACAGATATATTTACCTGATGCGCCGCAAGTCTGAGTGCTTTGATAAGTTCAAAGAGTACAAGGCTAATGTGGAGAAACGTCTAGGTAAAAGTATCAAGACACTACAGTCTGATAGTGGTGGCGAATACCTCTTAGGAGAGATTAGAAATTACTTATCAGAGGTCGGGATTCAATCCCAATTGTCCGCACCTGGTACACCGCAACAGAATGGTGTGGCAGAACGAAGGAATAGGACTCTTATGGAGATGGTTAGATCGATGATGAGTTATTCAGAATTACCAAATTCGTTTTGGGGATACGCTCTGGAAACGACAGCGTACATTCTGAACTTAGTACCTTCTAAATCAGTATCTTCTACTCCCACAGAATTGTGGAATGGGCGAAAGCCCAGTCTAAGACATATTCAGATTTGGGGTACACATGTGCTGAAACCAGATGCTGATAAGTTAGAATCTCATACAGAAGTTCATGTGTTTGTGGGTTATCCCAGAGGAACGAAAGGTGGTTTATTTTATAGTCCTAAAGACCAGAAGGTCATTGTTAACACCAATGCCCAGTTTTTAGAAGAAAATAATATAATGGATCACAAGCCCAGTAGCAAAATTATTCTAGAAGAACTTAGAGAGGACACGTCTACTTCAGTACCAACAGTACAAGATGAAGTACCACAAGAGACTTCAACACGTATCACACATGATACACAACCACAGACGGTGCCTCGTCGTAGTGGGAGGGTTGTAAGGCAACCTGAGAGATTCATGTTTTTGGGAGAGTCTTCGGACTTAATCCCGGGTAAACATGAACCTAATCCCCGGACATATGATGAAGCACTCCAAGATATAGATGCAGTATCTTGGCAAAAGGCAATGAATTCTGAAATAGAGTTTATGTACTCTAATAAGGTCTGGGAGCTTGTAGAACCACTTGATGGTGTAAAAGCCGTTGGATGCAAGTGGATCTACAAAAGGAAAAGATAGACATATGGGAAGGTAGAAACCTTCAAAGCAAGGCTTGTTGCGAAAGGGTATACTCAGAAAGAGAGAATCGATTATGAGGAGACTTTTTCACCGGTAGCTATGCTTAAGTTTATCTGGATACTCTTATCCATTGCCGCTCATATGGATTATGAGATTTGGCAAATGGATGTCAAGACAGCTTTCCTTAACAGAAGTCTTGAAGAAAACATCCATATGAAGCAACCAGAAGGGTTCATTGAAAAGGGCAAAGAGCATATAGTGTGCAAGCTCAATCGGTCAATTTATGGACTGAAGCAAGCTTCAAGGTCTTGGAACATCCGGTTTAATGAAGTAATCTAGTCATATGGATTTATTCAATATCCGGATGAGTCTTGTGTATACAAGAAGTGTAATGGAAACTGTAGTGGTATTTCTTGTACTATACGTAGATGATATTTTGTTAATTGGCACAATGTCAAGGTATTATCGGATGTAAGGGATTGATTGTCCAAACAATTTGATATGAAGGACTTAGCAGAATGTGCACACATTCTTGGGATCAAAGTCATAAGGGATTGCAAGAAAAGAATGTTGTGTCTATCTCAAGCTTCATATATAGATACGATCCTTGCTCGTTTTAGCATGCAGAACTCCAAGAAAGGTTTCTTACCTTTTAGGCATGGAGTAGCTTTATCTAAAGAGATGTCTCCGAAGACATCAAAGGAGATAGAGAACATAAAGGCAATTCCTTATGCCTCGGCTGTAGGAAGCCTTATGTATGCAATGTTGTGTACGAGACCTGATATCTGTTTTGTCGTGGACATGGTTAGCAGATATCAGAGTAACCCTAGACAAGGACATTGGACTGCGGTAAAGCATATATTAAAGTACCTGAGAAGGACTAGAGACTATATGCTAGTTTACCAAGCAGATGATTTGCTCCCTGTGGGTTACACGGATTCGGACTTTCAATCAGATAGGGACAACAGTAAGTCTACATCAGGCTATATGTTTACTCTAGGAGGTGAAGCCATTGCATGGAGGAGTGTTAAGCAAAAATGCGTATCAGACTCAACCATGGAAGCTGAGTATGTGGCAGCCTCTGTGGCAGCCAAAGAAGCTGTATGGTTCAGGAACTTTCTAATGGACTTAGATGTGATTCTTGGTTTGCCCAAAATCATCACAATTTATTGTGATAATAGCGATGCAGTTGCAAACTCGAAGGAACCACGAGCCCATAAGGCAAGTAAACATATAGAGCGCAAGTACCACCTGATACGAGACATCGTAAAGCGAGGAGAAGTTGTCGTTGCCAAGATTGCATCAGCGGATAACTTGGCAGATCCTTTCACTAAGGCCCTTCCGGCGAAAGCTTTTGATCGGCATGTGGATGGGATGAGAATCAGATGTATGACAATAGATATGGCAGCTTAGTCTTTTATTATAAGTGGGAGATTGTTAGAGTGTATACTAAAAGCCTAGCTTTTGTAAACATTTATTTTTGAAATAAAGGAATCATATTGGTCAATATCTACATTTATTTGTTAAATGTAATTTGTTCAATTAATTTATATTGTAGATAACATGGTGTGTGGTGTCATATACAGAAGATCATGTTATCGGTTCTTTATAAATTATAAACAGTTGCTCGCGACTAATATGGAAAGAAACAAACCATTGGGATAGTCGTAGTGTAATTAAGTATTAGTTTATCTTGACTAATAAATTACACTAGTACACTCTAAGTGTATTGAGTAGGACCAATTTAGGTAAGTTTTTTTTGTACTAACTTTATAAAAGAAATAGACCTTAGTTATTATGAAAGTGTGTGCTCTTAATCCTAATATAATAACAAGCACATATATTTAGTATTTATTTCTTTAACTTATCAAATGGTGAGATTTAGCTCGATAAATCAAAAGTCCTGATAAATTGGGAAATGATATTACTTATAGTGTGTGTTGTTGATTATAGAAGGAAACTGTGTCCTAGTAATATAGGTTGATAATGTCCCCAAAAGGAGCTCATAAGGATTGTCATGTTAAATCCTGTAGGTGGACTTAGTCCGACATGACGATGAAGTTGAGTGGTACTACTCTCGGAGATAGATATTAATTTAGTGAGTTGTCAGTAACTTACTTAATTAGTGGATATTCGTTATCTTAAACACAGGGAGACTAACACACTCATGATAAGAAGGAGCTCATAATGTAATTTGGGATTGGTGCGGTAGTGCGATAGTAACTCTCTAGTGGAATGAGTTATTATCGATGAACTTGAGTTGTGTGTTCGGGGTGAACACGGGATACTCAAGCACATCGGAAGATCAAAACCAATTTCTCCTCTATAGCCTCATTAAAGTCTCAAGTCCATCCAAAGAAAGGCCCATCTTGGTGTCCAAGAAGGGGGTCGGCCCAATGCTTGGTGACCAAGCAAGGGCCGACCACATCCTCTTCCAATGGGGCCGGCCCTATTGTTTGGTGAACAAACTAGTAGGGGCCGGCCACATTAATCAAACAAGGAGGGTTGTTTTGAATTTTTTAAAATATTCTCTTTGTAGAAAACTATATGTTTTAAAAGAGAGATTTTAATTTTTAAAACTTTCCTTATTTGAATTAGGCCACATGTTTTAATAGAGAGTTTTAAAAGTTTTAAAACTTTCCTTTTTAAACCATCTTCATGGTTGAAGGAAAAAAGGAAGAGAAATTTTAAAATTTAAATTTTCTATCACCATGTTAAAAAAGGAAATTTTATAAGAGAAGTTTTAAATTTTAAAACATGGTTTTAATTTTTAAAACTTTCCTTTTTTAACTCCCACTTTAGGAAATTAGAAGAGAGCTTGTAAAATTTTATAATGGCTTATAAAATTTTATAAAAATTATTTTTCTTTCCTTAATAAGGTGGTCGGCCACCTTGCTTGGTGCCCAAGCAAGGGGCCGGCCAATAGAATTAATGTCAACCATTGATTTGGTGATTGATTCAATCAAGAGGAAAGAAAAGGAAAATAAAAAAAAATGGAAAAACTAGAGGAAGATTTAAAAGTTTTTTCCTTATTTGCCTTGGGCAAGTAATATAAAAGAAGGGGGAGAGGAGGCCTCATAGAACACAACTCTTATTTTCTTGCTTGGAGATCTCTTGGTGGTCAACCCTCTCTCTTCTCCCTTTCCCTTTGCTCTCTTCTCCTTGGTGGTGGTGGTGGCCGGATTTTAGAGGAAGAGGAAGGAAGCTTTTGGGTGGTGTTCATCTTGGAGGATCGTCGCCCACACGATGTCCAAGGCGAGGCGAGGAATACGGCAGAAGATCTTGAGGTCATTAGCTTACAAAGAGAAGGTATAACTAGTAATTTTCTTCCGCATCATACTAGTTATTTTCTTTGTAAGAATTCTAAATACAAGAGACAATTAGATCTAGTTTTTCGAATTAGTTTTTCGAGTTTGTGTTTTCTTCTTTTTCGAATTTGTGATTCGATTGTTCTTTTTGATTAACCTAGAGTTATTTAAGGAAATTAAATATTAGCTTTCTTTAAAAGGCTTTGTCTAGGCGGTGGTGGTTGCTCCCATATCCAAGAAGGTCATGTGTCTCGCCATGCAGTCCTGGAAGCCAATTTTGAAAATTAATATTTAATGGAATTAATAACATAGGTGGATTTGGATCAATAGTGTTAAGTTTCGCTTGAGATCCAAATATAAACCATTAATAACAGATAAGTTAAATTTGGAATCAATGATGTTAAGTTTTGTCTGCGATTCCTAATTTAACTTCTAAAGAACACAATAGGTTATTTAAGGAAAGGTTCGACACTTGTACTAAATTTTTGTACAATGGAACCGGTACATTTTCCTAGGATTAACCAACACTATCTTTAATTCAAAGTTGTACAGTTTGATCGAAATAGAAGATATCAAAATAGAAAGCAAAGATGATGATCTTTTAGAGTTTACAGAAGCGTGAAGTAACAAGACACGCCTTTGAGAGAGCCAAAGAGACCTGTCGCCGTCACAGTGAGAGAGGGAAGGCGCTGTGATGAGGGCTTCAGCGCCTTTGAGAGAGCCAGAGAGGGCCCATAGTTGTCGCAGTGAGAGAGGGAAGGTGTGGTGAGGAGGACTTCAGTGAGGAGAATCACAAGGGCGCGACAAGGAGAATCGGCGCTTCGGTGAGGAGAATCAATGGCGATTGGCATTCGGCGAAAGCGGCAAGGGTTTTGACAAGGGATAAAGAAAATGTTTATAAAAAATAAGTTAAGAGAAAAAACCATTAAGATATATATATATATATATATATATATATATATATATATTTTGGGCCCTGGGTAGGTGTCCTGATAGCCCTGGCCCAGGGCCGACTTTGCTCAAGCTTGTTTGATAAGCTAACCGAGCTGAGTCGAGTTTAAAATGAACTAAGTTTTTGAAATAATTGTTCAAATTTGACTTGGTTTATTTTTTATGAGCTTGAGCTTGTTTGAAACTTGACTTGAATTTGGTTCGTTTAGATATTATCGAGTTCTCAATTCAAGATTGGTTTGAGCTTGATTTGAGTTTGGTTCGTTTAGATGTTATTGAGCTCTCAATTTAAGCTTGTTTAATTGTTTGAAACTTTTAGTTATTTGATGAGTTATTGAGCTTGATAATTTAAATTTATTTATTTTTATTTTATTTTCTTTTATTATTTGTTTAGTATATTGAAAAGAGTTTTATTAATGAATATGGCTCATGAACATTGTTCACGAATGTTATTTATGAATGTTAACGAGCTAAACACATATGTATTCAAGCTTGTTTGTTTAGTTTAATGAGCTGTTCAAGTTTGTTTATTTAATTAATCTTGTGTATATTAAATAAACATAAATAATCTCTTACGAAGACAACAACAAATTTATTTATAAATTTTTAATTCATTTACAGCCCTAGCCCTAGCCCTAGCCCTAGGCGGGACCCCTCTTCATCAACACATCAAATGCCAATAAGCAAATTAAGATTTCTAATAATTAGACTTTGATCTCATTTATTACGGATTTATTTAAATAATTTAAAATATTTTTTTATGATTTAAATAATTTTGGCAGATGCTCCTTAATTATTTCTATCAAATAATTAAATAATTTCCACAGCAACTATCCACCATGTTCAGTTAATAATGTTAAATATCGTCGTCAGACACGTTGAGTCAGTACAACAAATATACTCAGCGTTGAGAGTTCAATTCTCCAATCGTGCACTTTTTAAAGTCTATAATGCTCAAAAACCTAATGTGCTGACCGTCGGACGATGAGTCTACCTATTTTTCTTTTTAGATTTAATTAATAGGTGGAATATGAAATTGAATCATCTATTTTAGATTGTATGATACGTGTGATAACGAGCAGACTCCACGGATAATATGACGATCAAGATCAATATAACATGACAGTCAAGTCATACATTACAATAAATACAATGTTTAGGGATTAATTCAGGAATGAATTTATAAAAAAATTTCATTGTAAAAATTTTGGATACGAAATCTAGGATGATTGTTTTTCCCCAAAATTCTTATTGCTAATTTGACGATGAATTTAGGGAAAATAGCTATGAATGTTTTTTTATCAACAAATTCATTGTCAATTTTATTCATCATAAAATTACTACAAAATTAGAGATGAATTATAATTTTATTACCAAATTCTGTAAGAGATCGATGGCCGATTTGAAGAGTAGTTGGATAGATGACACCTCAAATAATTACTTCCTACATTATTGTTAGCTTGTGCAGTGGAATAATATAAAACAAATAAGCTAAAGACTAAAACTAAGAAAGGAAATGCACACCGCTAACACGTTGTTTAACGTGGTTCGGAGATTAGGACTCCTACTCCACGATTGTCTGTAAGGTGAACGATCCCGATCCGTCGGTGGATTAGCCCCCGGCAAACTCCGGCTATTTCAAGTAACTCCTTGTGTGTGGAGAAACCTCACCACAACACTCACAAACACTTGAGAACAAGTAGACTACTAATTAGGGTTTACCACCACTAATTTCGACAACTTCTACCAAGCTCCCAAGCCTTGGTTATATAGGTCATGGGTTGGAAACCCCACCTACCAGTCGACTGCCAAAACCATCAGTCGACTGCCCTCTTGTGGAAATTCGACCGTTACATCCCAACGACCCGATACAGTCGACTGGTAAAAGTAACAGTCGATTGCTCCACACTGACCGAACGAACAGAAGCATTCTGTTCGCTCCCAGTCGACTGCACCAGTCGACTGATGAAAACATCAGTCGACTGCTACACTACTGCTACAGTAAAACTCTAAACCTAGGATTTTACCCCGAGTACAATCTCTCAACACTCGGACCCTCACCTTTAGACTCACTTGACGCTTCTTTGCAACCTTGACCTCTTGCCTTTAAGCCTACTTCTTTTGGCTCTCGTCCCTCGGATGCATACAAGCCCGCGGCTCGTCCCCAATATCATCCTTCACGTATGCCTCGAAGTCGCTTCCCTCGGCCCTTGTCCTTGTTACCTTGTCCACGGTCCCTTGGATGCTCCATCCTTCACCGGACCCAAAGACGTCAACTTGAGTCACATGTGTATCCTGCAAACCTGCATACTCACATATACATATCAAATATAAGGGCGAACATAACTTAAACTCTTTGCCCAAACACCAAAACACATGATCGCACGGACCATTGGGATTGCTCCAACTGTTGGTTGCTACTCGGAATACCGTTCTAGTTCCCTTGTACAAAAATTTATGCAAGCATAAAACTACCCTAGCTACCCATGTGTTCTACTAAAGTTAAATTTGGATTGCAAACGATGCTTAACATTATTAATCCAAATTTCTCTTTAGAAGTTAAACTTGGATTGAGAACGAAACTTAACATTCTTACTCCAAGTTCAACCGATGTGATCTTCCTAAGTTAAACTATATTACAGAAGTTATCAAATATCTATTTCAAAGATCGACTTCCAAGTTAAACATGGCGATACACTAGGTCTTCTTGGGTATAAGATCATCCACCACTTCCTAGACAAAACCTCACAAAGAAATTGGATATTTAACTTCTTACAGTAAACTAGGTTTAACTACAGAGACCTCAATAAAAATACATTATCGAAACATGAAATCAAAAAATAAAATCGATAACAAAAATGATAATTTAAAACCGATTACCTCTTGTGTTTGGTTTTACAAGATCTATACAAAAGGATGCACTAGTTATGATGCGGAAACTAATAACTAGTTATACCTTTCGTAGCTTATAGATCTCTTGATCTTCTATTGTATTCCTCTCCTTCTTTTGGACGTCGTGTGGACGACGATCTTCCAAGAGAAAATCCACCCAAGCTTCTTCCAAGGCTTCTAAGATCCAGCCACCAACTAACCTCCAAGGGATGCTAGACAAGAGAGCTTCCTTCTCTTCTTCTTCTCCTTCAATCAACCGGCCACCAAGAGATCTCCCACCTTTGATACCGCCGACCTCCAAGGAAGAAAACGAAAGGAGAAGAGAAAAGGAACAAGGGCCGACCACTAAGGATTGGAAGAGAGGAATAGAAGATGTGTTATTGGGTGAGACACCCCTCATTCTCTTTTATAATCCTTGGTCTTGGCAAAAAAGGAAAGTTTTGTAACAAAAAATAAAACTTCCTTTTTATCATGATATGGCCGGCCACAAGCTTATGCTCTAAGCAAGGAAAATTTTTAAACAAAATTAAAATCTCTCTTTTAAAATCCCTTTTGTGGATAGTTATAAAAGGAATATTTTATAAATTAAAATCTCTCTCTTTTAAATCCTTTTATAGATATCTATAAAAGATAAGATTTAAAATAAAACATGGTTTCAAGAAAGAAAAGTTTTATCAAAAAATTAAAATCTTTCTTTTACATTATAGATAACTACAAATAAGGAAAGATTTCAAATATCTCTTTTATTCCTTTGTAGAAAGTTATAAAAGGAAATATTTTAAAATTTAAAACTCTATTTTAAAACCAACATAAAAGGAAAGTTTTTAACAAAATAAAATTCCTTTTATTTCCTTTTGTGACAAATCTAAAAAAGAAAAGTTTTATATTAAAATCATCCTTTTAAATCCTTTTTATGAATCTCTATAAAAGGAAAGATTTTACAAAAAATAAAACTTCCTTCTTAATCATGGTGTGGCCGACCCCTTGCTTGGTGCCCCTTGCTTGGGCACCAAGCAAGGCTTGGTCGACCCTAGCTTGGGCTCCAAGCTTAGCTTGGCCGGCCCCTTGCTTGGTCTCCAAGCAAGGCTTAGCCGACCCTAGCTTGAGCCTTAAGAAGCTAGACTTTGGATGGATATAAGGCTTTATATAAGAGGCTACAATAGGGACCTAGAGGAGGGATTGTCTTTGGTCTCCCGATGAGCTTGAGCTTCCCGTGTTCGCCCCGAACACCCAACTCAAGTTCATCAATAATATAACTCATACCACTAAAGAGTTATTATTGCACTACCGCACCAATCTCATATTACAATATGAGCTCTTCTTATTATGAGTATGTTAGTCTCCCTGTATTTAAGATATTGAATGCTCACTAATTAAATGAGTTACTAACAACTCATTTAATTAATATCTAGCTCCTAAAGTAGTACCACTCAACCTTATTGTCATGTTAGACTATGTCCACCTGCAGGGTTTACATGACAATCCTTATGAGCTTCTCAAGGGGACATCATCAACCTAGATTACTAGAACACAGTTTCATTCTATAATCAACAACACACCATACAAATAATATCATTTCCCAACTTATCGGGCCTATTAATTTAACGAGCTAAATCACACCCTTTGATAAATTAAAGAAATAAATATTAAGTATACATGCTTGTTATTATATCATGATTAAGAGTACGCGCTTCTATAATAACAGATGTTTTGTTCTTTTATATAGTCAGTATAAAAAGAAACTACCTAAAATGGTCCTACTCAATACACTCATAGTGTACTAGTGTAATTTATTAGTCAAAATAAACTGTCACGCCCCGGGGGGCCCCTGTCCGAAGAAATTTCGACAGCACCTCCCTTGTACGGTGGACAATATGAAACATTATTACATACAAAATATACATCAGTCACACTCGGCTGGAATATATATACCATAGAAAATGGAAACAACACAACCACGCAGTTTAATATACTCAGCCTACTCGGCTGGACAAAAAAAATAAAATAAGCACAGCGGAAAGAAAACGAAGAGAAAACCCACCAATTGCAAAGTTATCAAAACATCACAAATACCAAATCCACCTAACAAGTATCAAAACATAGTTCTCACAACACCAAATCCAACGAATACGAAATGCAAGTAAAGAGAAACAGAACCAAAATCAATTTTCGAATATGACGCGGGACCCAGGATTGGCAACCGGCATCTCTCCAAGCATCCATGAATAATCTACTGCTACCTGGCGAAAGAAAACCAATTTGCGAGGTGGTGAGTATTGAAACTTAGCGGGTATAGAAAGATAGTGCATGAATATAACGTACAACTAGAAAGTGAGCCAAGAGTATACAGTCTCATAAAGGAATAGCAGATACTACAATAGAACCCAAAATAAATGCTCATACCTGAAACCATATCCTAGGCTAGGTATAGTAGGTCAGAACTGGTACTAATCTGCTACAATACTGCTCATAACTATAGAGGTAATAAGCAAGGTATATATACAAATTTCCAATGACTAAACATCCACAATGAGAATATATCTCAACTTAAGTAAGCATATTAGCATATGTGAACAACAACATCAACAGTAAACAATAACAGCATATATAGACAGCAGCAGTCAAAACAAATATAATAACAGCGTATGCACGGATGGTCACTCCCGCCCACCTCTCTGCACCATGACCCCTGTATGGTCGAGAGGCCGGGTCAGTGACAGATTGTACACCACTCTAGCTACCACTCACACGAGTGGCCGAGGGGACAATTGCATAGTAGCTAACTAGCTACATCTGCGACGGGGTCCCTGCTGCTCGTACTCCAGCTACCACTCACACGAGTGGCCGAGTGCGGCACGACAGGATAAGCGACATCAACTCCAGCTACCACTCTCTCGAGTGGCCGAGGATGCGGCATGCATGCAATGACATGATGCGAACAATGCAACAATCATCGTATATATATAAGCAGAAACAGGTATGCTATATGAAGCCAGCATGCTCAATATCGTACATAAATAAGCAACAGTCCAAGCATACAAACATGGTATCTAGTATCTGCTACTGATCATGGACAACAATAAGAGACTGTATAGACATGGAACGAATTTCTCAAAGATTGCGTGGAAGTATCAAGGGCAGGAAAGTAAGAGTGGAGTCAAGGTAAACAGTCTTTTATCCAAAATAATTCATGCACTAAGGTCAAAGTACTAAAAGAAAACAAAGCAAGAAGTACTCGCCTTAAATGTAGGCCGAGCTAAACAATCTTCACGTCAAAGTGCTCGTCTCGAATTATAGCCCTGTAAATCACATAAGGTACAGTTTAACTAATTGCATAAACTACAACTAGCTAATCCCAAACCCAATTTAATAGGCAGCAGTAAAACACGATTTCTCACAGCACCTACACTCAAGTTAAAACCAACCTAATTTTGTTCACTACACAACCTAAATCACACCAGTAGGAATCTGTTCCATTGAACAACTAAAAACCAAAATCATCATAAAACTTAAACCATATTAAAATCTCATTACCACCTCTTAATCTACTACAGGAAAATCAAACCCAACATAGAGAAGTCATTCAACAATGAAACGAATTTGCAACCTACGAAACCTACTAAAGGAAGAACCAAATCCACCATGAAGAAACCACACAACATTGAAACCAATCTGCCCTTTACCAAAACTATCGCTAACCAGAGGAAGAACAAGACCTTCATCGCATCTAAACCCAAATCTGATCAACATCCAAGAGTACAAAAGCCTCGCAAATAAAACAACGCAAGATCAACGAAAATCGAAACCTATCTATACATCCCGAATCCCTTTCAAATAGAACACAACCAATCCAAGAAAAATGATGGACTTATCTAGAAGAAGCATCCCACATCCCAAAAATCCAAAACAAAGCCTTACCTCAAACAGACCTCCACTGAATCCAGCAAGCTCCAAATCCAGTGAAGTTAGGGCTCAGATTTTCTTCCCTTTCACTGAAGATTGATCGGTGCGGGGCAAGGATCGGAAGAGAGGGATACCTAGCGGGGCTATCGGCGCGGGGTGAAGGGGTTAGAAGGCTCCCGCGAGCTGCAGCTCGATCAACGCCAAGTGATCGGGTGTGGCGGCGTGCGTCTCTGGTTCTCGCGTGAGGAGGAGAGGGTGGTGATGGGGCGGCCGGTGCTAGGGCAAAGGAAAAGCCAAAATCACGTTCTGCGGCATCTGTGATGGCGTGAGGAAGCTCGGAGAGGGACCACTTCTCGCTCGCGACCGAAGAGGGCGAATCGACGCCGGCGATGAGAGGGTCATCGGCGTCGATCGTGCGGAAGAGAGGGAGAAAGAGGAGTCGGCGCAAGAGGTAGAGGGAAGGGATCGGGAGAGTCGGCGGTGGGGAAGGGCTTAGGCACGGGTAAAGAAGAGAAAAGGATTTATAAACTTAGGTATCTTTGATTAAGCCCTAGATTAATTTCTCAATCAACTCCCACTTAATTGGGATATCCAAACGGGCTCTCCTACAACCTAATAATTGATCCCCTTAAAATATGTCATATGAGATCCGAAAAATTCTCAGAAAATCTCTAAAAATTCCTAAAAATTCTGTTAAGGCTATTGGCCTATCAAACCTTATTATTTAATTATTATCTAGTTCGGTATTTTACATAAACTAATACCTAATTATACTATAACCATTCGAATGGTTTGTCCCATTCCATCTTAGTTGTGAGCAACTACTTATAATTTATAAAGAATTGATAACATGATTTTCTGTGTGTCTCCTCACACCATGTTATCTACAATATAAATTAAATGGACAACTACACTTAGCATAAATGTAGACATTTGACCAATGTGATTCTTATTTCAAAATAAATGTTTATAAAAGCTAGACTTTTAGTATACTTCTCTATCTCTTTCTACAGCTGAAGCATAAGGAACTGTTTTCATTTCTTCTATCTCTTTTGATGTATTCGGATACATCTCTTTAGATAAAGATACTTCATGCCTAAAAGGTAAAAAACCTTTCTTGGAGTCTTACATGCTAAAATGAGCTAGGATCGTATCAATATATGAAGCTTGGGATAAGTACAACATTATTTTCTTGCGATCCCTTATCACTTTGATCTTGAGAATATGTACACATTCTCCCAAGTCCTTCATACCGAATTGCTTGGACAACCATACCCTTACTTCCGATAACACTTTGATATTGTTGCCAGCTAACAAAATGTCATCTACGTATAGTACAAGAAATACCATCACGTTTCCATCATACTTCTTGTATACACAAGACTCATCCGGATACTGAATAAATCCATAAGACTAGATTACTTCATTAAACCGGATGTTCTAAGACCTTAAAGCTTGCTTCAGTCCGATTGAGCTTACATACTAGATGCTCTTTGCCCTTTGCAATAAACCCCTCTGGTTGCTTCATATGGATGTTTTCTTCAAGACTTCTGTTAAGGAAAGCTGTTTTGACATCCATTTGCCAAATCTCATAATTCATATGAGCAACAATAGATAAGAGTATCCAGATAGACTTAAGCATAACTATTGGTGAAAAAGTTTCCTCATAATCGATTCCCTCTTTCTGAGTATACCCCTTCGCAACAAGTTTTGCTTTGAAGGTTTCCACCTTCCCGTCTGTCATTCTTTTCCTTTTGTAGATCCATTTACATCCAATAGCTTTTACAGTATTTGATGGTTCTACTAGCTCCCAGACTTTGTTAGAATACGTAGATTCTATTTCTGAATTCATTGCTCCTTGCCAAGATGTTGTATCTTTATCTTGGAGCACTTCGTCATATGTTCGGGGATCAGGTTCATGTTTACCTGGGATCAAGTTCGAAGACTCTCCTAAAAACATGAATTTTTCAGGTTGCCTCACAACCCTCCCACTACGACGAGGCACTGTCTGTAGTTGTGTATCATTTGTGATACGTGTTGCAGTTTCTTGTGATATTTCATCTTGCACTATTGGTACTAAAGTAGACGTGTCATCTCTCATTTCTTCTAGAACAATTTCACTCATGAGCTTATAGTTTATTACATAGTCCTCTTCTAAAAATCAGGCATTCGTGCTAACAATGACCTTCTGATCTTTAGGACTATAAAACAAACCACCTTTCGTTCCTTTGGGATAACCTATAAACAGGCGAACTTCTGTATGAGATTCCAACTTATCAGTATCTCCCTTCAGTACATGTATTGTACTACCACATATTCGAATATGACTTAGACTAGGATTACGCCCATTCCACAATTCCGTGGGAGTAGAGGGTACTGATTTAGAAGGTACTAAGTTCAAAATGTACATTGTCGTTTCTAAAGCATATCCCATAACGAATTTGGTAATTCTGAATAACTCATCATTGATCTAACCATCTCCATAAGAGTCTTGTTCCTTCATTCTGCCACATCATTCTGTTGGGGTGTACCAGGTGCAGATAATTGGGATTGAATCCCAACCTCTGATAAGTAATTTCTAAATTCTCCTGAGAGGTACTCACCACCACGATCAGACCGTAGTGTCTTGATACTTTTACCGTGACGTTTCTCCACATCAGCCTTGTACTCTTTGAACTTATCAAAGCACTCAGACTTGCGGCGCAACAAGTAAATATACCCATATCTCGAATAGTCATCTATGAAAGAGATGAAATATTCGAAACCACCTCTCGCCTGGATAGTCATAGGTCCACACAAATCAGAATGAACCAATTCCAATACATCTTTTGCTCTATACCCCTTGACCTTAAAAGGTCTCTTGGTCATTTTTCCTTCCAAGCAAGATTCGCAAGTTGGAAAGTTTTCCAACACTAATGAACCCAAGAGTCCATCGGCTATTAGCCTTTGAATTCTACTCAAGTTAATATGACCAAGTCTTAGATGCCAAAGATATGTTTGGCTCATATTTGAAGGTTCCTTTCTCTTATTAGAATTAGAGGATGTGTTATTAATTTACATTTATTACTTTGTGGAAGTTATCAGATTTAGAGTATACAAATTGACTATTAATGTACCAGAACAGATAATTATCCTATTTCTCTTAACAATCACTTTGTCATCAAAAGAAACAGTATATCCACCCAAAAATAGTTTAGAAACTGAAATTACATTCTTTCTAAAACTTGGTATATAAAGATAATTTCTCAAAATCAAAATTCTATTCCTATCAAATGATAAGTAGACATCTCCCACTGCAACAGCTGCCACTTTCGTAGCATTGCCCATGTAGATGGTTATCTCTCCTTCATATAGTTGACGGGTTTCCTAGAACCCCTGCAATGAATTACAGACATGATCAGTGGCTCCTGTATCTACATACCATGTACTAGTATATAACACCGCTAAACATGTTTCAACTACTAGAGAGTAAGATATACCTTTATTGTTCTCTTTCCTATGAAGACAGTCCGCCTTCCAATGTCCAGACTACTTGCAAATGAAGCACTTTCCCTTCGGCTTCTTCATTCCTTCTTCTAATCCAGTACCTAGAGATCGATTCACTTTCTTTGCCGAGCCAGCTTGTTTCTTTTTCTTCTTCTTGCCTTTCGACTTAGAAGTAGAAATATTTTCAGCAAAGTGAATTTGAGAATTATGACGAAATATCCCTTCTGCTGCTTGAAGTTCTGTCAGTAGTTCTGCCAATGAATAAATCCTTTTATTCATATTATAGTTCAGGGGAAACCGCTCAAAACTTTTGGGTAGCGTTTGGAGAATAATATCGATCTAAGTTTTCCCATCGATTTCAGCTCCAAGGATTTGTATCTCGTTCAAGTAAGCCATCATCTTGAGGATATGATCCCTTACGGGTGTCCCCTCTTTCATGGTGGCTGTCATCAAATTTCTCATAGCCTCTTGCCTAGCAGTCCGATTCTGGTGTCCGAAGAGTTCCATGAGATTGTACATCATGTTATAGGTAGTAGGCATGGACTGATGCTGATGTTGCAGCACATTTGACATAGAAGCCAAAATGTAACACCGCGCCATCTCATCTGCCTTGACCCATTTCTTATGATACTCAATCTCCTCTTCACTAGAATCACTATTAGGCTCATTAGGGCAGATCTCTAATAGTACAAACTTATAGCCTTCAGCAGTTAGGACAATGTCCAGGTTTCTTTTCCAATCTATGTAATTTAGACAAGTAAGTTTGTTCTCTTTCAGAATAATAGCCAGTGGGTTGAAAGTCATCCTAAAAATCACAAAATAGGTTTTGGTCAATACTTTAGAATTTAGAATAATATTGAGTCCTCAAACAATATTATTTAAATTCACCAACATTTCAAAACACCGTGAATTTTGTATGTCACAATAGTGTGGACGTATACAAATTCAATCATTTGCAAGAGGAGCTTTTACCCGTTAATTTTATTCTTGTCAACCTAACTTTATGGCAAATAAAATTAATAGTTGGTATTCCTTTAGTCACATAAATAATAGCAGTGACTCCGATGGGGAGAATATTATTAAATGCGTCTAAGTGTATAACATTACTTGATACTTAGTCCATTAAATAGGATTGTGTCCCTTCAGTTAGAGAAGATCACATGCTCCTAAATAATTTCCTATAACCATCCATAAAGAAAGTTTGATCTAGTGATCCATAAACAAACTCATCCGATGTAGAGGGAGGCACTCAGAGCCAACGCATAAGTTTATTTGCATCACTTACAAACCAATAATAAAGACCGTGGAATTTATTTATAAATCTCTCTCCCACTTAGTTATTTAAGATGAGGATTTTATCATGTAAGCACACATCACATGCACACGCACACATCATAGCAAATAAAAAACAATAAATATGGAAAAATAATTTTCCAACTATTATGGCCTCTTCCATCACTGTCCTTCGTGTGTCGCCAGCCCTAGTAGTCGTCAAAACTAGCCGCCAGCCTTAGGGCTCATGTCGTCGCGTCCATCGAGCTTCCTTTTCTGCTGCGCCTCTAGTCCTCAAATAGCACCACGTCTCGCAAGGATACGATCCTCGACAAAAATAAAATTTTATATATTTCGATCCTATATTCCATAAGGGAATGTACATAAAGTCTAGATCAAACAAAATGTAAAATCCTAAATCTAATACAGCTCCTGCTGTATTTAATAAGTACAATCATGCACACATATAAAATGTCCTTGACATGTCCAAGGGTCCAATCACACACAATTACAATAGGCCATAATAATTGAAGCATACAACCACAGAGTTAATCTATTTGCACATCCTACTATTATCCTGAAACAAAATGGACTTACGTTGATGCTAAAAATCTTTCCCTTTTTGATGTTTGACAATACGTTTAAGTTAGGGAAAATAAATAGCAAATAAACATGCTAAAAACAATGGACTTACGTTGCCAAGGCTACACACTTGGACTTACACTACCGAATGGACTTATGTTGCCAAGGCTACACACTTGGACTTACACCGCTGAAACAAAATGCAACATGCATTAGAACCTATCCCAAAGCTCCCCCTACACCTAAGCTCCCCATTGAGTTAGGAATTTCCAACAGGGATATTTAAGAACCTATCACAAGACATCCCCTACGTAAAGACACTAAAGTTTTCCCAACTAAACCTTATTTCTCCCCCTTTGCCTAACATCCAAAAAGCTTTCAAACAATATCTCAATTGTTGAAAACTTATCATCCAACTAACCCTAAACTCGTGTATTTATCCCCCATGGATCTCATACATCTGAACGAGTTAACACGGTCAAAATCCAGTGTTGAAAACAATTTCAGACTGGTATTAGTCGACTGCCAGAAGTACCAGTCGACTGACCTTACCAAAACGAGCTTACAGAGACATTCTGTGCTCAAAAACACTGTTACCAGTCGACTGGTATACTATTCATGCAAAAATCAGCCTTTCTGAGTCAACTTCAGAAATGCACCAGAAATTCCATAGACTTCCAAAAATTCTCAAATTTTGTAGAGAGGTCTATTTTATCAATGTTTACTTGGGATATATATATATATATATATATATATATATATATATATATATATATATATATATATATATATATATATATATATAGATTGACACAAAACATAAAACTAGCTAAAAAATTCAATTGAAGCTTGACCTAAAGTCCTATTTTGGTTTCCTCTTGATGTATTTGTCCATACTAACCCACAATGCATCCCTAGCACTGGTTTATATGGCATCCATACATTCAAAATAAATTATCATGCTATATGACCCCAATGTCATATTTCTAAACATGAAACACATCTCATTTGTGCCAATTCCCTAGGTTTGAGACTCAAGTTCGTCTCTAAACCACTTGGCACATTCTATGACCGAACCTAAACTCCCAAGTAGTACCCACTTGAGATCCATTTGCCATTGGTCCCAAATTGACTCTTTGAGTTTCCCCTATAGCTCTTAGCCTTAACCACCTCCCTAGGTGACTCATCCACAATGGCTAGGCCACATCGGTGCACCTCCGATGACACTTGGCCTACAAACCTAACCTTTTAACCTTGGACACATTGTCTTTGGTTAATTTATTCTTACCATTAAATGACATTTCCTTGTCATTTATTGGCTTCTTCTTGCTATAGTCATATGCAATCCTAGTATATGACTTTCCCTTAGCATTAGAGCCACTAGATCGGTATCTCAAATCTGATCTATCATTGTTGGGTCTTTGACTACCCAACACCATACCTAAACTCTTAGATCCAACATTAAATCTTTCTAGGATTTTCTCCAAACGATCAAGTTTTGCCTTCAAAGCTTGATTTTCTCTTTCTGGGTTCCTAAACCTAGAGTCAACATATCCACCATGGACATTCCTAGACCTACCCATTTTTCTAGGCATATGTCTCCCCTTCTTGGGATTAATGCCTTGAGTCTCCTTAGGTATACCTTTTATAGAGTTATCATGAATGGATGCCTTAGGGTTTTGATCTACATTAACCCTACTTCTATCATGATATCTAAATCTGAAAATTTTCATTGCTACATAATGATTATCATTATTTTTCCTAGCATGCATGGAAACATAAGAATTTGAATTACGATTCAAGTTAGGGTATACCTCGCTTACCCTTGAAGCTCCCCCTCGACTTGAGCTTTTCTTCTTCTTCTCTTTCTTCCATTTCTTTAATTGAGCTATCTTCTTGATTTCTCCTTTCTTGGGGCATTTGGTGTGGTAGTGACCCCGCTCACCACACGTGAAGCACACTATGTGCTTCTTCTCCTTCTTCTTCCTACAATTCAAATTAGATTCAAAATGAATTGAATTAAGTTTAGGAGATACCTTCTTCTTACCCATTGGACACCTACTCTTGTAGTGTCCCTTCTCATTGCAACCGAAGCAAATGATATGGTCCTTTGACTTGACTTCGGTGGAGGTGCTTGCTAGGTTGACCACTTCCAAGACCTCTTCTTCATCCTCTTCACTTGTCTTGGATTCTCCTTCAATCCTTGAGGATGTGGATGATGCCTCATCTTCCTTATCCACACTTGTGGATGGCCTTTCTTAATCCTTTTCCTCCTCGGAAGTTGAGCACTCGTCACCTTCCGGTTGCTCCTCCTCTACTTGAGCTTCTTCATCCGTTTCTTCGGATTTTCTTTCTTCTTGTGTAGGGATGAGTTCTTCCCATTGTATCTTCTTTATCTTGCTCTACAAATCGTGAGCATTCTCGTACTCACCTACACACCTCATCACATTAGAAGACAATATATCAATTAAAACGATATTACCTTATTGTTTGCCTCCAATCTTGAGGTTTACTCCTTCGTCCAATGTCGTGGTCGGAGCTTCTTTCCCTTCTTGTCATTCGGGACTTCGAATGGTTCCTTGACGACCATCATTGTGTCCCAATTCATCTTGAAGAAGTTCTTCATCTCCACCATCCAAAAGGTGATGTCCCATAAGCTTCCTCCTTTGAACTTCGGCGGTTCAATCAAGTCGGTCATCTTCTTGTATTTGCTCTTCTCGGCGATTAGTCCGGTGAAGTGCAACCTCTGCTCTAATACCACTTGTAAGGGATCGGTGGTCGGTTTGAAGAGGGGTTGGATAGACGACACCCCCAAATAATTGCTTCCTACACTATTGTTAGCTTGCGCAGTGGAATAATACAAAACAAACAAGCTAAAGACTAAAACTAAGAAAGAAAATGCAAATCGCTAACACGTTGTTTAAGATGGTTCGGAGATTAGGGCTCCTACTCCACGACTGTCCGTAAGGTGGACGATCCCGATCCTGTTAGAGTATATACTAAAAGTTTAGCTTTTTATATAAACATTTAAGAATCACATTGATCAAATGCCTACATTTATATGCTAAGTGTAGTTGTTCAATTAATTTATATTATAGATAACATGGTGTGTGGTGTCACACACAGAAGATCATGTTATCGGTTCTTTATAAATTATAAACAGTAGCTCACGACTAAGATGGAAAGGAACAAACTATTGGTATAGTCGTAGTGTAATTAGGTATTAGTTTATCTTGACTAATAAATTACACTAGTACACTCTGAGTGTATTGAGCAGGACCATTTAAGGTAAGTTCTTTTTATACCGACTTAATAAAAGAATAAGACCTTAGTTATTATGGAAGTGTGTGCTCTTAATCCTAATATAATAACAAGCACATATATTTAGTATTTATTTATTTGACTTATCAAAGGATGAGATTTAGCTCCATAAATCAAAAGTCCCGATAAATTGGGAAATGATATTACTTATAGTGTGTGTTGTTGATTATAAAAGGAAACTGTGTCCTAGTAATCTAGGTTGATAATGTCCCCAAGAGGAGCTCATAAGGATTGTCATGTTAAATCCTGCAAGTGGACTTAGTCCGACATGACGATAAGGTTGAGTGGTACTACTCTTGGACTAAGATATTAATTAAAGTGAGTTGTTAGTAACTTGTTTAATTAGTGGACATTCGACATCTTAAACACACGGAGACTAATACACTCATAATAAGGAGCCCAAAATGTAATTTGGGATTGGTGCGGTAGTTCAATAATAATTCTTTAGTGGTATGAATTATTATTGATGAAATTAAGTTGAGTGTTCGGGGCAAACACGGGAAGCTTAATTTCATCGGGAGACTAAAACTAATTCCTCCTCTCGGTCCCTATTGTAGCCTCTTGTATATAGAGAATTATACCCATCTATACCCACTTTCCTACCCAACCTTAGGTGGCCGGCCAAGCAAGCTTGGAGTCCAAGCTTGGGCCGGCGAAAGCCAAAAGGTTGAGCCATTGTGGTGGCCGGCCAATGCTTGGAGCTCAAGCTAGGCGGGCCGGCCACAAGTAAATAAAAGGACTTTGATTTTTAAAATTTTTCCACATGTGGAAGCCATGGTTTTAAAAAAGAGATTAAAATTTAAATATTTCTTTTTATAGCTTTCTACAAAAGATTAAGTGAAAGGTTTGATATCTTTCCTTATTTATAGTTAAAAGGAATATTTTAATTCTTGATAAAACTTTTCTTTTTTGTAACCATGTTCATGATTTAAAAGAGAGTTTTAAAAATTATAAAATTTTCCTTTTATAGCTTTCTACAAAAGATTAAAAGAAAGTTTTGATATCTTTCCTTATTTGTAGAATTAAAAGGAAGATTTTAATTTTTAATAAAACTTTCTTTTTTGAAATTCATCCACATGTTTTAATAGAGAGATTTTAATTTACAAAAGTTTCCTTTTATAACCAACCATGAAGGGAAAATTATTATAGAAATTTTTATTTTAAAAATTTTCTGGAAACAAATTAGGAAGTTTTAATTTTGTGATTAAAACTTGCCATGTTGGGAGGGATTAAGGTGGCCGGCCATGTATTGGTTGAAAGGAAATTTTATTAAACTTTCCTTTTCATTGGAAAAGAGAATAAGGAAGTTTTGATAAAACTTTCCTTATTTGCCAAGACCAAGGAATATAAAAGAGAGGGTAGGGATGCCTTTATGGGTGACAACTCTCTTCTATCTTCCTCTCTCTTTTCTTCCTTGGTTGTGGCCTGCCATATCATCTCCCCATCTCCTCCTTTTCTTCCTCCTTAGTGGTCGAACCTCATCAACCTCTAGGAGCTTGTTTTGGTGGCCGGATCTAGCTTGGAGAAGAAGAAGAGAAAGGAGGTTTTGTTTCCTATTTTTCCTTAGAGCGTGGTTGGTGGCCGAGACTTATAATTTCTTGGAGAATCTTGCTTGGCCGAAACTTGGAAGAAGAAAGAAGAAGGGCTTGGGTGGTTCTCATCTCGATAGATAGTTGCCCACACAACGTCCGAGATAAGAAGAGGAATACGATAGAAGATCAAGATGTTGTTGCTTACAAAGAAAGGTATAACTAGTAATTTTATTCCGCATCATACTAGTTTTCTTTGTATAGTTTTGAAATACCAAACACAAGAGGCTAGAGATTCTAGATGTTCGGATTTATAATTCGAAGTTGTGTTTCTTTTATTTTTTTTCGATCTTGTGATTCGATTGTTCTTTTTGGTTAAACCTAGGGTTATATAAGGAAATTAAATATTGAATTTTGTTAAGAGGCTTTGTCGAGGCAGTGGTTGATGTTCCCATACCCAAGAAGGCTAAGTGCCTCGCCATGTTTGACCTGTGAGCCGATTTTTGAAATAAATATTTAATTAAATTTGTAATATAGGTGGATTTGGATCTATAATGTTAAGTATCGTTTGCGATTCAAGTCTAAATCACTAAGAACAGATAAGTTAAATTTGGAATCAATAATGTTAAGTTCCGTTTGCGATTCCGAATTTAATTTCTAAAGAATACAATAGGTTATTAGGAAAGGTTCAGGATTTGTACAAAAGTTTTGTACAGGGGAACCGGTACGATATTCCTAGGACCAACCAACAGATCTGTAGGTGGATTAGCCCCCGACAAACTCCGACTATCTTAAGTAGCTCCTTGTGGGTGGAGAAATCTCACCACAACACTCACAAACACTTGAGAATAAGTAGACTACTAATTAGGGTTTACCGCCATTAATTTCATCAACTTCTACCAAACTCTCAAGCCTTGGTTATAATAATTAAGTTTTCACAAAAAGAAAATGAAGAGAAAATATAAACAGGAGGTCTCTTAATTAATTTTTATAAACAATATTAAAATAAAACAAATTAAGTTTTGAGCATTCATATAAAAATTAGTTAAATTAGATTAAGTATGATTTAAGAATCAAATATAAGTTTCTATTACAAGATTTATCAAATAATTTTTAGGAACATAATGTCTAGCTATTTTTTTAATTTGACCATCATGATTCCTAATATACCAATTTAGTACTCTATTATTTCTAAAATTTGAAAACTTTGAGCATGCATCATTCTTTGTTAATCTTTCTAATTGCTCTTTTAATTTAGAATTTTCCATTTGAATTTTATTAAATTCTTCTAGTGGACATGCTTTAGCTAAGATCGTTTTCAAATCCATATTGTCCTTTTTCAATTTAATATTCTTAAATCTAAGTTTACATAAAGATCTAGAAATGAGTTTAATACCTTTGTATAATTGGTGAGGAGGTAGAAGACATACCTCATTTATCGTATCAGATTCGAAGTTGGATGCTCCCCTTTCATCGCTATTTTCCTCTAAAGTAGCCCTCCCTTCATCAATGCTTTCCTCTAGGTAGTTGGCTGCAAGTGTGATTCTAATGTATTCTTCATTCTCTGATTCTTCTATTGACAACTCATCTCACGTTGCTCTGAGGTTTCATTGTTTGAACTTTCTTGTCCATTTGTCTTTATCTTTTTCTTTGCTATTCAGCTTTAGACAATTGTCTTTGATGTGTCCCTCTTCAGCACAATTGTAGCATCAAATTTTTCTTCTTCTAGGGATGAACTTCTTGGCTTGCATCTTATTAAATTTAGTAGTCTTAAAGAACTTATTTAGCTTTCTTACAATGTATGCTTGCTCGTCTTCGTCCGCTAATGAACCTGAATCTGGTCCAGTTTGCTTAACTTATAGTGCTAAGTTTTGACGTGACCCCTTTTCTTTTCTTAGTCCTACACATCAAGTTTCGTGTAATTCTAAGGTAAAAAATAAACTTTTCTAAGATGTTTACCTCGAGATCCTTAGAGATATAGTAGGAATCAATTATAGATATCCAGTCAGGAAGGCATTAAGTGTGTATCTCAAGGTGTCTCGATTGTTTACCATTTCTCCGTGGTTGGTGAGTCCGGTGATCAGTTCCTTGAATTTGGCATGTAGTTGAGCAACTGTTTCTTCTTCTTCAAGTTGACGATTGCTGACTTGATTCCGGAGAAGGTTCTGTCTTGCGAGCTTTGCTTCTGAGGTCCCTTTGTGAAGTTTTAGAAATTTCTCCCAAAGTTCTTGTCAAGTTGTAGCTGTCGATCTGGTTGACTTCTTGGGGTTGAAGTACACTTAGTAGGTGGAATTCAACTCTTCCATTTGCTATGAAGTCGTTCTGCTCATTCTTGATTCACAGATGTTCTTCCTTTTCTTCTCCATGTTGATCTTTGAGTACTATAAAATCATATTTGATTATTAATAATAAATTGAAATATGTTTTGAAAAATACCTTCATTTTCTTTTTCAATATTGTGAACTCCCTCTCGAACTTTGGCGGGTAGATACTTGGTCCGACCATTTCTTTGCTGCTTCAGTTGGCGGTTAATCCTTCTAAGGTGGTTGGACTATGATACCAATTGTTGGTCTACGTTAGGTCGACTAGAGGGGGAGGGGTGAATAGCCACTACAAGAAAAAGTCTAACAACAATAGTTTTTCACTACTATCGTAGCCTCTTTAAAATTCTTATTAAAGGTTGTGTAGTTAAAGGGAATAATCAAAGACAACAGTTAAAATCCGTTGTCATTGAAGGTAAAGACAATAATTTTACAACAGTGAAAAATTGTTATCTTTTTTCATATAAAAAATAAAGAATAAAATAATTTTTTTAATATTATAAATCATTTAAAATATAAAATTTGAAAATAAAATTTAATATACATTTTCCCAGTATTCAAAAATAATATTTACAATATTATGAAGAAATTTTATAAGCAACCAATGACAAGTAAGGACACTAATAAACAAAGGTAGAGTAATAAAGCAACATGAGACTTTTTGCTTAGATGCTGATGAAAAAGCAGTACTGTAGCTCACATTGCTCGTTAACATGTTGAAATCTTCATTTTCGGATTTCCGATATTTTTCCCACCACTCTTGAGGACTCCTACTTAAATAAATATATATTACAAATTAATTAGAAATCATAATTATATACCTAACAAATTGATATAAAGTCTCGCCGCCTCTTAAGTTTTGCAAATTTATTTCCGAAGTACTTAAAAGTGATGCAAAATAAACTTCATAGAAAATGTATGCAGCAACACTAGCTTAGAAAATAGACGTAGACATATCAAATGGGCTGATGGAAATACAAATATCGAGCAAACTACAAGAGGAAGCTATTGAGAAACTATTATACACTATAAGAAAAAAGGCATAAGACAACAATTTTTCACCTTAATCGTAGGCCGTTTAAATTGTTATTGAAGGTCTGGACAGTTTCTTCAAAACCATCGGCTATGGGTATACTCAATAGCTCGCAGTTCTGGACAATTTGCTTAGATAGACCCTTCCCTTCACTGCCTAATACCAAGCATGGTTTATCTATCAACAACTCCATGAGTTCATGAGATAGTGAGCGAATTGCATTGGATCTGTTCGTAGTACTCTCGGGGTGACCTACCAATAGCTTCATATCATGTTTAGACTTTAGAGCTATTAGGTGAGACCAGGAACCAAAAACTAGAGGGAGTTGAGAGGATGCTCCACGGGTTGCTCGGAGGGCTTTTTTGTTTAAGGGATCATAGCAGCTAGGAAGCAGAAAGGCACCATCCTATGTTTGAGTTAAGTCAATTTGCTCGTTGAAGAGGAGAGCTGCGTCGGGTGAAGACAATTGGTGAAGAGGGAAACGATGACGGCGACGGTCACAACATCGCTGAGGTAGCCTCATATGAAGAGGGGCAGACACCTGGTTTGTGAAACGGAGAAGGGGTCGCTTGCTTGGTCAAAGGAGGTGCATTGGTGTCCCAGAATGTGATGGCGGTTGCGATGGGGCTGCTCGCTGTGACCTCTTGGCAGAGGAGCCCACGGGACGGTTGGGGCCGGAAAAAAACACTGGCGGCGCACGAGGAGAGGAGGCGGCGAGGGTGGGGAGTGGACATGTCAATCGGGAGAGGGGAGAAGAGTCGGTGGAGATGGCGACAAGTAGATGCGATCTCATGGCATGCGCACGATGAGGAGGCAGTGTCGGGGGACTACGACAAGGAGGAGAATAGGAATAGGAAAGGTTAATATATTTATACTTCAGTATGTATGTGTAAGCGGGATCCTCATCTTCATTTTATGGACTAATTAAGGATGAATCACAAATGATGATTAATCTATTTAGATGGACTCCACTTGTTTAATATAAGGGGTCCATTCAAATGGACCAATGAATAAAATGATTCATTCTTTGGACTATAAAATGTGGTTCAGAGGATCTGCTCTCATGTATGTGTAAGTGTAAGTAAGTATGTATGTTTAAAAAAATTATTTTAAAAAGTCTTAGACCCTAAAATATTTACATAAGCAGTAGTTTAATAAAAATATTGTCTATTTCTATATAGGCAATACTAATAAACAATGATTGATTAAAATTGTAATAGTAGGATTAACAAATAAGCTTATAGATAATAGTTTTAAAAAGCTATTGTCTTTAACATGTATAAGACAATGATTTTTAAAAAATCATTGTTTTTTTTAAAAAAGAAGGTCAACAACAGCGGTTTTTAACAAAATCATTGGTAAATGGAAAAAAAACAATAATTTTTTGAAAAATTATTATCTATTGGATGTGGTTGAATCCCAAATTTCTTATAGTGAGTTCTGAAAATAAGTTAGAGATATTATCTTGCTTTTGAACTAGGCAAGAACACAAGATTAATTAGGCATGAACAGTTAACATTTAAAAGAGTAACAACTTAAAAACAATGAGTAAGAAGACTAAGATTTATTTGATTACAACATAAATGGTAGTTAATTCAAAGTAGTTGAAGACATTAAGAGGGTGTTTGGTTTAAGGGTTTGAGAATGAGGGAATGGAATAATAAAAATATATGGTGTTTGGTTAATGGGTTTAGGAATAAAAATTTGAAAATCATTCCTAAATATTTGGGAATGAATAAAACTCAATTAACTAGGTGGGTTTAGAATTCATTCCCATGGATGACTTTTGTTCCTGATAATTTTTTTAAGCCACCTCTCTCGCCTACATCTTACGAGCTCGTCTTCTCCACGAGATTCCAATCGCAACCTGCGCTGCTTTTCCCTTCTCGAGTTGGTTCCACAACACAACTCCATCACTTTTGATCTTCCCGCTGCCCCCGTTTATGCTCTCGTCGATCCCTCCTCACACCTTGTGTGTTTCGCTTGCCGGTGCCGCCAGGGCGGCTTCGCCTTCGATCGGAGAACTGCCCCTTTCCGATTTTCTCACCTGTTTCTCCATATTTCCTCTCCCCAGCGTCTTCGAGGACCAGCGCTGCTCCCCCTCCTACTTTGACCAGGTCCTAAACGACATAACGCTTAGATATATCTTACATGCTTTCGAACCAATTAGCACTTGAATCTTGGCTTTTCTTTTCTCAAGAATGTACTCCACACTCCCTAAATTTGGATTTGTTGTTAGGAGTTTCGGTTTTGTTTCTTCCACAGTGAAGAACAAATTTTGTAGTTTGACTATTCGTCCTCTCATATTTGTTGTAGTATCTTCAAGTGAAAGATTCAATTTGATGAAGCTTAACTGATCTCCCAGTTCAAAATAATTCTGACAGCAGTATTATGGGGAAGAAGTTTATTGATAAGAAGAAGTCGGCTACCTTCCACCTCCTCGCCCATGACACTTCTGACAACAGTATTATTTGTATTTCTAAACCTTTGGTAAACCAAACAACAATATTCGTAATCATACCTAATCAAAGCTTATAAACCAAACAACAATATTGGAATGACTAAATCCATTTCCATTCCAGTCTACTATCAAACTCATTCTCATTCCTATTCCTACACTCTAAACCAAACGTCACCTAAAAGATCTCCTTTATTGAAGGCGAAGAGACTTTTTTCACACTTTGATAGCTTAGGAAAAGATTATGAATTGAATACAAGAGTTGTTGAATAATTCTTAGTTCCAGGGAGCTTTTTATATCCTCTTGGAAAATGTTACTATTGTTTAGAGACACCTCCAAAGCAATCTAAGGGCATCTTCAACGTAGATAAAGTTCAAGGGCATCCCAACGGTCAGCCAATGACTCTAACTAATTAGAGGCGCTTTCAATGTCATTGCAGGCTTCTTTGAGACTCTACTTGAAGCGCCTTCGTGCTTGTTCAAGGTGCCTTCATCCGAGGCCCCTCAGACACCTTGGAGACGCCTTCACACCTTTGTTAGAGAGCTCAAACTCTGGCACCCGGGGCAATCTCAATCACAAGTAAGGCGCCTCGGGTCTTTAAGATCAAGCTCCAATTTGATCTTCTTTAATCCTGCCCGCTTGGGTAATGCTTTAGTCATCCGGAGTTGAGCTCACCTAAATCCAATTCTGGTATTCTCCTTGAGTAAGCTTCCTCCCCGACTTCTCGTCCCTCGAATATCATACACATCCTTCTCATCCACCGGTGTACTATTCTGCAACATCTCGTCCTTTATATGTACTGAACCCATCAACTCGCTTTCCGTGTCATCCTTCTCGCTAGCTGTGTCTTTTACTTGACTTCTTGTATTCCTAAGTTCCTACATATTCAGGCACAGGACATCAAAACCACAAGACCAAATTTAACTCGTTGACCATATCATGACTAATTCGGGAATACTTACAATATATATTTTTAAAAAATAAATACCAAATTTGGTAAATCATTAAAATATTTAATTTTTTTAAAAAAATAAAAAAGCCTCCTTTAATATTTTTATCTTCAAAATATGTAAAGATCCAACGAACTATTATAATATATTGAGGATAAATTTAGAATTTAAGATTTATATTGTATAGAAACTATTCATTAGCTATCACAATGTGTTTAAGATGGGTTTTAAATTTAAGATTTATAGTCTCTTAATACTATTATATCACATTACTATTTATCAATTTAATCAAAATTATTTTAAAATAAATATAATAATAATTTCTACCATCCTATATCTTAAACATACCTTATGTATATAGCAATTATCTACCCAAAATTTTAAAAATATTTTTAAAATAAAATCATGTCGCTTATTAATTTTAATTTTTATTTTGAAAAAGTGACATCTGGCTGTTTCTAATTTGGAGTAACTTTTGATTTTTCACTAATTTTTTTAATCAAATTGAATTGTTTTATTTTAACGAGTTGCAACAGTTTCTCCGTGGTTGACTGGTTAATATGGGAATAATAATTTGTTTTAAAATAAGAGATATACTAAAATATTATTTTAATATTTGTTAAAAAAAACTTTTTTAAAGAATTTTTTATTTAATACGATATGGTAAAAGATGAACACAAGAACGAAAATATGTTTTTAACCGATTTTATTTATGTTATTAATTTATTATTTTTTAAATAGTGAATTATAAATTAATTATTTTGAAAATTATATGACAAATTTAGATTTATTGAGAACGGTCCTGTGCCGGTTCAGTATTTGGTTCGGGCCGGCTTTCGGCCGATAAATTCTAGCATTTCCCTCGCCGCATCAAATTTCTCAACCGCGACTCTGCGTCCGTCTGACGGCGAACTCTGGTCTCGTCCAGTTTTTTTCTGGTTGATGATGGCGTCTAGGGTTCTGTCAGGGATTGCTAGACGCGCCGCCTCGCGCCGCCTGATGTCGCCCTTCTCTCGGCAGGGGGCGTTGGAGAGCGCCACCGGCGGCTTCCCTTCTGTAAAGGAATCGACTTTGACCTCCTCGGCGAATTCATCGATCAAGGTAAGTTTTTGTTTCTTTTATTCTGGGACCTTATTTATTATAGTTGATCCTGCCATTTTTTGCTGTGTCTTTGTGTTTGATTTTTACAAAAATAAAATGGATATTCTATTGACGAGTTAAACTTGAAAAAGATCTTTTTCTTGTTCAGTGGCGACTCTTTACTGAGATCGTTTTTTTTTTTAGTTCTGTATATGCCTTGCCCTTTGGTATGCACTCCTCCTATCTGTTAAACCAACTCAGTTCTTTGGGCCGTTTGTCAGAATGATAATTTGGATTAGAAATCATCCTTTTCCAGAACTTTGGGCCTATTTTTATCATATAACCATCTCACTTTGAGGGTGTTATGACTTTCCTGTTGTCATTTTTTTCTTTGACTATGATACGTTGGTGAAGAGGGCCCACCAAAGATGGGTCAAAGCAAGGAAGAGTAGTTGACGTGAAGGTCAAAGTCAAGACAGTCAGAAGCCCAAGTTCATCAATCAGACATAGCTAGCTGAACGGGCCCCAATATCGGATGGACGTGGTCGTCCGGGCTAGGAGTGTAAACGAATCGAATCGAACCGAATATGCAGAAAAATTTAAGGCTCAAATTCAGCTCGAAATAGGTATATTCGAGTTCGAGCTTGATTCGAAGCTCGAAAAATTCAAAAATGTTTGGTTCGAGTTCGGTTCGGATTAGGGCTCGGGTTCGAATTCAGCTCAACATATTCGAACATGTTCACGAACTATTCGAATTATTGCTCGAAAATAGGTTCGAAAGGCTCGAAATTTATTTATTTAATATATATTTAACTTATATTAATAAATATTAAGGCTTGCGAGCAGCTCGCGAGCGGCTTGAACAATATAATTTGAACTCGAGTTCGGCTCGAAAAAAAGTTCGAACATGTTCGAGTTTAGCTTGAATTTGATAAATTCGAATACGAATCCAATATTTTTCAAGTTGGCTCGAAAAGCTCGCGAGCTGGCTCGATTCGTTTGCAGCCCTAGTCCGGACGACCGTCTGTGGAAGACTTGCGCTGGGGTAAGAGAAACAATGAATCCCTCGGACCATCGTCCAGACGACCGAACGTCATGGCCGGTCTGATGAAAGACAGCTCTCCGATAATATGAAAGTCGAGTGAAGGAAAACAACTCTGTTCGATGCGACTGAGCTGGGACGTCCCCGCCGAGCGGCCTTTGTCCTCGTTGAGCGGCTTCCGATCGACCTATAGGGAGACCCACTTACATATCTTGTCGTACTCTTTTGGAGTTTGTGCCACTGACAATAAAGTATGTCTAACAAGCAAATCATACTTTAGAAGCTTTCAGTCTGTCATATCAGAGATTTATGTGCTCATTTAAGGAAAGGTGTCAGAGACACTTTTTGACTTGTCTTTTCCTATGATGCTTTGGAAAACGTGCATATGCTTTGAGATACGTGCATAGACGCTACAATGATACTATAAAAGGGGGTTCCTATCCATAAGCGGAGGTATGTGATATCTTGTTATTCTACATGTTCTAGCTATAGTTGTCTTTACTATTCTCCACTAGATCGAAGACTGACTTGAGCGTCGTAGGGTCAATGCTAGTAACCCCTTCCCGACTCGGCACTAACACTCCTAGTTTTGCATGATAGCGAGGAGTCTTCATCAGGTTAACTGCAGAGCCACGTTCCCAGTCTACCATCTTCTTCGCTTTCAGACAGAATCATATTTGGCACCGTTTGTGGGAACAATACCTGTAGTCGAAACGTGAAGATGGAAAACGCTGAACGATTCACCACAGTGACACTAACCCAGGAAGATTTGGAGATACTGATAAGTGCTCGAGCTGCAAAGATGGTGCAGCAACAACAAGAAACAACAGCCGATTGTCGAGTGTCGAACGACCCGACCACGTCGGTGACAGGTCAACGAGCCGACCCAAGAGCTCGAGCGGAAGACCACACCGGCCGCAAGCCGAACAACAGGCTAACTGGCACCTTACAGGAAGCACCAAACACGCCAATTTCGTATCATCGAGTGTTATTTTGCCCTCGAAAGAGTAGGGCCGTGCGGATAGGACGCAAGGATCCGTTTCAGAGAACATGCCCGTCCGGGATGGGCGGAAAGGCAAAACACCTGACTCGACGACTCCTGTGTGGATCAATAGGCAGTTCTCCCAAGAAATTCTCGACAATCAGTTGCCACCTCACTATAGGCTTCTGACGATTGGAGAGTACACGGGGACAATGGACCTCGAAGACCATCTAATCAAGTTCGACAACATGACCATGCTCCACTAGTACACTGATGGAGTTAAGTGCCGAGTATTCCTCACCATGCTCTCTGGATCGTTGTAGAGGTGGTTCAAACATTTGCCGATCGGATCCATCTACAGCTTCAAAGACTTCCGAACGACTTTCTTACAATATTTTGCTAGCAGCCGCCTCTACCAGAAGACGAACGTAAACCTGTTTGCAGTTAAGCAAGGGCCCAATGAAGCATTGCGGGCTTTAGGCTTACATTAAGAGATTCAACTAAGTGGCTATGGATGTCCCATCGGCCACCCTTGAAATCTTGGTAAGTTCCTTTTCCCAAGGACTTATAGATGATGACTTTTTTTGCTCACTCATCTGGAAGCCCTCGAGGGACTTTGACTGTTTGCTCTGGCGGGCTACTAAATACATCAACGTCGAGGAGGCCTAGTCAGCTCTGAAGAAGGAAGTAATTTCTGAGCCGACAATTGTCCGGGAGCGCCGAGCGGTCCACGCCCATCAACCGCTAAAAGGGCCCTGAGCGGGATTGGCGCAGCAACACCAAGAGCCCCGAACTCATATAGTCCAGCATATGGAGGCCGAGCAGGTGAAGTTCACCGAGTCCCGATCGTGGACACCACTCTTCTGCAGTTATCACCGCTCGACAACTCATAACACCAGAGATTGCTATCATCTCAAACTAAAGCCACACTGACTAACTCCTCCAAGATTCCGCAGCCGATCCCCGTCTCCTGATTGCCGCCATCCCATCGATTGAGAGGACAACATGAGAAGGGCAGGCCGCTGATTGAACAACACCAACCACAGCCCCAACGAAGAGATTATCAAAGGCTTACCCAGGCGTCATCTGAGCGGTCACACCTGTCTGCCCGGGAAGAAGAGAACCATAGCAATGTTGCCCTGGGGCGACATTGGCATGATTGCAGGAGGCCCGACCGACAGTGATTCTTACCGGGCTCGGAAGTCACATGCTTGGTGATTGAAAATCCATGCTGTCGGGTGCAACAAAAAAAGAGCAGAGGGCCAGAGATCAGTTTTGGTCCTTAGGATTTCAAGGCGGTAATTGCTAACTATAACATTCACTGAACTTTTGTAGAAACAAGCAGCTCGGTGAACATTATATTCAAGAAGGCGTTTGATCAACTTCAGATTGATTGGAGCGAGCTCCAATCCATGACGACTCCCTTATACAACTTCATGGGTAATGAAGTGTTGCCGTATGGCTAGGCTCGGCTGACCATATCACTTGGGGAAGAGTTGCTCAAGAGGACGAGGATGACTAATTTCATTGTAATGGACTCTCCGTTCGCTTATAATGTCATATTGGGCCGACTGGTGCTGAACGAATTCCGAACGGTTGTCTTCACGTTTTGCTAAAAGATCAAGTTTCCTATGGATAACTTGGTCAGCGAAGTTAAGGGCGACCGGCTAGTAGCTTGTCGTTGCTACGTGGAAATGGTGAAGACTGAATTGCGAGCGGCTTGGAAGGCTCAACAACTGGAGGTAAATGCAATTCTGGAGAAGCTTCCCACGCTGGTCTATGAGGATAAAGAAGTATAAGTGCATCCTAGCCGACCGGGTGCCACTACCTTTCACGTGGCCTATTTAAGCACGGAAAAGAAGGCTGAGCTGGTTGTCTGTCTAAGGCAGAACCATGATGTGTTCGCGTGGGCAATTCATGAGCTCCTGGGTATCTTGCTAATGATAGCGCAACACGAGCTACACGTTCGACCGAACGTTAGGCCAGTGAAACAGAAAAAGAGGGATTTCAGCTCGAAATAGAACCAGATTATCTGAGCAGAGGTAGAGAAGCTATTGGAGGCCGGACACATCCGCGAAGTATAGTTCTCTAGTTGGCTCGCCAATGTGGTATTGGTCTCCAAGCCGGGCAACAAATTGCGGGTTTATATTGACTTTCGAGATCTAAATAAAGCCTCCCCGAAGCACTACTTACTGCACATTGATCAAATGGTGGACTTCACAGCTGGTTGCGAGCTGATTTGCATGGTGGATGCTTATCAGGGTTACCATCACGTTCCGCTCGCCAAAGAAGATCAAGAAAAGGTCATCTTTATCACGACAGACGGGACCTTCTGCGACAACGTCATGTCATTTGGGCTAAAGAACGCCGGGGCCACCTACCAAAGATTGATGAACAAGGTGTTTGGAGGTAGATTGACAGAAATATGAAGGTATATGTCTATGACATATTGATAAAATCCTTTCGATCTGCTGACCTTTGTGCAAATATAAAGGAGACATGCTAGACCTTGAGGAAGTACGGAGTCAAGCTGAATTCTAGCAAATGCTTGTTTGGAGCAAAGAGAGGATGATTCCTCGGTTATATCGTAATCGAGTGGGAGTCGAAGCGAATCCAAGCAAAGTGAAGGTAGTAGCACTAAGACATGCCATGCCCCCTTCGCGCAATTTGAAGGAAGCTTAACGGCTGACCGGACGAATTATAATCTTGTCAAGATTCATCTCTAAGTCGTTTGATTGAAGCCGTTCATTCTTCAAAATTCTACGTCGAGCTACGAAGTTTCAATGGGATGCGACATGCGATAAAGCGCCGGAGGAACTCAAGAATTATTTAACTTCTTTACCTGTAGGAGGAACTCAAGAATTATTTAACTTCTTTACCTGTACTAGCAAAGTCTATCGTCGGCGAGTTGTTCTAGATGTACCTGTCATCTACAGAGCGGGTGGTTGGATCGGCGTTGGTGCGACAAACAGCACTGAGTCACTTATTGAAAGATACCAAATGTCGCTGCACCTGTCTTGAGAAGTTGGTGTACGGGTTGGTCCGCTCCGCTCGGAAGTTACATCTTTATTTTCTCTCACATCCCATAATTGTGTTAACTAACAGCACGCTAGGGAGAATCCTCCTCAACCCAGAGGCGTTCGGGTAGCTAATCAAGTGGACTACGGAGTTGAGCTAGTTTGATATACAGTACTAGCACATATCGGCGATCAAGGCGCAAGCCTTAGCCGATTTTGTAACTGAAGTATAGAACGTCGAGCTAAAAGCAACTTAGAGAATATATGTAGATGGGTCGTCCACCCGACAAGGAAGCAGGGTAGGAATACTCTTAATATCACCATGGGAAGACAGAATACAGCTGTCCGTTCAGCTGGATTACCGAGCTACAAATAGTGAGGCAGAATACGAAGCACTGATCGTTGGTCTGCAAGCAGCCATGCATGTGGAAGTTACACGGGTCCTTATTCACTCGGATTCCCAACTGACAGCCTAACAACTCTTAGGTACTTTCAAAATTAATAACGCCAGGTTAAAATTATATGCTAAGGCTTTCGAGAAGTTAAAGGCGGGATTCCAAAAGGTGATCATGCAAAAGATCCCCCGGGCAGACAACCAATATGCGGACGAGCTGACCAAGTTAACAAGTTCCTTAAGCCCTGTAGTATTGGATAGCTGATCGAGCAAGTGATGTTGGTAGCTCATATCGAGAGAACAGTTGAAATGAGAGTCTCAAGTTATTAGAGGACACCTTTTATTAAGTTCTTCCGATCGGGCGGCGTGCCGACCGATCGGGAGCAAGCTCGGTTAATAAAAAAGAGAGACGGGTGGTTCATATTAATTGGAGACCACCTATACAAAAGAGCTTTCTCGAGGTCATTGCTCAAGTGCATCGGATCATAAGACATTAATACATCATGCAAGACGTACATTAAGACTCTCGTGGTAGTCATCCGAGCGGCCGCTCTTTAGCTCAGAAATACTGGCTAGATATTTTTGGCCTAACTTGCAAGCAGATGCCGCCCGAACAATGGCAACTGACCTACCGAAGAACTGAAATCATCCATTTCCTCTTATTCTTTCGACAAGTGGGGCATGGATATCATCGGACCTTTCCCCATGGCGATTAGTCAGAGAAAATTTCTGCTCGTAGCTGTGGACTATTTCTCTAAATTAGGGATGACAACGAGTAGGATTTGGGTAGGATTTCATATCCTCTGTACCTATCCCCATTTATTATATCTATACCCATACCCATCCCCATACTCATCGGGTATTTAACTTTTATACTCATCCCCATACTCGTCGGAGTTTTGGATATCCATATCCTACCCATCATTCTATTACTCCCTACCATTCTTGTTTTTTTTAAAAAAAAATTATTTCAATGTACTTGTTAGCTTTTCCTCGTTTCGCGCTCCTTCAATCGGGTGAACATTTGCCATGGAAAAGAACATGAAATACGTGTTGATGATCGGATAAAAAGACAAACTAAGTTTTTTTTTTAAGACGGAAAACGGGCTAAAGTTTTTTTCCCAATAAAAAATGTGGCTTATATATATATATTGCGTATCGAGTAGGGTATGAGTAGGATTTTACCACATCTGCCTCCATATCCATCCTGAAATACCCATACCCGAATACCTATTTATTATAATCGAGTATAAAAATTTCCTTCATATCCTCCTCTATTCAGGTCAGATGTCGGATTATCCATCGGATTCGGGTGAAATTGTCATCCCTACTCTAAATGGGTAGAGGTCGAACCACTCCCCAAGATTACTGAACAAATGGTTATTAAATTTTTATGGCAAAATATTGCGTGCTAATTCGACATTCCTCACAAGCTTGTCTTTAATAATGGAAGACAATTTCAAGGACAAAGGCTTGGGGAGTGGTGTGTCGGCTATGGTATTCTACATCCCTTCACTTTAGTAGTCTATCCCCAGAGCAACGGCCAAGCGGAAGTCACCAATAGAGATATCCTTAGAAGACTCAGGACTCGGCTCGACCACCTAGGAGGAAGCTAGATCGATGAACTTCCTAGCATACTGTGGGCGTACCGCACCACTCCTCGAGAAGACATTGGTATAACCCCATTTCACTTGGCATATGGAGAAGATGCAGTAGTGCCGGTCGAGATAGGCGTAGAGTTCGATCGGGGACAACTATACGATGAAGATAATCCCGAGCGGTGTCTCATGGAATTAAACTTGGTAGATGAAATCAGAGATAAAGCAACCGTTTAGCTAATGGCGTACCGGCAAAGGATGAAACATAATTACAACCGAAGGGTGATTCCTAGATCTTTCCAGGTCGACGACTTAGTCCGGAAAAGAATCAAGCCGGTCGGCAACGTTAGTAAGTTAGACGTCCCATAGGGTGGAATGTATAAAGTAATTCAGAAGCTCAACTCGGGATTTTATTTTTTACAATATAAGAACGGGAGGAATCTAAATCGACCTTGGAGCGCAAACCATCTACAGCTCTATCGGGTCGGGTAGTAAGGGGGCGCTTGGTTTATGGAAGGGAATGAGAATAGGAATGAGATTCATTGAAGTAAAGAATGAGAATGGGGAGTTTTGAATCTGTGGGACCCACCATTCCCATTCCCCCCCATTTTATTCGGTAATGGTTTAATCCCATATGTGGGGGTTTGAATCCGTGGGACCCGCCATCAATACCCCAAACCAAACACTATCTTTCAATCTCATTCCCATTCCTCACTTCCATTACCTCCAACCAAGCACTCCCTAAGTTTGTGATTCAATTCATATAAATTGTAAAAATATTTGTTTTATGAATGCAGGTAGATTTGAATGAAAAATTATTAAGTGTTAAAGACTCTCGCGCCGTTTGGGCGAGTTATAAGTGAGCTAAGCTCACACGTCTCCAGACTCTTGAGCCTTTTGGCCAAGTTATAAGCGAGTAAAGCCCCCGCGCTAAGTGTCAAAGACTCTCGCACTATTCAAGCGAGTTATAAGTGAGCTAAGCTCTCACGCCTCCAGATTCTTGAGCTGTTCAGCCAAGTTATAAGTGAGTAAAGCTCTCGCGGTAAGTGTCAAAGACTCTCGCACCGTTCGGGCGATTTATAAATGAGTTAAGCTCTCACGCCTCCCGACTCTTGAGTCGTTCGTCCAAGTTATAAGCGAGTAAAGCCCTCGCGCTAAGTGTCAAAGACTCTCACGTCGTTCGGGCGAGTTATAAGTGAGCCAAACTCTCACGCCTCCAGACTCATGAGTCGTTCGACCAAGTTATAAGCGAGCAAAGTCCTAGTCCTAAGTGTCAAAAACTCTTGTGCTGATCGAGTGAGTTATAAGTGAGCTAAGCTCTCACGCCTTTACACTCTTGAGCCATTCAATCAAGTTATAAGTAAGCAAAGCCCTCGCACTAAGTGTCAAAGACTCTTGCGCCGATCGGGCGAGTTATAAGTGAGCTAAGCTCTCACGCCTCCGGACTATTGAGTCGTTCGGTCAAGTTATAAGCGAGCAAAGCACTCACGCTAAGTGTCAAAGACTCTCGCAACGTTCGGGCGAGTTATAAGTGAGCTAAGCTCTCACGCCTTCAGACCCTTGTGTCGTTTGGCCAAGTTATAAGCGAGCAAAGTCCTCACGTTAAGTGTCAAAGACTCTCGCGCCATTCGGGCGAGTTATAAGTAAGCTAAGCTCTCACGCCTCTAGACTCTTGAGCCGTTCAGCCAAGATATAAGTGAGCAAAGTCCTCGCACTAAGTGTCAAAGACTCTTGAGCCTTTCAGGCGAGTTATAAGTGAGCTAAGCTCTCACGCCTCCAGACTTTTGAGCCGTTCGGCCAAGTTATAAGCGAGCAAAGCCCTTGCTCTAATTGTCAAAGACTTTCGCGCCGTTCAGGCGAGTTATAGGTGAGCTAAGCTCTCATGCCTCTTTGCTCTTGAGCCATTCAGCTAAGTTCCGGGTGGGCCTAGCTCTCGTGCTCTGCATTGCGCTTACGTTAAGTAAGTCTTGACTCTTGAGGACGGAACGTAACGGGAACGAGAACCTCTAAAATGCCGAATGAATGCATATCGAATTAGACTTAGGAAATTTTTACAAAAGCTACTGAGTTGCAGCTGCCTGTTTTCATGTTCAAGGAAGGCTAGTCTTTGACACATAGTCAAGCTTTCCACCCAGAACTACAAGTAAAGGAAATTTGTTACGGCCGACCGGATAAAATGAATAAGAAATTCCAGATAAGCTTACCCCAAGTAGATTTTTGACTAAAGCTGGCAACGAGCTCTTCGAGCAGAATTGTTGCCGCCCTAGCCCTAACATCTGCCTAGGTTCTGGGCTAGGGGACCTTGTATCCTGATCTAGTGTTCGGGGGAGGACGACTTGGCGTCGTCTAGATGGCACCAGTGATCAGTTGGTAATATGATAATGGCTATAATGTGCCTATAGTCGCTCGGATCTGAAGGCTCTAAAGTAGCCTTGTTCTTGGACTTGGACATTGGGGAGGAACGGATAATTGATGTAGGGGGCGCTGGGTCGGTCGGTGACGGCAATAGGTAGGAAATTAGTTGTGCTATTGTCGTCCCAGCTGGTAGCTCGGCCAAGGAAGGGGTTCGATTAGACGATGGCGGTGTCGGTAGGCCGTTGTTCGCTCACGGACGGCGGATGAAGAGCTCTCGCCCCGCTCGGATAGGGGCCGAGGAGCCAACGTGGCTGCAGAGGGCTGGGGATTAGAGGTCTCTGAGCGGGAGGAAGCCTTTGATCGGAGCCTCTTCCGGCGTTGGCACTGGATCAAGGGCTCGCCGGAGGTGGTCGACTCGAAAGGAACTACCACTGGGACTATGGAGGGCTGGCGGGTGGAAGCTCACTTGTGGTAGCCGCGGCGTCGCTTCCTACCTCTCGGCTTGCTTCTCCGGTCTGCTCTGATGTGCTGATCGGTAGACACCCTTGACTTTCTAGCTCAGTCGCCCCCTTTGCATTGATCTCGACATCAATTAGCTTACCCTTGTTGCTCATCAACGACTTAAACATGACTTGAGTTGCAAGAAAGAAAAAGAAATCAGTTAGATTCAAAAGTGATGGATAGAGAAATGGCTTACCTAAGGAGTCGGGCAGTCGGGCTCAGATGGGACTCATCCAAAATATATATAGAACGTCCTCCAGCAATAATTTATGGATATGATATTTCTAACCATCCAGGTGCGCGGCTGCTTATAGGTAGGACGACTCCCAACGATATTTCCCCAGCGCGCGGGAGATTTTGGCAGCTCCATTTGCCAACCGATCGGGAAAGTAGACCGGAAGATGGACGAATAAGTAATGATCCTTCCAGCCTTTATTAGAGGTGGACATCTTTTCAAAATATACGACGCCCACTTGGACCTAGAAGAGAAAGGTGCATGACTCGGATAATTTTGAATAATAAAATAGTGAAAAATGCAGGGTAAAAGAGGAATTTCATACAATCGGAATAGGATAACCACCCCGCACAGTAACCTAAAGGAGTTGGGTACTATTGCAAAGGAATGTGAAAATATCTACAAACTTCAGAGAAAAAAGGGTGAATAGGATATCGTGAGTCGGTATAGAATTGGTCTTTGAAGAAAGAGAGGAAGCCATCTGGAGGCATATGGTGGTGAGCATAGGCAGAAGGGATTGTGATTTTGTAATCGTTAGGAATGTGGTAGGTCATTTTCATTTGATCAACCTCGTCACCGTTGAAATCGGGCACGGTGGAGGATACCACAGCCAGGGGTGGAGAAGGAGAACACGCCATGAACAAATGATAGAAATCGAAGATCGAAAGGGAGAAAGGAGAAGGAGCTTACTAGGAGAAGATTGTTGGTGAGAAGCAGAGAGCAAGGAGCAAGGAAGACGTCGACGAGAATAAAGGAAACAATAAGAGTTGAAGGAAGAAATGAAGGGTTTAAAAACCCTGGGGAGTCGTTCGATCAAGGGTTTAGGAAAACAAGGTTTAATCTTGGCCGTTGAATTCGAAAAGGCAGTGTCGCATCCGATCCAAACACTCGCCTGCCACATCACACATGCATCGGTAGGAAAAAGCGACATCTGGCATTCGATTACAGGTGGCATTAATGAGGAATGGGAGTGCATGATTAAATGGCGTGGTCTGCGTGCTTTATGGTATAGGATTTGAACGGTTTCTAAGAAATTATGGTGATGTCAGCGACAATTAAAAGACACTAAGTGAAGGTGGTTGCTTGGAGAAGAGATCAGAAAGAAGTTACAAAACGACTAAGTGTTGTCCGTGTTAGATCTGACCGACATTAACCTCAGAGTTTGAGTAGCCGATCGGGAGAATGATCAGAAAGAAGTTAAAAAATTAGGTAAGTGTCATCAATGATGGCTCCGAGCGACATCAACCTCGAAATGCCATAGCCGAGTGACGACTCTAAACCCTAGAATATCCGGTCGGGAAGAAAAGTTGCAGAACATACTAATTGTCCAGTCAGTTTGACTTATGGTCTCTTTCGACTAGACTTGAGGGAAGACTTGTGATACGGTGATGAAGAGGGGCCCACCAAAGATGGGTCAATGCAACGAAGAGCGGTCGATGTGGAGATCAAAGTCAAGACAGCTAGAAGCTCAGGTTCACTGATTGGGCGTAGCTGGCCGAACGGGCCCCAATATCGGACGGATGTGGTCGTTCGGACTGCCAGACGGGGCGAGGGTTAAGAGACAAACAATGAATCCCCCGGACTACCGTCCCGACCGATCAGACGTAATGGTCGGTCGGATGAAGGGTAGCCCTCCGACAACAAGAAAGCCGCCTGAAGGAAAACAACTCTGTTCGATGTAATTGAACTGGGACGTCCCCACTGAGTGGCCTCTGTCCCTGCCGAGCGGCTTCCGATCGGCCTAAGGGGGACCAATCGACATATCTCCTCATACTCTTTTGGCGGTTTGTGCTATTGACAACAGAGCATGTTCAGTAGACAAATCATACTTTAGAAGCTTCCAGCTTGTCACATCAAAGATTTGTGTGCTCGCTTAAGGAAAGGTGTTAGGACACTTTTTATTTATCTTTCCCTAGGACGCTTTGGAAAATGTGCATACGCTTTGAGATGCGTGCACAGATGCTATCTACAAGCAGAGGTATGCGATATTTTGTTATTCTACACGTTCTAGCTACAGTTTTCTCCACTAGATCAAAGACTGACTTGAGCGTCGGAGGGCTAACGCCGGAAACCCCTTCTCGGCCCAGCACTAACGCTCCTGGTTTTGTAGGATAGCGAGGAGTCTTCACTAGGTCAACTGCAGAGCCACGTTCTCAGCCTACCATCTTCTTCGCTTTCGGACAGGATTAGACTATGTGAAATATCACTGAGAACTTGTATTTTTGACGACGCATGATCATCTTTCTTATGAAATTTAAAAAAAAATCTGGCTTTACGCTTATTATAGAATTGAATCACATAATGAATTTGGCGTCACAAAAGCTAAATACGCTAGCTAATTGCATGTATTCATGTAAGATTAATGAGTTCAGGTTTGTTGGAGGTACTTATTGATGAGAATCCTTCTTTTTCAGCCCCTAACTCGGTGAGGGAAAGCCAAAACTTCTTTTTTGTTGAGTAATCCTTTGGATAAGTCTTGAAAGATCTTCTCTGAAATTTGGGACTAAGGAATTAGTCTTCATTGTCAATAAACTAGTTAATTTGGATCAACATATTTGTGACTGAAATAAAGATTACACAGCCCATCCAATTTTCTCAATACTGATCATCACTGCAAATGAACCATTTGTAAATTTGCCTACATGTGCCAGTAGATTTAATTTCAAAAAGTTATGGTAGCTTAGTTTCTCTTTGTAGTAACTTGACATTGATATTCCTCAATTCTGAGGCTACGTCAACAGGCTTTCTCCCTATCTAATTTTTGCTTGATAGCTGATACAGAAAGTATTTTCATTATAACTGCCATGCATTTTCTACTCCCAGTGCAATGTATTAAACTATGAAAGTCACACTGAAATATTAGATCAAGGCCCTACATTAATTTTATAGTTTTCTTCTCCCTCCTTTTGCAGGATATACCAAATGCTGAAGGTTAGCTAATTTTGAAGCCTTTATGTTCCATTGTCAATCATAAATCTTGCCCTCAAGTAATGAAAAGTTGTCAGCTTGTTTTTTCCCATACCTTTCATCTTTCCTTTTCTATCAATTAGATGCATGTATGGATATAGCCATCCTTCTATGATCATTGTTGTGTTTTAAATTCAATTTTTTGTAATTTATAATATATAAAAGGAGTGCAAATTATGTTAATACCATTTGAGCATGAGTATTTGTCATAGGTATGGAACAAGGTATCTGACCCCTCATTTTCTGAAAAAAAAATAGACATTGGTCAATGGGTTTTTGATGTCTGATTTGGAGTGCCTGAGTATTGGTTGTTTGCTATGGGTATGACAGGTTAGTAAAGAGTCTATAATGTAGAGTGAAACAACGCATATGCAACTTTTTTTTGGAGCTGTTTATTCTGGTTGTAAGAAATACAAAATCTTAGTTTTTGCCATGCCCACTGGAGACTACTCCTTATATCTTTGTATTAGTTTATATTCCTTTATAAGTTGCAATAAACATAGTGTGCCGGTGGATGTGTAATATAATTTTATTGCATTTTGGCATATAAACCTGGAGTTACATCATATCCCCTTTTTTATTCTTCCAGTTAATTCTGCTTAGTCAATAAATAATCTGCTAATTGACAGAAATCCTGCTCTTCTCTCCTCCCTCCTTTCCAGTTCCCTTCTTTCACCTCTTTATTTCCTATCTAAGTGCTTCCTGTGCCATCCCTCTCTGACCTGTATAGCATTAGTCCAAATCGCTGACCAATATTCAACAGATCCTTGCACTTGAAATCTTGACTTTGTTATTTTAAAGTCTTTTCTGCTGTTTCGGGATTTAATTAAAGAAAATTTTGGGTGTACTCGAGAACCCTGTATTTAAATATGAAAGAACAAGTTATGAGGAAAGTTGCGAGAGCAAAAAAATACATCATGCTTAGGTACCACCCATGTCTGTGTCAATCATTAGCTTTATTATATCAAGTTCTTTCCATCTAGCTTTATCAATGAAATACAATTTTTCATTTCTAAAACTAGCACTGACCATTGTAGCTGCATTTATGTTGACTTATGTTGAAAATCCTACCACCGATGCCAGAATGAGTGGTTTGCAGGAGCTTATTTACTTGACGAACTTATATTTTCAACTTGGCTACTTTCCAGTTGGCTTGACTTGCAAAGAAAGTTTCCTTGTACAGAAAAGTGCTTTTATATGCCTTCGTCTCCTTTCCTTCTGCTGTGTTTTTTTTTATATTTAACTTCTATATTTGTAATCAAATGTTTCAACAGTAAATTGTGAGTTAACATAGGTTTCTGACTTGACTTTCAGAAAAATCTGCCAAATTCTCCAGATGGCAATTGATCAACACAAACTCTGCAGGTCAACTTAATATTTATGAAAGAAAGCCTGGCATCTTTCCA